>NW_026596064.1:9319245-9454916 GCF_907164565.1 Psammomys obesus
GTGTGTGTGTGTGTGTGTGTGTGTGTGTGTGTGTGTGTGTGTGTGTGTGATAGTTATCTTCTTACATCACTGAAATCTTGCTTTCTCTAAAAGATCTAGAAGTTCTTATACTGGACATAGTTCTCACACCTTTTAGAGTAACCCCTAGGTGGCAGCAGACTTATGCTTTTTGTGCATTTTCGTACAAAGAAAAATGCTTTAAAATAGCCCTTGAAAAAGCTCTGTTAATCTGTGTTGTTATTAAATTGATCTTCTAAGTGCTTTTCTGGTTCTTTTTAGCTCAAAGGAAAATGGTTTGTATGTATGTATGTATGTATATATGTATGTATTTATTACATAAGCACTAATATTTTTACTAAAGCTTAGGAAACAAGTTCTATGTGTTTAATAAGGGCTTTGTTTTTACATTTGCATCTGATGTTCTTGACTTCACATTCAGCTGGAATGCAATGACGTGGTCCTGTTTTGGCGAATACAGCGCATGCTGGCTATCACTGCCAATACGTTAAGGCAGCAGCTTACAAATACTGAAGGTAAGGCAACTCCAAAAAACAGGCTGATTACAAAACCTTAGAATTATAATTTTCTTTGAAATATTAATAAAACTAAGTTACAGTTAGAAAATGATAGGGATAAAAGATGCAGTGTACCTACTTCCATCAGATAAGAATTGTAATAAAAAGGGTGGCATCCTGAGCATCACTGTGTGGTTTGGAATCTGTGCATCTTTTGCGTGTAATGGCTTAGGAACATGTCGTCATCAGACTATGGATAAGATTTGTGCTGGTAAATGTACTACGAAGTGAGAAATGTGAATTCAAGCATAGAACTAACATGGTGATGTATAATTTTCACTATATGAGGAAATTTTTCATTCTATACATTCATAAAAACTGCTCTTCTGAGTTTTTATTTACTTTGAACAGTTAGGCGACTAGAGAAAAATGTTAAAGAGGTATTAGAAGACTTTGCTGAAGACGGTGAGAAGAAGGTGAAATTGCTTACTGGCAAACGAGTTCAGCTGGCCGAAGACCTCAGTAAGTACTTCTGCCCCAGCTTCCGAACTTCTTCCCCAATCCCATGTGTCTGCACCCGTTTAATCTCAAGCTCAAAGGGGAGTCACAGCTACCTATAAAGAACTTGCTTTATTCTGAATTGTTAAATTTTTAGGTCAATCTCTTATTTTATCATTTCCAAATACTTGAATGTGTGTTTCCTAAGAATAAAGATTTTTCTCCTAACAACTCCCAGAGTCAGAGTGACACTGTATCTAATCCTTAGATCTCATATATCTCCTGCTTGGTATTGTCCTACCACATAACACAGTGTTCAGGTTCATTCCCTAACACAACTTTGCTTCCTTCCTTTATGCATACATACATATATATATATATATATATGTATATATATATATATATACATGTATATATATGTATATATATATACATATATATATACATATATATATATATATGAATGGTACTTAGAAATCAAGGTCTGGGAACTAGATATATTTGTTATTAGTGAAATATAGTTCTTAGGCCTTCTCAGTAAGAAGCTTGTGTGTGTCTATTAAAGACTCTTAGTGGATGCTGTTTCAAATTGTATCTCCTTCTGCCTGGTTTGTTCTTGGCTTTGCTCTTTCCACTGTAATTCTAACATGAGGAACTGGCTTCTGCAATCCTTAACATAATTACTTATTTTGATCAGACCTCTTAATGTAATGTATAACCAAACTTTTTGCTGCCCCTTTACAAAAATATTCTTTTCATCCAGCCTGGACTCTTAGCTGTCTTCTACCAGACCACCATCACAGCACCATGCCCTGTGTGGATGCCTTCTTTACTGTGCAAACTGTGCCATCCTGTTAGAAGCTGCTCTTCTTCATGGAGTCCTTTCACAGAGCTCATGATCTGACCTTTGTGTCAGGGATCTTCCCACCTCATCTTTCCCACATTCTCTTCCTTACCCATCTCCTGTGGGTCCCTTCTCCTGAAGCCTAAAAAATTCCTTGTTCATCCTGCTTGTACTCTAGCACCCAAGTTACCCCACGCAGATTCGCATCATGGGACCAGGCTGCCAACAGCCTGCTAACCCTGCTCAGGCTTTTGCACCTATAGCATCCCACCCACAACCTTGCCTGTTGGAAGCATGTCTGGTTCTTAAGTGATGGTAAGTCCCTAGCGTGGATTCTTGCTTGGATCTTTGAGAGCCCAAAGTGATCAGAGAAATAACATTACAGAACTCCTGGTGGTAGGCGCCTCTGGCTGAGTCTAGCTAGTCATTAATGTCCCTTCTTTAAGTTTATGAAACGGTTTTTACATTCAGAATGTAGTTTAGTGTGTATGTTTTCTGACATGAAAGAAAGCGAACACTGAACAGGAAGGTTTTCAAGTTTGGGAACGGTTTTTAAACTGAGTTTTTAGGTCTTCAGTCAGTCACAAAAATGGCCAAAAGAACCAGGCAGGGTTCTGTGCTGTGCCTCAGCCCTGCTTCCCTTTTCCTCTGTGCCGCCTCACCCTCTTTCTCTTTCAGGTTATCTGAGCTTCCATTGCTTTCTTGACACTCTTGCATTTTTCTTTCTTTCTTTCTTTCTTTCTTTCTTTCTTTCTTTCTTTCTCTCTAATGTATATATCTCACTTTACTTATTTGTATTTCTGTTATATTTGACTGTTTCTTGCCTCTTTGGCCATATCGTTAAGTTTGTGCTGCTGCAGAACCCCTATGTGCAAGCCTGATCTGCTGTTTCTCTGTTGTGTCTTACATAGGGAGTCTTCAAAGCCCCACACGAAGTGTCTGTACTGTAAGGCACCTGTTGTGGTGATTCTTAGGGAAGTCCATTCAGCAAATGTTTGGAAGTCCTTGACACGTAATTTCATGCTGTTTATACTGTTACAGGAAAAGGCTTATCATTGTCACAGTGTATACAACTTCTGTGTCCCTTAGGGCATAGCTATTAGACTGTAAATTTCTTCAATGAATTTTACCAGCTTCTGCTTTTTTTTAGTGACAGAAAAAATGATGTGCTTTTGTGTGTGTGTGTGTGTGTGTGTGTGTCTTATAATAGAGCCTACATAGTCCCATTAGTCTCTAGTTGTAATTTGATTATTTAAAGAAAGTATATTACTAACTCAGATATGTGCTCTGTTGAGCCAAGTTTCATGTTCTGGTGATTTCCCTAAGAAAGCAGTCTATGAGCCCCTTAAAGTGATTTGTGACATTTGTGTAAATAGAGTTGTGGTGTTAATGTTCCAAATAATGTCCTTAAAAGCAGGGGTTCCTCTCATGACTCAGCTTCATCAGTCACATTAACGGAGATGAGCCATGACTACCCCATAGTGTAGAAGTCTTGAAAGCCCCTTTCCATACTGTTTCTCTTCGGTCTAAGGATTGGGAATATAGCCAGGGAGTCTTCCAGCCAGACTATCCTCTAGGTTTATTAGTCACGCTGTATTGTAGGGAACAAGGTATCTAGTATGGCAGATGCATTTGGGATATAGTATAGGACAAGCTAAAGATTTAAGTATAAGTTAAAATTTGTAAAGTTGGTGTCACATAGAGTTTACTAGAATGTTGTTAACATTCATTCTTTGCCAGTCGTAAATTTACCTGGTTTGGGGGCTCAGAGGTTAAGACCTCTTCCAGAGGTTCTGAGTTCCATTCCCAGCAACCACATGGTGGCTCACAACCATGTGGTTGTGAGATCTGGTGCCCTGTTCTGGCATGCAGGCATACTTGCAGGCTAAATACGGTATACATAATTAAAAAGTCTTTAAAAAAAATGTTTTGCCTGGTTTTCAATCATTCATCACTTTGGATATTCACCTACTAATTGTTCACTAAAGTGCACTTATAAGCAGAAGATTATTCTCTACCAAAGCAATGAAACTAGGAAGACTGAAGAAGTAAGAATAAAGCCCACTTCTGTATCCAGAGGTTTGCTGACAGAGGCTAGGACACTTTGGACACACAGTGACATGGGAAGGACAGGATAAACCTGGAACTCTCTAGAGTAAGGGTCGGATTCACATGCCACAGGCACTGTTTGATGCTGCAGCTGGCCAGACCCCAAATAATTGAGACAGTGGCAAATTGTAGCTTATTGAATGAAACACAAATCCATGAATTGGGAATTTTATGGGAAGAGGCATGCATTTAGTGGTGAAGAATAGAATGTTTATCTCACCCAAAATATCTCAACAGAAAATACCTATTAATTTAAAAGGTAACTGTATCGTGGAGAAACCTGAGCACTCACCACCTGAATCATATGGTCAAATCAAAACCCTATGCCACCTTATGGATTGCCATTTTTACTAAAGATATATGGCTTTAGATGTGACAAACCCAAAGTGAAGTATGGTCTACAGAATTGCTGGCCTGAAGTCATCAGATGCATCAGAGATAAGGGAAGACAGAAGCAGTAGTCCAGGCAGAGGGCAACACATCAGAAATTCAGTCTGTGTCCCTTGGAAGTACTATGTCATTGTTGGTTTTGAAGACCTAATTGTTTCAGTTGTGATTATTTAAGAAAATACACTTGATTCCAACTAGTATACAGCATTTAGATATGATAGAGCCTAATAACATTAACTTTCTGGAGAGAGAAGCTTTTTGTAGTGTTGGTTCAGCTTTTCCCTGAGCTGGGTGGCTTAGTTCGTTTTTTGTTTTGTTTTGTTTTGTTTTGTTTTGTTTTTTATGAAATGGGAAAAGAAGAAGGTTTCTGTTTCAAGCTAATAGAAGATCAGTGTCGTGTGAAAATACTTTCAGAAAATGAGACTTACAGACATAATCTGTGAAGATGTCAAAAGACTGAGTACCTCATGGGACAGTTGAGTGCGATACACAGCTAGTCGTCCTGCCTCGGCCCTTTTTCACAGTACCTCCCCACAGCGTATAAAGAGCCTGCTGTGACCTTTATGAGCATCTTGATTCTGTAGTAAGAGTAAGCTCAGCAGATTTTTATAGTGTCTAAATGTAGAACCAGCTGCGAAGAAGCTATTTGGATTACCTATGGAATGTCTTTTAAAGATTTTTGTAGTTCATGTATTGCTGTCTACATGTGCATCTACATGCCAGAAGAGAGTATTGGGCCCGTTATAGATGTTTGTAAACCACCATGTGGTCCCAAATTTTTTAATTTATAAGAGGACAAAACTCAGGGCTTTGGAAAGCATTATTATATACCGTTACCCATTGTATTGGGATATGTACATAGTGGCATGTCGCAGAGACAGTCCCCTGGTATCAGCAGTGATGCTGCCCTTTTCTTAGCTTCAGTCCCTCCTGCCACGTAAGGAACTTTGGAACTGAGACTTTCACTCTGAAAACATCTGGTTAAAGAAACACCAATATGCATATGAAGTCAGTAGATGAACTAAAGGAAGCCTGTCTTCTCTATGTGACCTCTAAACTGTCTCTGGACTGCCAGGGCTCACTAGTATCAGAGTTGCCCAAAACCTGAATGTTTTCCCCAGTGCTGGTCTCAGACTCACTGTGTATCTAGAAGGACTTTGAACTTCATCCTCAACTTGCTTCCACCTACTGAGTGTTCAGTTTAAGGATTTCTGGCCCAATCCATCAATGCTTCATCTGTGCTCAGCCAGCTCTCCCAACTGAACCGCAGCCCAGACCCCAAACTAAAGAGCTCTTTTAGTGTGTTGCATTCATACCTGAGTCCTAAGGCCCAGCTGTGAGGTATATCAACCCTTCAAATTTCAACTAGTTGTTACTCTAACTTTAGGATTTTTGTTGAGCAGGATTGAGACTGTTGAAATGTTCTCCACTAAGTTTCTGTGTATTTCTTGACATTTACCAATAAAAACATAAAATAAAAATATGTGAACTATAAAGACAGTAATGTGTTCTGGCTGGCACTGTGCAGGCTTATTGTAATGGAATGGTCTCATGTTAAAAGCTGTAAAATCAAAGAGGCTGTTAATTTAGAATCTTGCAATATCCCCTCTTCCCACCCCCAGTTAATCTGCTCTGCTGACTGCCTCCACCCTACGCGAGGTGGCAACAGCTGGCCTTTTTACCAGAGCTCAGAGGGATTAGGGAGCAGGAGAGCAGCAGCGTGCACGGCCTCTTGCCTCTGTTGACTGTTCTTTATTGTTTGATGCCTGAGCATCTCCCAGACAGCAAGCAATTGTTACTGGAAACTTAGAGTTTGTTTCTCTTGAGCATATACAATGCTATTCGGGCACTTCTTTGTGTTTCTTCACGTTCCCAGTCTCCTCTTATCCGCCATCCTGTGCTTTCTCTTGATAATTAGAAAGGAGCAAAGATACAACCTTTGTATCTTAGGCTGCGTGACATTCACTTGTGACGCCAAAGCGTAGCTACAGAGATAGGAGGGGGTTTTCTCTGAATTACCCGATATTCAACAACAGAAGTCATGTCTATTTTGAGAACTTAGCTCATCATGGTTAATATTATTTAACGACAGAAAACGCACATATTTGTTCATTTTTAAATTATGGGGACAAAAAGGAAGCGGTAAGAGAATGCTCTAAGACTTCATTTGCAACCCCATGATTAGAAATTTATCAAAGCTGTCCAAATCTACAGATGCTTTTGGTGATGCAAATACAGTTCTAATTTACAGGATACTCATAAGAATTTCTTCATGTTAAATCTGAATTAAAATATGGGTAGGTCATAGCTAATAAAAGTATAGTTGGAATGTTTTTACTCTCCTGTGTTCAGAGAGGAGAGCCTGAAAGGTGAGCCTGAGATTTAATTTCTGTTGATTAGATTGTATGTCTCTGGTGTTTGCTACTGTCACAGATGAGATCAGTGTTCCTGAAAGATGGAGGACTAAAAGCCACCCCACAAAGGTTTTTTTATTCTGAATGTAGAACCTAAGCTGCATGAAAATTCTCTGTGATTCTTGCCAGTCACCATTATCACGTGCCTCCCACCCCAAGTATTCTAGAGATTTCTTCTGTTCACAGCAAAGCAATTTTCTTTTCCTGAATTGGAGCAGAAGAGCCAGATAACCTCTTTTGAAAATAATATCTGACTGTCACAAATTTGTTAAATCCTTTGAACTCCAAATGTGGCAACATGTCAATTTTGTTTCTGGGGACTTAACAAAAGAAATCAGTTTTAACAAAATTTAAAGAAAAGGGTGGTACGGAGTTTTAGTACCTAGGTCCAGAGGGGAAAAAGAAAAGAGGACCTGGAGAGGTGGCTCTTTATTGTTTTTTGCACAGGTCTCAGGTTCAGTTTCCAGCACTCACATCAAGCAGCCCACAAGTTGAGCCTCTGCAAGCACCAGACACAGATGTGGTGCACACACAGACATGCAGGCACTTCCACATACACGTAAATAGAAATAAACATCTTTTAAAAAGAAAGAGAAAGCAAGGTAGAATCAGAATAATAGGGAAGAGAGCATGAGGAATCAGGACTGTGATCTCCCAGCCTCATTTCTCTCTCAGCCCTCTTGCTGTTTCTTTGGCCCCAATACCGTTTCACCTTTCCTGGCTTCTGGCACAGCTTTGTCCCTTTTTTTCTTATGCCTTCTTCTAGGTCATTATCGTTTCACCTAAACCAATATTTTCTCTCCTACCTGCTTACTTGCCTTCCCTCAGTGATTAAAAGCACGCTCAGCCACTGCCATGGTTGTGTAATTGAGCAGAAAGAATACTGCCTTCCCACTACATAACTGTAAATCAGCCAGAATAAGCATTCAAAGAAAATATTCTATTATGATTGACCCACCCTAGCAAAATGATCTGGCTCATTTGTGAATTTACTGTACTTTGTGCTATATATCATACATTGCCAGTGAATGCTCCATCGTGATTTTAATACTGACTTTCATTAGCTCTTCTCTGGACGTCAGAGGGAGAGACTGGAGGTGCCAGAGACCTTTCTTCTGTCTCACCAGAAGCTCCTGTTTCATCCCTTGTGAGCAGTTCACATTTGCTGTATTCATCTGGTACCAACCACTCCCTTACTGACTTCTTGTATTCTGGCGTTCACTGTATGTAAACTGCTGATTTATGGGCCCCCAATGAGTCCCTAATTGCCAGTCCATCCAGTTCACCAAAAACAAAAAACTTTAATAAATTTCTAACGTTAAGAATTTAAGTTTATTGGAGCACATTTTCTTTGGCATTCAGGTGTTTTGAAATGGTTATTTCTAGACATATGTTTATAAAAAGGAAAGATTAATACATTTTACTACAGAATAAACATTTTTGTTTTATGTTACAAGTGACTCTTTAAGACATCTTTTCTGGATAAAGTTATTACTTTGTTAAGTTCTGCCATTGTGAAGGTATTTTTCATACTAAGGTGAAAATGACAGAGCAACTGAGAAAAACATAAACACCGTTTACCGCACTCACAAGGCAGGCTCTGCTCTGTGCTTTAGCTGAGAAAGGACAGAGCTAACACAAAGAACAAAGTAATCCTTAGGGAGAAACTTCTGTGTTAGAGTAGTTATTTACACACAAAATTCTCTATGACTAGTCCTCAGAAGTATGCTTTCCTGATAGTGATGAGGAATTGCAGGCTCAAATTGAGCTTTCAGATGAAAGGCCATTTTTTTGTGGCCCAAGTCTATTTTTTAAAGTTGCAATTGAGGAACAAATTGGTGTAAGATCAAAGGGATATTTATATTACATAGGCTACTATATTCAGTACTTTATTAGCAAATATCTTTCTGTTGTTTTAAATGTAGTTTTAGATTATTATTAATATTTGTAATTTATTATAAATGAGATTATGATTATAAATAATAAAAACAATGTTATTTTCAGTAATCTATGAATTGGATTTGTAGTAGGGATTTTGTGTTTTGTTTTGTTTTGTTTTTTTACTTTGAGACAGGGTCTCACTGTATGGTTTTGACTGGCTTGGAACTCACTGTGTAGAACAGGCTGGTCTTAAACACACAGAAATCTATCTGCCTCGGTCCCCCAACACCAAGTGATGAAATTAAATGAGTACATAACCACAACCAATGTACTTTATCACTTTAAAGTAGTGGTCCTCAATCTTCCCAATGTCATGACCCTTTATTACAGTTCCTTATGTTGTGCTGACTCCCAATCATAACATTTTTGTTGCTGTAATTTTGTAACTGTAATTTTGCTGCTGTTGTGAATACTAATGTAAAATTTTTGGATATAGAGGTTTGCCAAACGGGTTGCAACCCACAGGTTGAGAAGCACTGCTGTAAAGTTCTAGTTACATGCTATTGTGGAAGCCAGTGTTCATATTTAAAATTAGAGATTTGGGGGATTTTTTCCTGTTATAAATCTTATCATTTCCTTAATGAGCAATATTAGAATGAAGTAATAAATTTAAAGTAGGGGTGAAAGTTTTTCAAATTTTCTTTTAAAGATTTTCTTTATTTTATATATATGAATGTTTTGTCTGCATGTGTGTAAGTACACTACATGCATGCCTCATGTCTGGGGAGATGAGAAGAAAGTCCTGTATCCCCTGCAGCCAGCATTATGGGCTGTTGTAAACTGCCGTCAACTTGCTAGGAATTGCACCAAGTCCCACTGGAAGGGCAACCAGTACTCTTAACCTCATAGACACCTCTTCTTCATCCCTACTTTTTCAAATTTTATGTTTTTATGTAGTCTTTCCAATTCTAAAATGGGAAAAATAGAACCTAATAGTGGGAATGCAAATCTAATCATAATATAATTTGCTGTCTTATGAAAGTATATAAAAAGTAAAATTAAGCAAAGGGGAACTTAATGAATTATAGACCCACTGTAGGCACCCTATACCAAGTATATGGGAAATACACTTTTTTTTTTCTTTTGGTTTTTTGAGACAGAGTCTCACAATATGGCCTTCGCTGGCCTGGAACTGAAGACCAGGCTAGCCTCCATAGAGATCCACCTGCCTCTGCCTCCGAGTGCTAGGATTAAAAGCATGCACCGCCATGCTCAGTATGAAGTACACTTCTTAGGAGTGAATGGAGACATAGGTTAAAGACAAAGAAATTTTGACATTTTACTATTATATGTTTCTAAACTTTCCCTCCCAATAAGTACAGTGCAAAATTCCCTTAAATTTTTTATTATCTAATCCTGGTGGTAGTGCACATCATTAATCCCAGCACTCAGGAGGTAAAAGCAGATAAATCTCTTGAGTTCAAAACCAACCTGGTTTACAGAGCAAGTTCCAGCACAGCCAGGACACAAAGAAACACTGTCTTAAAAGAAAAAAGAAAAAAAAAAAAGGAAAGAAAAAGAAAAGAAAGAAATTTCATTATCTGAATTATCATATTCATGAGAATAATGAAATCTGAAATCTATACATAATGTGCTGAATCTTAAAAGTAAATTGATACTTTTCCAAATAAAAGCTCCATGGTAGTAGTACTAGGAAACATTTCATAGGCCTACATGATAATGGCTTGCCTTGGCATCGGCACCTGTTGTTGGAAGTCAGTGTGTTTTCATCTTGAATGGTCATCTAGGAACATACTGAAGTATTGCTTGAACTGGTGAGGCTTTCAAGCTTCGATGGTTCATTTTAGGAAGATTTTTTTCTTTTACTAGGTGATAGTACAAAATAATCCATGTACAAAATAGTCTTAGTTATTTCTTACACATCTCTTTAATTTGTTCTAGTTTAGTACTTTAAATTATAGATGGAGACTGCTGTTTTTTACTTAAGTGAGTGAAGTAAATTCTTGTTCCTTTTCTGAGACAGGAATTTAAGATTGTTTTGCTTTGTTTTCAATCCTTTTAGTTCAGATTTGTTTGTTTGTTTATGTGTGCAGTGTTCTGCTTGCCTGTGTGCTTGCAGGCAAGAAGAGGGCACCAGATCTCATTAGAGATGGTTATGAGCCACCACATGGTTGCTGGGAATGAAATTCAGGACCTTTGGAAGAACAGCCAGTGCTTCTAACCTCTGAGCCAGCTTTCCATCCCTGTTTTTAATCTTTTATATCCTCCTTTTACACAACCTCTTACTCTGCATATAAACAGATCTAGCAGGTATACTATTAGGATTTAGGTTTTTCATTTAAGTGTTTTATTATTAGCAAAACAGAAAAGCTAGTACATATGTATTAAAATTCTCATTCAGAGAACAAGCAACATTAGTAAAACTAAAACCTCTGGAGTTGTGACTTTATAGGGTCCGTGTCCCTGTGACCAAGAGGCCATGCTGTAGCATACTGTGTACTAATAGACACCCTCCTTGAGAGTCTATCCAGCTGTTCAGGACCCAGGCCCTCCTGCATGTGCTGGGCTGCCACTGCGGCTTCCTTCTCCAGAGATGCCCAAACTGTCATCATCTTAAAATTAATCTTGATTCTCTTATACTCAAGAAAAAAAATGCTTGCTTGCTGCCCTGCTTCTCAGAATCTGATTGTTTCTTTTGAGTACTTTTTATTCTCATCTCTACCGAAATATTTCCCCACAGATTACTAAAAGAGAAAGTAATTATATAAGAATAGAATATATTCTATTGAGAAATAGAGAATATTTCCATGTAACTGCATCATTGGTTAGTTTGGATTCCATGTCCTGCTTCTAAGTCATTTGTCCCTCAGGATTGTGTAGTTCACAGAACATCTTTTAAAGTTGTATGAGACTTCAGAGCAGGCATCTTCCCATTGTCTGCATTTGGAAATTGATTTTCACTGAGGATATTGACTTAGCCAGTTACATGAATGCTTATGGTAAAGCAGAGGCTAGGTCTGTTAGCGCTGGTGCCTTTTTAGAATTGCTTGGTGATTCTTTGGTTTCTGTTTGTGAGTGACCATAGATACAACAGTTCCTGTAATTTATCTTATTTTGTGTTGTTTCAGAGCCTGTTTTCTCAGAGAAACCAAGCATCAAGAATTTAGAGTTTATGCTCACATATGCCCCCTCGCGCATGCGCGCACACACACACACACACACACACGCATCTTTTTTTTTTTTAAGCATGTACTGCTCTTAGGAAGTCTCTGAGGTTGAGTCCAGCACCCATGTCAGCTAGCTGAGAAAAATAATGTGTAATTAAGATTACAAAGATGATTTCTAATTTAGATAATAAGTGACATTAGTTCTGAAGTTACTGCACGTTGGCAACTCCGTCACTGCAGCAGTCCATGCCGGGCACTTACCCTCCCATCCAGAGCGCTGGAAAATCTGACCCGTGGGCACTCACGTGATACTCTCTGACTCTCAGATCTTTGAACATTTAGATTTTAGACTTCCAGATTCGGGGTATTCAACTAGAAAACCTGAAATATATAATATTTCTGGTCCCACGCACTTCTGATTGGAGAAAGACAACTGGTATTAGTGAGTAGTTCTCCCTGCGTGGGACCCGCTTCCAACAAGCTAGGCAGTACTTTGCCTAATGGAGCATCTCACTTAAGAGCTATAACTTGTGTCTCATTTTTTATTTCATCTCAACTTGAGCTTGACTAAAGCTTTCAGTTCGTAAATCGGAATTACATTCCCTGAGCTTACAATTTTTTTTCTTCCTTTTTAAAAATTACATTAATAAGCTGTTTGATTCATTTATCTGCTACAGCCCCTTTTTAAAGCTTCAGTACTGAAGGCCTTTTGACAAACCAATATTTATAACAGTTTGACGGCAGGATGAGGAGCAGCGTTTGTCTTTGTAACAGCTTGAAGAAAGACCCTCTCCAGGACCCAGTCATGCAGTTACAATCTTGGCCTCCTTTCTCATGCTGGGAACGTGCATACCGCAGCACCTCCCATGTGTTTTCTTGTCCCATTGACTGTCTGTTCACTTCCCATCTGTTTTGCAGTCTTAAAGGAACAGAAGGGGCCTCTTCTTATAAATCTGTCTTTGCAAGTGATAAATGATGCCCTGTCTCTTTAAGGGCTGCCTGGGTGGTTTTTCTTTTCTTACAATGTTTCAGCCTTCCTCCTAACAAAATTCAGAGGAAAATATACTTTTAAAAATAGGAGAAAAATGGAAAAGACAAAAAACTATGAAGTTTTTAAAGCCATGTTTAATTTTATGGAACAGAATAATATACTGACTTTTTCCATCTTCCCAAGTAATTGCCTGCCTGTATCAGTATATCTTTGAAATGTGATGGCTTAGATTTTTCTACACTGGCAAATAAAATGATTCATTTTGACTAAGTATATTTTAGCTGTTAGAGGAGAAAAGAAAACAATGTATCACTAAAAATTATAAAACCAAACAACTTTAAATTTTTATTGTCACAATGTGAACTGATATGATTTGAAATATGTTCTGTGATGGACACAATGAAATGACTCACAGTATATAGCTGTAGCATCATGGTAGATTCTGTGCCCTTTACTAGAAAAAGATGGTCATAAATGACAGAAAATCTTATTTTTTGTTATTTCCGATCCTGAAAGTATATGCTATAGATAATTCTAATGTTAGCTTTTCTAACAATTGAGCATAGCAAGGCATGGTGGCCCATGCATATAATCTCACTTACTCAAGAGATTAAGGCAGGAGGACTCCTATGAGTTCAGAACCCAGCTAGGCTACATAGTGAGTTCTAGGCCAACCTGGGCTATATAGCAAAGCCTTTTGTCAAAAAAAGCTGTTTAAAAAAAAAAAAAATGAAAGAAAACAAAGAATTAAATACAAATCACAATTTGTTTCCTTCCATAAGAAAACTGTTCCCTAAAGGTTAATGTGACAAATACTGTTATTTCCACCATTAACCTGCAGAATGCTTTTAAATTATGATTTTAAAAGAGTCACCAATATTAAAAGACCACTTTTAGAATATCCTGTTTGACTGTGTGAGTTAGCAGGCTGTGAACGTCTTCTACAAACGTGGAACTGGAGTAAGGCTAGTAACACTGCAAGGCCATGCTCCAGGAAGCTCTGTCTACCCTCCTAGACATAGGTGGTGGTGCCCAGTGGAGAGTAAAGCTGGATGACCCATTGTCAAAGCACAGCAGCTAAGAAGCAGGATAAGGCCACAGGTACACACACCTGATAGAAGTGCCTCATGGGTCCTCCAAAGTGGACGGTGAGTTCAACAACATGAAATCAAATGGCCACACCTGAGTTTCTGAGGGTGTATCTTGTTACAAGTCTCATGTAGCCCAGATTAGCCTTGAACTTGCTTCTAGCCCAAGGATAGAGGTGTCTCCACCTCCCATCTGATTTGTGTAGCGTTGGATACTGAACCCAGGGCTTCATGCAAGTTAGGCAGCCCTCTTCCAGCTAAGCTGTGTTCCCAGGCCTGGGTCTTCAGTATACTATTCTAGGTATGGGCCAGTAGTAAAAGTCCTCCTGGGAGAAATCACAGTATTGTCCAAATACATGATTATTTAATGTGGCTTGTCTAAGTAAAATGTATCTCAAGAAGTAGGTGGATTTTCTATCCCATGTACAACTGCTTTCAGTGAATGATACAACCAAAACTTCATGGTTTTGTACCTAAGGACACTGGCCAGCACTGTAAATGATTCTCTTCTTTGTTGTTAAATAAGACAGACTTATAATGATTAATAGGTAGCTGGACTGAAATCAGTATTATCATCCAACTAGGAAGATTCTAGAGTCTAACAAGTATACAGACCTAAACATAAGGCTGCTCTGTGGTTCATGCCAAAGCCTTCTGGAAAATGGACTTCAAAATACTTAGAAATTATATGAATAGGTTTTAGTATGGTTGCTAAAGAAGCCTGATAGGAGTGCTTACCTTGCCTTAAAATGACTTTTTAAAAACTAGTTTAAGAAAGCTGGATTTGAACCATAGTGGTGCACATCTTTAATTCCAGCATTCAGATGGCAGAAGCAGGTGGATTTCTGTGATTAGAGGCCAGCCATGTCTACATAGTGAGATCCAGAACAAACAGGTCTAGAGAGATCTTAGTGGGGTGTAGGGGAGGGGAAAAAAAATAAAGCTGGATTTACCTATGAGTCACTATTGAGCTACTTATGTATTAGCAAATGTGAGTTGCACTGTAATCTCAAACACTCTTCAGGTAGCTTTGTGTATAAAATAGCACACTTTTAATAGTATCCTTTAATGTTTGAATTAAGGTTTGCTTGAAGCAGAGCAGTGATTAAATAATTGTGACTATCAAATTTGACTATAGTTTAATCATTTTGGTTCTAGTTTTCTATTTTCCCTTTGTAATTTCCTTTTTCTGTATATCTTCATAGCCTAGATTCCTCTAGATCCTGAGTTTCTAAAGGGCATTTATATAGTACAGTTGTGCAATAAATAGCAAGTGTTTACAGTAGCAGTGTGTGCTCCATTGGAAAAAAGTTTCCAGTAACTCCCAGCCTGTCAGCGAACAGCCCCTTCCCAAAGACTCTCACCCCTGAGGTGTCCCAAAGGATGGCATGGAGTGCTCACACAGCGTGTTAGAGAATAGCTGTCTGCTGACTTGGATCTTTGGGTGTGGGTTTGCTTCAAGTGCATTTCATTAGTTCTTCAGCTGATTTCTTCGTGCTTTCTTTGAAAACATCAAAAGTTACCCAAGGTTTATTTCGGTGTATGTGGTAACACTTTGTGTGTGGCTCTTTGTTCACGCTCTAAACTGATATTAACCACTAACGTGAACCCTCTCCTAGGTTAGGCCTTTTCACAGTCAGTGTATTGAGAACCTAATTACAGATTAGTCTGTATCTGGGACTGTTAGAGCAAGTATCCAAAGACTCAGAAGGCACTGAGAGAAGCAGTGCTATTTCATGTGGGGATAAAGAGACCTGAAATGTGAATGGGTGTCAAGTCATCTGAAGAGAAGAAAAAAAGAGTAGGAACGTCATTCACTGAGGCTGGCGGTTTATGAGTTGGGGGATTATGGGAATATTCATGACCCAATCAAGATGCACAATGAATTGATGTTTGAGATGGCTCATCTTTTAAGTAAACATTGGGTAAATGGAAAGGAGACTCCGTATTCACTACATGTAGAACTGTGTAACAGAATAGTTTAAGCCTTTCCTGAATCGATTTAATTTATCAAAGAGGCCACAGATTTTATAAGAATTCTCTAGTTGTGAATATTTAATCCAAATATTTAAGAGAAGTGGGAGTTTGCTTTATAACTAGCCATGCTGATTTGTGCTCATTTCTGATTTTTACCAGAATGTATCCTATTTTACATAAAATAGGAAACAGACTTGTTCTTTTCGTTCAGCTTGTGGCAGCAAGACCTCATATATGTTTCTAAATCAGAGGAACGTGAGCAGGGCTCATCCTTAGCAGTGAGGCCTACGGGACTGAAAGAGACAAACAGAATGTCAAACTTGAAATCACCTCAAAAGGGTATAACTTCCTCAATCAGACATAGGAGAGTAAGCAAAGAATGCTGCTCTGTTTGTTTTTCCCCCCTGTTCTTTGAGACAGGGTTCCTATCTATCCCAGAACTCGATTTGTAGACCAGGCTGGCCTCACTCACAGAGATCCACCTGCCTCTCCAGTGCTGAGATTAAAGGCGTGCACCACTGGACCAGGCTATGGGATACTTTTTAATTGCTCCTTAAAGGTGGAATCTTTTGGGACCAGAGAGAAATGACTCAGCAGTTAAGAGCAGAGAACCCAAGAGTCCATAACTGCACTTGTCTGCATATAACCACGCAGGCACACACACATAATTAAAAATAACGTTTTTATAAAGGGGAAAGGTAAATTTCTTCCATATTCTAAAGACACCAGATAGTTCACTGTACAAGTGAAAAGGACAAAGAAATGAATTTCTTTAGGTTGAAAACGTTGCATGTTGACAGTTGTGTGTTTTCCTTTTAACAGTTCGTTCACGCTTCTCTTCACACCACCCGTCCCCATTACTGGTAGTACCTTAGGCCCTTCGTGTCATTCCTAAGATTTTGTGGCAAGGCAGTACCATGCCCTGATATTAAAATCGTGAATTTTTAAGGGAAACTTAAAATTTTGTAGATCTTTCTATTAAATAGTCCTTTACTTTTCATTTAGGAAAAAAGTATCACTTACCTCTTAATTTTCTAAAAGTTGGATTTTCCTTTAGAACTTACAGAATTACATACATACCCCAGTGGGGCTTTGTTATCTCTCCACGAAAATGGCTCTTCCTCTGGCCTCCTCGTGTGAGTGACAGTACTGTGCCACACACCTGCAGACAGTCTGCCCCTCTGAGGCCAGGGCAAAAGTTGCCAAACCGACCTTGTGGCTGCCCAGTTGCACTCAGATCATGTATGAAATAAAATTGCATTTTCCTTACTGCGTATGGCATGACATTCCCAAACAGGCAGTTAACAGGCACTTGCTGAGGCTGGAGATGCCTTTGTGGGATTTCCCTCTGATTGTGCTATTCAAGCTAGGTAGGGTTTCTGGTGAGGCTTTATTGTTTGGTTTGGTTTTTATGAAGATCATGGTCATCTCCTCCAGAACTGCTGTGAGATAATTTAAAAAGCTCTTTCTTTTACTGGTTTAAAGAAAGATTTAGCTGATGAAGTACATGTCTATGAAACTCTGAAAATGCCCATTTTTTAAAAAAATCACCTGTTTTTAAGCAACTGAATAGAATAGTTTTAAAACTAAGACCGACTTCGTTTTGGAAAGCAAGTAAGTTTGCTAGTTTGACTGCTGATTAAGAAATGGAAGCTAGGTTGGTGATAGTGCCACATGCCTTTAGTCTCAGCACTCAAGAGGCAGAGACAGGCAGATACCTGTGAGTTCAAAGCCAGCCTGGTCTGGTCTACAGAGTGAGTCCAGGACAGTCAGGGCCACACAGACCAACCCACAAAAAAAAAAAAAAAAGGAAGGAAGGGATAAGAAGAGGAGGAGTGAAAACAACTTTGGGAGGAAACATTTGTTTTGCTTACACTTCCAGGTCACAGTCATCACTGAGACTCAAGGGAGGAGCTTGAAGTAGAAACATAGACAACAGAATGTTACTCACTGGCTTGCTGTATGGCTTACTCACTGACTTGTGAGCAGCTTCCTTTCTTCATACAGCCTAGGCCTACCTACCTACTTACCTACCTAGGAATCGTGCCACCCACATAATTCATCAATAAAGAAATCTCCCACAAGCCATTCTGATCAAGGCAATTCTTCAGTTGAGGTCACCTCTTCCCAAGCGACCCTAGGTAGCATCAAGTTGACAGCCAACATTAACAGTCTTGTCTGTGTCAGCTTGACCCCCAGGCCCATCCCTGATCTTCCTGGATAGCATCACCTATTGCTTTACATTTTAAAAGGTCATTTTCCAGACTAGAGATGGTTAGATATTCTCCTAGTCTTGTTCTTTCACTGTTGTTGAGACAGTAGGGTCTGACAGTGCAGGCTGGTGTTCAGCTCACAGTTTCCCAAGTGCTGGATTACAGACATGAGAGCCATCATTTCCAGTTGTTCTTCTAGTTCCCAAAACTGGCCTTACCATTTCTCTGGTAGAGCTTCACGGAATCTAAGAATGCACTAAAACACTTGTGTGGGTGGGTGGAAAGGCACTGTTCTATGTAAGAGTCCACAGCTTCATTTTATAGTTTCTTGAAGGCTCTGTCAAGCATTTCTCCTCCCCTTCCAAAAGTGGCCGCCTGCTACTCTTCTGATCCACCTGGACAGGGACCAGGGGAGGTTTAGGAATAATGATTTCCTCCCTGGTCCTCAAACAGTTAAAGAAGTTTGTAGACTATTTAATAGTAAGGAATTCTCTAATAATGTATGATGCCTTTGTTTATCTCTTTTCATCTCCATAGAGAAAGTCAGAGAAATTCAAGAAAAACTTGATGCTTTCATCGAAGCTCTTCACCAGGAGAAGTAGACCGGATAAATAAAGTGAGTAGTTCTGAGACGGGCATACACTAAGTGCAAAGCGTGTATTTGAAAACTTTCTCAACGGTTTATGGTTCTGCATGACTGCATCTTGCTAGCTTCTCTATCGTGTGATCCTTTTGATAGCATGACTCTTGGAATCAGCTTCCCGTGTGTTGTGCCACACGTTTAAATCCTGTGACTGCCCTCTGGCTGAACTAAAATTATTCTCCAGAACTCATTTCAGACAGAGTCAGGGTTAATAAAGATATTTAATAATGATGATTTTCTAACATGCAGGTGACTTGTTTTCTGCACTGGAAAATTGATCTGCACTTTTCTTTACCTTACCCTCATGTTCACAGTAGGTAGTTGTGGTATATTAAATATTCAACGTTCAAAGCTGCCTTATTTGGCTTGACTAAAATTTTAATTACTGTTCTTAATCTACTTCTCTTGTTTACAAACACTTAGATACGGCTTTTTCTTTTTAGAGTCATTTAAATAGTGTTAGTTACTCAGTATGGCTAGTTATTATCACTAAGGAATTTTTGTTAGTATGTCTTTGGCTTATATTGAAGTTGAGATAAGAATTCCGTTTTAAGCTGTTATTACCGACTTAAATCTTCTATGACTGAGGAACTGTCCCTTCCTCACATTCAGTGCATCCCAGGAGAGACTGCAGAGCCAAGTGCCTGGGCTTCTCTTCCACAGGGGAAGTGTGCTTGAGAAGTCAGCTGACCAGGGAGGCACTGTTTAGATTATACAGTACTCACCACAGTATACCAGCAGTAGGGGAGGAAGGAGTTAGGGAGCCTTCGGGGAGAGGTTGGGTAGCTCATTCAGCTGGTAAAGTACTTGTCATGGAAGCGTGAATGTCTGAGTTCAGTCCCCGGCCTCACAGAAACAGCCTGTGTGGTGGCACACCCTTGTGGCCTAACTGCTGGAGAGGTGGAGACAGGATCCCTGGGGCTCGCTGGCCAGCCAATCTAGCACAATCTGGGAGGAGCAGGTCTCAGTGAGAGGCTCTATGTCAAAAAGCAAGATGAAGAACAACACTCAGGGTTGACCTCGTGCCTCCACTGGTGCACACACACAAGAAAGGGAGGGGGAGAGGGGAGAAAAACATGAGTAAAAATCTTACTGCTTTTTTTTGTTTTTTCAAAAAAAATGTGTAAAAGTATACTAAATACAAAGTAACCTTTGACATTAGAAAAGCTGGTATCAGTATGTACAAAAGTTTGCTTGTGGGGGAAAAGCATGTGATTATCTAGTCAGGACAGTCACTGCGAGGAGTTACTCTAAGGTTGAACTTCCTTCTTCATTTGGAGCTTCTGTTTAGCCCAGAGTACACATGGCATTGTGTTTACAGAAATGATATTTAGGTGAAGAAGTTTATGAAACCCTGCTAAAAATCAAAGCCATAGACTGGAGAGATGGCTTAGTGGTTAGGATTGCATAGCACTCTTGTAGAGGACCTATCTGACAGCTCACAACTTCCTGTAACTCCATCTCCAAGGGGGCAACACCCTCTTCTGTAGGCATTACACTCATGTGCATACACATAACTTTTTAAAACAAGTCATATATATATATATACACACATATATATACATATATATATGTAGAGAGAGAGAGATTTAAACTAAATAAGGAAGTCTGAAGAAAGAGAGAGATTTAAACTAAATGAGGAAGTCTGAAGAAAGAGAGAGATTTAAACTAAATGAGGAAGTCTGAAGCCAGCTGGTACCTTACATAATAGTTTGAAGTCTCTAATGTAACCTAGTCAGTCTAGAGTCTAGAGTCGCTCTCCCTGCCTCGACATGCCTTATTTTTATCTGCCAGAGTGTCCATCCTAAAGGCAATCCTGAGATGCAGTCTGTGGTAATATCTGTATGTAGGGAAGCCCTGAGCAAAGGTGCCCATCCTTTTATTCCTAGTCTGCCTATCTTAAGTCCCTAAGGCCTTTCTCTCCCCTTTGCTCCTATGCCTCTAGAGACTTTCACAATGTATTCAAATTGGACAGTTGATCTATGTCCTACCTCAAATATCCATTAGCGGAGTGAATCTGGCAGGGGCAAACCTTGTTTCAGTTTGACCATTTTGTAAAAGCTGCCTGGTATTTTAAAGAATAGCTTCTCCCTTATGAATTTAACATATATGAAGTAGTAATAAATAGTTTTGCTTTTCTATGCAATAGTTCTAATGTTTTAAGAAGGAATTCTAGAATTTGGGTGTGGTAGCACACTCAGGAGGCAGAGACTGGAGTTCTCTGTGAGTTCTAGGACAGCCAAGGCTACATAGAGAAACCCTGTTTCAAAAAAGAAAAAAGGAGAAGAAAAAAAAGAAATGAATTCTGGGACTGGCAAGATGGGTCAGCAGGCAAAGGAGCTTGCCCCCAATCCTAACAACCTGAGTTCAATCCCCAGGACCCACAACATGGAAGCAAAGAACTGACTCCTGCAAGTTGTCTTCTTGCTTTCATACCCATACTATGGCATGGGTATTCACACACAAACATACATACAAATAAATGATAGGAAATTTTAAAAAATGAATTCTAATATATGTTTATTGACATGTTTTGCAAAATTGTGCTACTATTTATGGCAGATATGGATAATTTTAATAAATCTAGCAGATTTGAACAGTTAAGCTTTAATTTTATAATCATACTGTGATAAAGTTGCTTAAATCTTTCCATTTGTCTTGCCAAATCTGAATTTATCAAATGGATTTGTTCCTACAGAATCCTGCTCATAATGTAATCACCTCTGCATACATTGGAAGAATGAAAACGTCAGAGTTTCTTATCCTGCCTCCTCTTCTCCTGTTCTGCCTTTTTCAGTGAAAAATAAAGTCATAGGGTAAAAACAACTTCTGTGTGTTACAGGCACTTCAACCCCCGCTGCCTTCTGAGCAGAAGAACAGTGAAAATGGCATTCATACTCTGTGTGCTTGTACTGAGCTGACAATTTGGGAAAAATAATTGGTATGGCCGTTAGGCTTAGTCCTCAAAGATGAGGAAGTTGCTCTCTCGAGTCTTATTTGTGGTGCCACCAATGTGATTCATTATGGATGTTATCAGACATTTAATGGTAGTTGCTTTGGAATAAAACTTCTGATAATTTTTTAAAAGGCATCAATTGTATATATGATGGCGGTTACCAGCTAAGCCGCCATCTGTCTGCAGTGTTCTGTACCCAGGAACTGTTTGGCTGTGATAATTCAGTTTATGTTCACCACATGAAAGAAAGCTGGTTTATAAAAGAACACTAAAGACAGGTTAATTTGTGTTGGGCAGTTCAGTGGATAGTCAGTGAAAGAAACATCAACCCTCCATTGCCAGCTCAGAAATTTGCCTCGGAAGCCAATAGCAGCAGTGTATAGTTGGCTGCTGCTTTTACACTCTGTATCTGTTTGCAATTAATTCATTTTGGATATTGTGTGCTCTAGGTCTAGCCATTGAGTTATGACACAAGATGGAGGAGATTAAAGGGAACCAGTTGATGAATTCATTTAGAGTGCTGTCAAACATTTGGACTAGGCATCAGGGAAAGGCAATACCTCAGCCCTCACACACTGTTTTAAATAAAAAATAATTCTAACAAGTGGGAGAAAGTTGGCCCACCCCCAATTAAAGCAGAAAATTCTGTTTAATTCATTGCAGTTCAGTTGCTGCAGTTACTTACTTCACAGTATTTTCATGTGTTTTATAAAGTGTATTGGCTAAAAGACTTTAAAGCAAACAAATACTCCATACTAAACATGTCTTTTTCACTTGCTACCTTTTTTTATTAAGGCCTTATTGTGCTGGTGATAAACATGCCCAGTGTTGCAGTTTTCATTTCACAGTTAATTTTATAACCAGTTTTCTTGGAACTGTTTTTTGGTTCTAAATCCCTCAAAATCTGACAGTATAGAAGGGAAACTATTTCAGAAACTGTGAATTCAGTAAGTACTTTATTTAAATTATCATATAAGAAACTTAGGTACAGTTCTCTGCTAAGAGTAGCCCCCATCGTTCCCTAAGGTATGAGTGCTCAGGTGTAGGACAGAGCTGACCAGAGCTCTGTAGAGCCCTCAGCTGATCCACACTCATTAGGAGATGCTCCCCTAAGCCAGGGGTTCTCAACTTGTCGTTGTCACCCTTTAGGAGTCACATACCAGATATCCTGCATATCAGATATTTGTGATACAGTACAGAACATTAGCAAAATTATAGTTACATAACAGTGAAATAAATTTATGGTTGATGGCCACCACAACCTGAGGATCTCAGCATTAGGAAGGTTGAGAACTATTGGTGTAAGCCCTGCTAGCCCTACTGTGGGTGGAGACCCTGGCTGAGGCCAGCAGGAGAAAGCTGCAGATTTCTTCCAAGCAAAAGCCAGATGTTAAGCATCATATCCCATTGTATAGTTGTTTGTTTTTTTGTTTTTTTTAAGTGGAAAGGAACTTTTATTTCTTTGATATTTGTAACTTCAACTTAAAAGTAGATTATCAAAAAATCACTGTCATTCTTCAAATCCCCATGGGCTATTTTTAACCTGGTCTGTGCTTACTATGCACCCCCCCCCTTGAAAGCTAGATATTTATTAAATGCAGAAGCTATGGAAGGAACTAAAGTTCAGTCCCAGCAGTAGACCCTGAGTGTCAGGTCTGCAGTTCAGGGGCTTGATATACAGAGCTAAAGAACTGGACAAGAAACCATGTGGTTTCGTGTCCAACTTTGCAAGGAATAGAGTAGATGAAATTCTATTTGGAGAACTAAGGGATTTAACATAGATCACAAGCAAAATGACTTGGTCAATTATGAATCCCCAGTCTGTGTACAGCATGAACCATAGGAAGCAAGCTTGCTGCTTCAGCTGCACACCAGACAAGCTGCAGGTAGAGGTGGAGCAGTCTGGACCATATTACCCTTAGTCTTTCTTTTCCTGTGTCAACCCGTTTCCCAGCCTATATTCAGAGGACTCCCTCGGGTTGCTCAGTGACCAAATGGAGACGAACTGTGTGAAAGCGCACAGGGGCACGGCAAGTAGGACTTCCCAACTGTAGGACTGTCACTTGTAGGACTCTGGTGGCAGAAGCAGGATGATCATGAGTTCAAGGCAACCCAGAGCTATTCAGGGAGGCTCTATCTCAAAAACAAAAATAATAAAATTAAGAGTGTGGGCTTAACAGGCAACTTTCTCAACTAGTTAATTTTCTATTTATTTATTTCAGATGTATTTATCTGATTAAAGAAATGTGGGATTTTTTTTTCTTTCCAATAAATGAGATTACAGTGTTGCCGTTTTCTCCATCCTCTCTGCTGGTGTATGGTAGATTGTCATATACTGTAGCAAATGGAAATGTGCTTGAAAATATGCTTATCTTCTAAATGATCGTGACTGTTTGATAGCTGACTATTTAACCATGTCTTCACTGTGCACCGTGAATGGACTTTGTATTATTTTTAAACCTTACACTCAGATGTAAATGTTACTGCGACTTACATTTGCCTGCTCGTGACCTAAGGTCATTTGTGTAGCTCGGTAATTAAAACATACTGATGTGACATTATAATTCATTATTGGAGAGCATCTTTTACGTCCTCTTTCTTTTAATGAGGGAGAGAGCTGTTGTACCTGGAGTCACAATTTAGCCCCATAATATAGCCAATTCAGTGGTCTGATACGCTTCAAAGTGGCTTTTCTCAGAAGGCTTGCATTTCACCCACCCTTCATTTCACAGTTGCAATCCGTGTTGCACTGATGCTTTCTTTTCCTGTTTTGATATTTGTCAAAACACTTCGGTATTTTCTTCCGTGAAATATAAAGAGGAAGACAGTCCTCTAGTTACAGTGTGCTGCCACGACCATTGTTTCCATGAGCGATGCTGACACATTCAGTCCCACACGACACTTGCTAAGGGATGTTAACTCACAGGCCTGGTGGGAACTGTAAAGATAGCTTCTATCCCTGCTGAGTAAAACCTCCCATTCTCACTTTTTATTGCTGCCACACTTTGCTCCTAAGTGCCGCTTCTAAAGGAACTCACCGGTGGTGAGCTGTGTGAGCGTGGCAGTGCTCCAGCAGCCTTCATGTGCTTGGCGGAAGTCAGCACCAGGAGAAGGTGCTGTTGTCTGAAGTACCCAGAGTAGCTGCAGAAAGACGGTGAATGGTCATCGGGTGTGACATCCTTTGTTTTAGTTCAAGCTTTCATCCTTTCTGTGATTCAACTTCCAAATCTTTGTCCAAAAAGTGAAGAATTTAGTTACTAAAGATTCACTAGAGCAATTTGTTTTCATTCAGCATGTCAAATTCAGGAATCAATATAGTTACATTGTGCTAGTAACACAACTGCGTTTTTATTTTAAAACAATCGCATATCCAGCTTGTGATAACTATGTTGATCACAGGTTCTACACTAATTATATACTAAGTAGGCATTTGCAGAAAACTGGAAGGTTAAGAGAAGAACCGCAAACTTGTTAGAGCCATAAAAGTAAATTGTGAAGACTGTTGAATCAGATGATCTTTAGCCTGAAGAATACAGTTGATAAAATTACAAGTAAGAAAAACCTTCCTCAAAAATCATTAGATTAAATTGCTGTCTTAAAATGGCAGAATTGAGTTAAAAAAATTGAAAATGTGACCAGGTGTGGTAGTACCTGCTGTAATCCTAACACTCAGGAGGCAGAGACAAGTAGATATCTGTGGGTTCAAGACCAGCCTGGTCTACATAATGAGTTCCAGGACAGCCAGGGCTATGTAGAGAGACCTGTCTCAAAAGAACCCAAAGCCAATCTGGCTACACGGCAGGCTGTCTCAAAAAAATAAAAGGAGTGGCGAACGTGTGTGTGATTCCTCCTGAGAAGACGGTGGTGAGTCATTAATGTTCTGTAAAACCAGTACTGGATCCTTTTTGAAATCCAGTTACTGACAAGGCAGTAACTACTCTTCAGTACGTTAAAATCAGTGCTTCTGGACCTCTGTGGTAAAGAATTGTTGCTGCTATTATTAGTATGAACTAAAACATGTAAGCTGATTCCTGTGCAAGTAATTGGGATTGAAAATTTGGGAAGGGAGCCCACTGACCCCACTGAAGACCCAGTCACTGTGTAGCATTGCTGGCAGCAGCCTCCCAGGGACAGGTCTGCTGCTCGCTGCTCCTGGGGAAGAACGGGTCTGTCTGCTGCTCGCTCCTGCATGCGCCGAGACAGACGGCAGCAGCCCCAAGTCATGATTCTATCCTCTAGCACTTACCAAATGCTCATGAGGCCTTCAAGGTTTTGTGAAGGACTTTGAAAGGAATGGTTAACTCCATCATCCTACAGTACTATCTAACTACTCACCTTCCTCCAGGTGGTGTGCCCTGGCTTTCACGTGCTGTAATCTGGTACATCAGCTCGGGAAAAATAGCATAGTGTCTTTTGCAAAAAGTCTATTGATGGCCACTCTTGCCCTTAAGGTCATCAGTGTCAGAATTACTATATAATTTCAAGCCAGCAAAGAAAGTGTCCATTAGAGACAATGACTGTTCTCTTGTTTCTGAGAGTGAGAATTCAGACTTTGCCAGCTTCGGCCACTAGGAAATTCTGCAAATCCATGACCTCTCAACTGATCCCAACCAATTTTTTGCTGCCCAGTCTGTATTCTACTTCCGTCACTGAACTCTTCTTTTTCTGTGCCCACCCCTACGCTAGCCCACCTCCACCTCTCTCCCCTTTCTACTCCCTCTCTCCATGGTGCTGGAGATCGGAAAAGGAACACTCCCCCACTGAGCCACACCCAGCCCAAAGTGCTGGGATCACTAGTCTCTTTTGGTTAAGAAGATGTTTGTCCAATGGATGTAAACTGAAGATGTCTTCACAGACAATAATGAACCTGCGAGCCAGACTCCTGGAATGCTGTTTTCTCCCTATTATTTATAGATAAGAAAAGCCAGAAGTCACCATGCTAATAACCTCATCACGAATCCCAAGGACAGTGGTGAGGCTGCCCCCTCACTGAACAACACTAGAGTAGGAGGTGCCAGAAGTGTGTTAGGAGGAAGGTCTGTCAAGTATATGAGCTGGACTCCGCGCTGCAAAATTAGCTGTGAGCAGCATGCCCTCCATCTAGAACTCACCTGAAGCAGCTAATGGTGAGCATCGTGTCTTGCCAAAACATAGTCCCTGTGACGCTTCATTGAGAAACTCAGATCCACAGCCAAGGATCCAATATGCCTTGGACTTTGTAACTTTATCACCAGCAGAACTGTTTGCATTTTATAGATGTGCAATCATTTGTGAGTGACCTCGACAGAGTCAGGCTCAGAAAACCAGTCTTGACTACACACTACTCTCCACAGCAGCCTCCTCTACAAAATGCTATGAGGAAAGTGAGGGTGTGCACAGCCGTGGGAGCCCATTAGTGCACGACCACACTGAAAAGCACAGGTTGAGCTCGTCATTCAAACAGATGGCTCAGTGACGTCCCTGGGAAGCTGGCTGTGCTGCAGAAGAGCTGTTCTGTGGACCTGCGGACCTGACTCCACTTCTGAGCGTGTGTCAGGCCTAGGCCTCCAGTGCTGTGTGGTTTTCCTTCACCTTGTGAATGTCCACATCTTACTTCTGCAGATCTTCATTGTTTTTGAGTTAACGTCTTAAATTGCAGATTTATTTTTATCTCAGTTTTTAAGACTTTGATTTTTTTTCTTCTTTCTCTCCCTCTCTTCCACGGTACCAAATTTAGTTTTCCTAAGTTACTCCTTTTGGCTGTCTTTTGATTACTTAAAAATCTAACACTTTTAAAAGGAAAGGTGTTAACAGAAGCCCGTACAATTTCAACTAAATTTATTTTCAGAAATCTCATATACCCCTTAGTTCTCTTGCTTTGAGATATGTTAGGCTTCTCGAACCTTAATATGGAGATGTCAACTTTTCCTGCCAGGTCTCATAGGAATATGTCTTTCAGACACGTTGAGCTGCTTTCAGCATAAACACAAAGCCACTCCCATTTTTATGCATCCAGATTCCCCTTTCCAAACATCTTGACACATTTGCATTCTTGCTAATTACACTAATCACTGTGGTCATCACCGAGTCAAGATCACAGAGTGTAATTTTATTCGTGCGGTATGAGGCATCTGGACCGGTATCGCCCCCCTTCGGTGCCATTCGCCAGCTGTGAGCTCTACGATTGCCTGCACTTTTGATGCGTGGATAGTACAAGTTGGTCACAAACCTGTGTACAATGAGGCTGTTCTGGTTCATGTGAAAATCAACATCCTTTTTTTGTGTAAGCGGGTGACAGGATGCCGCAATACTATTAGCATTTGCAAAGAGGGTGCTCTGTGTTAGGGCGGCACCACAGATCGTCGCTGCTCAGTTTGTGTTGCTCCATTATGTGAAAGATACAAAGAAGCTGAAGGCTGGCAAAGGCCTGTCAAATCTTGTAATGTAGTGCGACCCCCAAACTCTACTTGGCCTCCAAGCAGCTCTTGTTCCCCGTCCCACCCCTTTCTCTGAATGGGCACTGAGGTAGGTAAATGAATTCAGTGCCTGGTAGGCGGGGGGGGGATTCCTTTCTGACCTCATTCCTGTACTATTTGTTTGTAGGCTTGTAGGGGGAGAGGAGGACATTTTGGAATCCTTTGTGTTGAATCATTTTCTTGCAGGTTGGGAGTTAATGGTAACTTTGTCTGAGGCCAGCCAAGCAGAAAGCCTGTGCAGCTGAGGCGTGGCATGTTCAACCTCCAAAAAAAAAAAAAAAAAAAAAAAAAAGCAAGATGAGAATATGGAAACGGGGAACTTTCTGGAGCAGATGGATATGGCACACATCGGCATGTTCAACATCTGCTGCTGGGGTGCTGAAGTCTTGCCTTGTGTTTCTGTGTAAGGGGGTTCTTTACTCCTGGGTCACCACGGCCTTTATAGTGATGCCTATGGTTAGGACAATGGTGTGTGTGGGTGCGTGTACGTCCTAGGACCCGATTAAGTGGATAGAGTGTGGTATGATAGAAGATTTCTCTTTTTTTTGAAATACACTCAGGTTTTCTTTCCATACCTAAAAGATGACCTATAGCTTTGGAGCCCCAAAAGCTCATATTTTGCAAAGAAAGACAATGCCCAAAGAAACTTGCTCAGCTAGTGCAAAGTCTGTTCTGTTTCATGAAGACTCAGGCCCCTGATTACCTCCACCAGCAGGCAACTTGTAAAGAACTTGGGGGTTGGAATAGTCATGCGAATCTCCTTATTTTTAAATGCCTGAAGCTCCATTTTGATATCAAGACACACAGAAGTATCCATACACAGCATGCTGCCTACCGGTGAGTCACTGTCTGGAGGCTTCAATTTCAGCAGTCTGTCTGTGGACTAGGGTGCTCCTGCAGCCTGGAAATAGCATTCTTGGAGGTGCAGCTTTATTATGAGGCTGGCTTGGAGGGAGATTATGAAATGACTGCTGTGTTCCAGATACTTCCAGTGTACCGCCCTGCCTATTTGCAACTTCTTAAGGCAAGCATTATCAGCATCTTACCAGCAAGGCCAGACTTGGGTCATGTGAAGTCTACAGCTAGCTAGCTGACAGGGTCTCTCTGGGAGCACATGCAGATGTGGCCACAAAGCCCCGAAAAAGCAAGCTCGGAAATGGCTGGGCGTATGCTCATATTCCGTCATCGATTCTGTCTGAGGCATCAGTGCCTTTTCATGACACAGACTATTATATTTAAAAACAAAAAGTATGTATATTCTGAAGGTTGGTGTGCAAAATGAGCTTTGATTTCCAGCATCCGGGAAAAGCCATCTAGAGCCACTCACATTTCTAATTCTGGCACTTCAGGAGGGGCAGGAACTGCTAGGTCCCAGGGGCTTACTGGCGTTGAGCTCCAGGCTCAGTGAAAGGCACTGTGTCAAAGCCCAAGGTGGCAGATGCTAAGGAGATAGCTCAGTTAACAAGCGCTTACTGCAAAGAGCAACAGGGGAGGCTGTCCATCCATCGTCGTCAGCCTCTGGCCTCCACACAGTTTGTCCAGTGCATGTATTTGTAAGGATGTGCTGCAGGTGCTACTCGTAGCACACACATCAGTGGGTGATAAGGGAAAGCCTTGATTGGAAGAGATGCTGGTGTGTGTATAAAAAGCCTTTCACTCTTGGTGTCAAGTGCATTCAAGTTCTGAAAGGCACGCTGGTGGGCTTCAGCAGGCAAAGCTGCCACTTGTCATGCCAGTTCGTTCGTGTTTAACAAATTCTGAAAGTCGAGGGGGTAGTGTATTTTTACAAGTTACTACCAAAAGCGGCAATCCAAAATCATAGTAATTATTTTATAGCCGATGCACCATTCCCAATAAAGTCTGTGCAGTGTGTGTGTGTGTGTGTGTGTGTGTGTGTGTGTGTGTGTGTTAGATCCCAGGTGCTGCTTGAATCATGCCCATCTGCAGCTGGAATAGCTGAACCTTCCCATCGGTAGCCACTATGGTACACCTGTATGATGAATACATATTAACGAAATGGGCTCTTCACACTCACACACACACACACACACACACACACACACACACCCTAAAGGTCACATTCCTGCAAATGCAAGACACACTTATCCACCGCCCCATTCCCTGGAGTGAGAGACCACCTTACTGTGGACCACCCATCCATCACGTGGTATAGAACCTTCTAACCTCTAAGAAGTGACCTCCAGTCTGCCACAATGGACCTGAAACCTCAGAGCTCCCACCATGCTGTCTGTCCATTTGCCTACAGTGTTGAAAGCTCCATTAGTAAATCTCTTACCCAAAAGGACAGTTCTCCCTCTGCAGTGTCCCCCTTAAACCTCGAAGGATGTAGCTGTGGAATCAGGACTCACAGTAGCGATCTAAAATCCTCTGTTCTATAAGCACAAGCCTACCTGAAAGCAGGTAGGAGAGAGGCTGCTGCTGAGCAGGGAGAGGTGATGCCATGTACATATCCAGAGTTCTGACTTGTATGTCAAAGGAAGAGCAAGAGCAGGTCCCGGGAGCCAAAGCAAAGGGCATCTGTTCTGGACCATCATGTTAGGCCTTAGCAGAGCCTTTCTCCTCTGTACTGGAAATGAGGAGGAACCAGCGGTGAGCAAACACCTGACAAGAAGCCACTTCAGAAAGGAAGGATTTCTGCTGCCTTGAACTGGAGCAGACACACAGCCCATCACGGTGGGGAGGGCTGGCAGCAGGGGCATGAAGAGACTGGTCACAGTACATCTCAGGTCAGGACGTAGAGAACAGAGAAGCGGCGCTCCTTGATGGTCCCCTTTGCCCAGCGAGGCTCTACCTCCTAAACCTTCAATGAGCTCCCCAAACCACACAGGCAGCTGCGGTTCCAACCCAGGGAGAACAGTTTACATCTGCTTTGTTAGGGCTGCTACTATTGCTGTGATGAAACTATTACCAGAAACAGCTTGGGGAGGAAAGGCTTTCTCTGGCTTATGCTTCCATGTCACTCATCATCATCATCATCATCATCGAAGGGAATCAGGACAGGAACTCAAACAGGGCAGGAACCTGGGGGCAGATAATCAACAACAACAACAAAAAAAAAAGTCTTTGCCAGTGTGAGTCAAAAGGAAGAAGCCACCATTGGCAAAGGGTCTCCAGAAGAAGGGACAGGTCAGGATTTGAGAAGGCAGGTGTGTGGAACTGTGGTTAAGCTGTCTGCTGGGGCCGCTGAGGCAGAAGTGGCGTCGCCCCCTACTCATTGGCACACTTCTGAGCCCAGTGCTAAGAACTGAGCCCCCGTCTCTCATCTTGTCCCCCAGGAACTAGCTTGGAGATGGCCATGGCTCAGTTGTCTACATTAGAAAAGGGTGAAGCACCCTGGAACCAACGGAGGGTTCTAAGGAGACATGGATTAACAACCCAAAGGTACTGTGAGCCCTGAGAGCATAGACGGTATGAGATGTGGGAATACTTGGTTCATTGCCAAGAAGCAGGACATTGCCCCTTGATAGAAACAACTTGGTATTGACTTTGGCCTTATCTTTTGGGGGTGCTTGAGTACTCAGAATCGCTGTTACATGAGCTACTTTGTTTCCTCATGTGGATGGCCTCTTTACCAAAACTGTAACTTTTTTTTTCTGTCCTGGATACTCTGACTGCGGCTACCCAGGAATAAGACGAATGAACTTTTAAAATGTCATTGAATCCTCACACCTAAAAATCAATTGACCACTTCCCGTAAACTCTGTAGTATTTATGCCACCAGCTCCTCCTGGGGTTATTTCTAAATGACAATGTGGTCACTGGCATGCAGTACGGTCTGCAGGTGCTCCTGGGACAGCAATCCCCAGCCACACATCCACCCCGGCTGGCCACCATCCTGAGTGTCTACTTCAGACTCTCAATGCTATCTCTCCCCTTCTCCTTATCCCCAGCTCTCTGCTTGCACATCCCACAACCAGTTTATACTTAACTTAGCCAAAGGGCAACGAGCCCTCCCTCCATTCAACTTTGCCCTCTGTGACGCTTACTGTTCAGACACAGGCATTGTGCTCCAGACAGAAACGTGATCGTGTCCCTCTGAGTACAATCAAAACCCAATTACCAGGTTCTATAGTTTTTAATCTCATTATCTTCTGCATCTATACGGTCCTTCCCAGTCTCTTCTCTCAGCACTCACTGGCCCACGTGCACCACCTCTATTCTTGCCTCACGTTTCTCTCCCACCCCCAGCCCTGTTAAACCATTAAAATCTGACTCTGTATGGCTCTATTTCTCTGTTGATAAAAATCAGTCTTTAACTGGTCTCACTGAAGCCTTGATCAGCCTCCTGTGAAACTGGCTTTTATAAATGAAATCACCTTTAACTGGCAGGTGGCCTTCACAGCTATTATCGCAGGTAATCTTCAAGACATATCAGCCAGGTGGATAAGGTAGTCATTGTGTGAAATGTGTAGATTCGAGTCTCTTATTAAGCATCAAATGAAATAGTTAAATCTTAATCAGACAGTTTGTTTCTGACACTAAGCCTCGAAAATGGTTATAACTGTAGCAAAGCACACTGATCCTGTGTGCCATCAACTACACTCAACACAGGAAATGTTTCAAGAAGAAAATTGTGCCTTCGTCTTTTGTTGTTATTGTTGTTCATTTTGTGTAGGAGAACCTCTGCGTGAGTAATTAACCCTTTAGAGACCAGCAGTGGACACAGGGTCTTCCAGAGCCTTCCAGTGCCCCAAGGTCAACATGAATTTGTAATGCCAGTGTTTGCTTTACTCTTCCATTGGCGAAGCAACAACAATGATGGGACACTGGTGCCTTAGCATGGAGCCAGTCAACAGCATGGACCCACAGCAGCCACCACTGCAAGGACAATTTTTATAAAGGAGAAAACAACCCACTGTGGGAACAAACTGGGAAAGTCATATGAAACATTTTGCACACAAAATGCGCTGGAAGTCTTGAGGGTCTTTACCTATTCAATTGTTCTGATAAGAAGCATCATTGAACATACAATTTTATAAGCAAATGGATACACTTTTCTTGGTTTAAATTTCCAATATGATAAATATCAGTAGAGAAATGAATGAACTCTTAGGGTATTTAATAATTATTATAAATTCTTAATATGGGGGATTGAGGGTTGGAGAGGAGCTGGAAGGAGAATCACTAGAATTTACTGTGCTGGCCAGGCTTTCCCCCTTTAATGATTGTTTTACTTTTTGAAATTAAAATATAATTACAGCATTTCTAATTTCCCTTCCCCTCTCCAGTCCCTCCCATATACCCCTTCTCGCTCTCTCTCTCTCTCTCTCTCAAAATCATAGCCTTTTTCCTTAATTGTGTATCTCTATCCTTATTTACCTGTGGTTCTTCATCTAGAGTTTGGGATATAGTATGTCTTGGTCTATCTTATAGAAGTCCCTTCTTCATCACTAATGTCTGTCTTATGTATTGAATTTTATGACAATTGGAGACTTCTGATTTTCCTGAACACGGTGGCTGTCACAGTAAATTATTACTGAATGAATGTGTTTATCAGAATGTGGAGACAATAAAAGATTTTAAAGATTCAATATCTACTCAGAAAATTAATTCCTGCAGAACACTGCAATGCTGTTTTGTTATAACAATGGTCTCTGACCCACACTGCCAGGCTTTCTGATGTCTGGTACCATTTCCCACTCCCACACCTACCCCCAGAAGAGCGTAATAAGGAAACTGTGATCCTGCAGGAAAATCCAACTGGGTTAAAATTCTGGAAAGCAAGACTATCTCTATGTAACACCAAATTCTTCTCTAAGTTTGATTTTCTTATTTCATTAAAAAATAAAAATAGAACTCTGTTAGGGGGAAGGGGTTGTTTTTAAAAAATCAAAGCAAGGTTATACATAACTTTCCAAGCTTCTAGCATGAGTGTGCAAAAGCATTCGCTAGGATTCTGATACTATGTAGGTCATCAATCCATGGTTGTTTCCAAACCAAACAAGAATGGCACCAGGAACATTAATGGAATCTTGCCCACCTCCTGTACTGTCCTCTCAGTCACACTGAACACAACCTACTTTCCAAAGCTGCTTCTTTCACTAGGCCAAGCAAAGGACCTGCCTTGTCTTTGAGGCCCCTGTTTCCTGGAGCCAGCCCACAGCAGGCTGTACCATAGCTGGGGTTCCCCGCTCTGCATTGTGACCCCCTCTGGTTGTACCTGTGCTAGGCACTGTGGGGCTTGGCTCAACAGTGAACAATACAGCTCTGGCACCCATTGTGTGTTCAGGATGATATGACCTGGGCAGCACCATCCAAGAAGCTGAAGTTGCAGACTCTGAGGAAAACTCAGTCTGCCACATATCTGCATTCCTCTTCCTCAAGGATGTACACAAGAATCTAGATTCAAGCTGTTTAAGCAGAACTCAAAAAAGCCTCGTTTTTAGTGCAGAGACGTTCAGGATAACACTTTGAATGCAGAACATGGTGGGTTCTGTTCTCTTCTGTTCTGTTCTTTTTTTTTTTTTTTTTTAAAGGCCTGCTTCACATGAATAGAGGTGCCTGAGTCTGGAGGAGATCTTCTGCCCCTTGCTCCAACTGACCACTGTTCTCTTTTCTTCTGGTGCTAGGAAACCTGAAACCAAATCTTCAACTTAGCGTCCATATATAACCTTATAATTATATGTTGCATCTGTGGTATTAAACCTTTCCCTGGTGCGATTTCACATCGCTGCTTGGAGCTCTTCCTCACGTCCTTAAACCGCTGGAGGTAGTAGCGTATGAGTGTAACTGGGGACGGGTACTGGGGAGACCCTAGACAAGCCTGTTTCTCGCTCTCAAAGTAGGCAGCAACAGTTTGCAAGTCTGTGACTTTCTTTTCGCTTCTTTTCTTTTGCCTATAAAATAGGAGCATGGGCTAGTGACAGAGAACAGCATAGCAAGGCTTGGTGAGAACCTGATTCTCAGGGCCAGCCACGCCAGGGCCAGAAGGCAGCAGGGTAGGCTGCAGCAGTGGAAGCCAAGTAGCTGGCGGAGGAGGTGGAAATGCTCAAGGCCTCCTGGACAGACTCCTAATGAAAGACCCTCCTTTCTCAGGGATTATAAGAATATTCATGACCTCTGAGATCAGCAGGTGAGGCTCAGCCCTCCCTACTCATCCTTTGGGCAAACAGTCCAGAAAGAGGAGGTTGCCAAGATGAGAAAGGAACAGTGGGAGCGGGCCACTTTCCTTGCTTCCCTTGCCCCCCAGCCTCCTTTTATTTTCAGGGGTGGAGGGGAGGCCACTCGTCTGGAGGTGAATCAAGGACTGTGTCTTTCATTTCTAAAGAGCAGGCTGCGAGGCCGAGGCAGAAGTCCCGTGACATGACTGGAGACACAAAATGGTATCTTAGCATCGAAGATCCCCTTTGAGGACAAGAAGAAAAGCCCTTTTCTTCCCAGCCCGGATTAGGCGAGGAGGGAATTCTCCGGAACATGTGTGCATTGTTTGGTGGAGGGCAGCCAGGCCGGCCCGGGGCCTTGCTTCCCAAAGTCAGCCCAAGGAAGCTTGTCCCTATGTAATTAAAAGGGAATGGAAACAGCAGGGAGTCTTGTTCCAGGGCTGCCCACCAAAGTGGGGTCCCTGGGGGATGGTGTGGCCCAGGAAATTGGCTAAATTAATGGTTATGCAGGGCTTACTGACTGTGTGGGCCCCCGGAGGCAGAGAGAGGGCAGGACTAGGAGACTCCTCAAAGCCCTTTTGATGAAAGAGGGCAAAGAGAAACACTCTCAGAATAAGCATGTGGCAGCTCCTTGCCACCTGATTGGGGGTCCAAGATGCCCTGGGGACACAGCACCTGCAGCGAGGGGTCAGCCTCTCACCAAAAGCTGAGTGTCCCAAGGCCTTGTGTCCAGGCCCTCATTTATCCAGCTGATGCAAGCTGGCCCCTCACTTTCTCCAGCTGATGTTGAGGAGGGTCACAGGTTGTGGCGGGGCCTGGGGACCCTGGAGCTTACAAAGGAACACTTCCCTTGACAACAGAGTGTATGGAAAGCAGTCTCTTGTACTTATCAATGGTCGAGTGTCTCACTCAGAAACAAGAAAACATAAAACAAAAAAAACCAAAACAACAACAACCAAAAAAACCAACTGGAGGCTAAAATGCCTGCTAATTATGCAAAAAAAAAAAGTTTGGTTGTTTTTATATATATAAAATGTTATCAAAAACTCTGATGCTGATTTCCTGGAAACTCCAAGAATATAGAATTCATGTGTACGTTTTCCCAGGTCCCTTTTGCAGGTGGTACTACTGAGGACTCCAGGAAACTTTCATCAGCAACAGGGAAGTCCTTCATCCCCAGGCAGCCACAGGCAAGATAACAAAATGACAGCTATGAAGCCGAGGAGTTGGAGTTCCCAAAGGCCACAGCGCATGAGCAGGCTTGGGCATTGGCTTTTTCTGGAGAGTAATGAATCTAAGTCAATATTGCCAAATAGACATGCCTTCTCTGGCTGTGCAAATATTGGGCCAAAGACTTGAGTACCGCCATGCTGTTGACAGCTATGAGATAGTGGCATTGTTGTCTTTGTTCCCATGAAGTGCGGCTCATGGAGGCTGGCCTAACACCGTGTGTACATAGAAGGGATGGTGTGTGAGGAGGCCCATGTATTTGTTCTGCCAATACATGCCAGCAGCCAACCCTCAAACACTCTTCCCCTCCATGGCGACAGCTGGGGCTGTTGGAAGCATATGCCCCATGGGGCTGCTAAAGAATGGCTAAGCCACACACATCTTTTCCTCCCTCCGGTTCATTTTTTTAATGGAGATATTTCTATTAAAGTGTAATGTACACAAGCCATTAGTGCAAGCTGACAAGTCTTCACCAACTACCGTACCCTGTGACTACTGAGCCCCGAGACCCAGGACAGGAGCATTCCCAGCACCGCACAGGCCCACTTGTATGCTTGCTTTATCCCCATCCAAGATGGCTTCTGTCGGAAATAAAATATAGAAGTTGTTTCTCTGTAAGCCCCGAGATTTGGATATTTCCCCCTTGGTGCTAGAAGCAAATACAATGTGTATTTGTCCAGCAGGCATAAAATTGACAGCACAGCCAGGAAGATGGCAAGTGCAACTCAGCCTTGAATGTGAGCAAGCTCCCTCGGAATGCCGGCAACAAGGACCCATTCCAAAAAAGGCCAAAACTTGTATTCCTGAGCTCCCCACGGCCAGCATATAGTGGCTGACTCCTTCACCCCATTTTCAGCATGGGAGATGCAGAGGGGCCTGACCACATTGGATCGTGTCTGGGTCCGTATTGACACACAGCCTCAGGTGCCGTGCTGAAAAGGCCATCATGCCCTGCCTGCCTCTCCCCTTGATACTACTTTTCATCCCTAGAAAGTACGAGGCATCCCCACCATGGGAGAGACCCTGATGGGCTAAGTCTTGAGTCTATGTTGAGAGCATCTCTGGCAAAATTCGAGAAGGCAGTACTTCTGAACACTACTTCTGAGAACAGTACTTCTGAGCCTGCTCCTGGCTCCTTTAGCCAACAGCCTTCTCCATTCTTGGGTGGCTTTTTTTATTATTTATTTTATTTATTTATTACATATACATTGTTCTGCCTGCATGACAGCAGAGGACACCAGATCTCATTATAGATGGTTATAAGCCACCATGTGGTTGCTGGGAATTGAACTCAGGACCTCTGGAAGAGCAGCCAGTGCACTTGACCTGTGAGCCATCTTTCCAGCTCTTGATGGCTCTTGTCAAAGGACAAAAACAATCTCTCCCTACTAAGGATGCTTTATCATCTATCTATCTATCTATCTATCTATCTATCTATCTATCTATCTATCTATCCATCCATCCATCTATCTCTAACTCTCATCATACTCTTCCATCCCATGTAATCCTCACTTTTATCTCCTTAATTCCCCAGGCTGCTGCAGAATTTATTTCATCCCAGAATAGCCACCCCATCTCTATGATCATGGTCTGCATGGTACAGACTTCAGGTCTGCCTTTGGACTGTGCTGTCAATGTTGTGGCTTACCGACAGAGCTGGCTTGGAGATATTGAGGCTCTGGAGCCACTTGGAGGTCATGAGCAATCTCCTCAGATCAGGTTCCAGCAAGTGCCACCCCTTTCCCTGAGCATGCACTGTGGTGCTGGACCTCAAATACTAGGATGTTAAGAGACTCAACTGACTGAAGATGGCAAGCCAAGCTTGGCCCCACTGCTCGTCTCCACAGATGGCCCCAAGTAGCAAACAGCCTTTCAGTCATTGGAAAATTCATATATTACTTTGTCCTGAGGGGCTTTGCTTTACTTCCTTCCAAATCATGGAGCTGGTAACACCGCAGTCCTAGGTATCAGAGCATTGTTTCCCACTGTGAGAGGTGACCCCAGTGGGTGTCGAATGGTCCTTTCACAGTGGTCACATAGCAGATATCCCTCATATAAGATATTTACATTATGAACCATAACAGTAGCAAAATTACAGTTATGAAGCAGCAATGAAAATCATTTTATCATTGGGAGTCACCATAACATGAGGAATAATATTAAAGGGTTGCGGCATTAGGAAGGTTGAGAACCACTGCACCAAAGTTTCTAAAGGTTTGTAACTGGGGACCCATGGAGCCCTCAGAAGACCTCAGCAAAGATGACAGGCAGATGGTACATTGGCATATAAAGTGGCGCTCAACATCAGGTGCCACAGGAGAACTACTGAGATGCCCATGAGAAGGATAATAGACAGGGGGGTGAGCAACTTGCTGTTGGCACAGGCCTTTACTTGGAAGGGAAACTTGCAGAAGGAGGTCTCTGTAAGAACTGAAGCCAGCTATCCTCTTACCAGCCAAGGTAGGTAGAGGGCAGAGAAGAGATGATGGGTTAGGAAGCTAAAGAGTTTCCCTTTTTGGCCCACAGTTGGCCACTGTCAGAGGTAACTAATGAGTCAATTCAAGACTGTTGGGTGAGAATGATGGCCTCTCTCCTGGAGGCCATCACTGGGGTTACAGGGGAAGGGCAGTCCAGAATCTAGAGAAACAAGTTATTCTTATTCTAGAAACCAAATTATTTAGTTACTGGAATTGTGACAGTTCAGCCAACAGGAGTTTTACAAAGTGGCCCTTGGTAACAATTACAAGTTAAAAACAATGAGATACTAAGAGTTGCAATGGTATGTGGATGATCCTCTGAAATTAAAGTGTTGAACTACCACCAGAAAGAAAAGAGGACAACAGCAGCCAGGCCAACGTTTGAACCTGCAAGAGGTAGATGAGGAAGAGGAGAAGATTTGAGCCACATCTCAAAGCAGAGACCTTCCCTCTCAAACAAAGATAAAATACAGACAAACTACACAGGATGCCTGCTCCCTGAAGATGTTCAAAACCACGACTTCAGGAGGGAGCTAAAAGAGAGAGAGACAAGGACAGAGTAACAGAGACAGAGAGCTGCTGCAAGGGAAAAAATAGAGATCAACCAACCTGAGAACGTACAACTTCCTCTTCAGTGTAAAGAAGCCTGGAATAGACCAGATTCCTGCTGCCAAGCTTTATGCCCATAATCCTCTCACAGAGGAAGAAGATGGGGACTCTTCAGAGGGGAGCTACAATCATGATACCTTGGCTTTTCTTGCAGAGCTGGAAGACATCAAGAAGGGAAAAGCCGAAGGAACAAGAACAGAAAGCAGAGGAGGAGGATCTGGAAGGTATTCTAACTGGAAACTCTCTCCTTAATCTCATTGGCTGATCCCAGCCTCAGGCCAACTTCAAGGTTAAAAGAAGGTGAGATGAGCAGGGGTATGGTGCTGCCTGCTGGTAATCTCAGTGCTCAGGGAGGCAGAGGCAGGTGGATCTCTATGAATCCCAGGCCAGCCTGGTCTCCAAAGCAAGGCCAGGACAGCCAAGGCTACATGGAGAAACCTTGTCTCAAAAAAAAACAAAAACCAACCAAATGAACGAAAAGGTGGGATGATGATGTTGTTTTTTTAAAGAACCGTGCAAAGAATATAGATGATCAGAAGAAAGACAAAAGATCTGTAAACAAGGCACTGAGATCTGAATTTCACTAAGACTAAAATTTCACTAAGACTAATTTCACTAAAGACTAAAATGTTAAAAACGAAACAGAACAATGAGATGCACTGACATGGCACTGAGGACGTGGGCAGCAGGGGTTCCAACTGGACACTGCTTCTTAGACCAGCCAGCACAAACATTCTGAAGCGCTGACGACACGATGAGAGTAAACATGTGGATCCCACGATAGGGGATGTTGCGGTGGGAGAATGCAGAGAGCTTTCAGGGCAGTCAAACCACTATGTGCGTACCGTCATGGAGAATCCATGTCACTGTGCTCTGGCCTAAGTACGGTCAATGTTTAACACCAAGAGTGAGCCCTAATGTTAACCTGTCTCTAACTGATAACGTAATGATGCCCCGTGTAGACTGTAACAACACGTCACTCATCCAGATGTTGCTAAGGAGGCTAAGCACGCACAGAGATAGGTCTGTCGAAAGCTATGATCCTAGCTTTTTCTGTGCGCCTAAAATTGCTCTTGAAAACTGTACTAGAAACCATTGTAGCATCGTTTTTAACCATTGGATGAAGACAAAAGTCATTTTTTGGAGGTGAAGAGGCAAGTGGAATAGTAAAACGGGGGTAGTGCCATCCCCGAACACAGACGGTCCTGGGTTGTATAAGAAAGGAAACTGAGCAAGCCGGTAAGCAGCATTCCTCCGAGATCTCTACTTCAGTTTCTGCCTCCAGGTTCCTGCCCCGACTTCCTTCGATAATAGCTTATGACATGGAAGTGTAAGCCAAATAAATCTTTTCTTCCTCCAAGTTGCTGTTAGTCAGTGTTTTATCACAGTAACAGGAAAAGTGGACACCATGCAAGCATGGGGTGTAAATTTGGTACCTAGAACCCACATAAAAGAGCCAGGTGTCGTGAGGCACACCTGTAATCCCAGCACTGAGGAGCTGAAGACAGGAGAATCTCTATGGATCATTGAGCAGCCAGTTTAGATTACTTGGCAACCTGCAGGCCAGTAAGAAACCCAGTCTCAAAAAATGGTAGGCAGCACCTAAGAAACAGCTCTTGAGGTTGACCTCTGGCCTTTACAGACACACTGCACATACACTAACGAGTATGAGCACGAACATGCATGTGCACATACACATAGTCCCTGCTCCCTTCTCCCTAACATAAAATAGGCTCAGATGGGTCATGTCAAATACAGGGTGGACGTGGATGGGAACGCAGGTCTCTTGCCTCTGCTAGAGTTCAGGCTTACAAGAGTTCAAGAAAGAAGAAGAGAAGAATTTTTACAGGTATATGTCGCATTTAAAAAGATACAATGGTCATTCTCTAAATTAAATCTGTAATTCCAAAGTTATGCAAAAATCATCACACAAGTCATCATAATCCCACATACTTTTCACCCAGACTCCCCCCCAGTCACTGAAGGTCTACGCTACTTTACAACACCAATTCGGCTCAGCAGGTAAAAGCCCACGCTATGCAAGCCTGGCAGCCCGAGCTCAACCCCAGACTACACATAGAAGTCCAGAGACATTGGCATATAGCGGTAATCCCGATCCTACAGTGACATGGGGGGGGGGGCAGAGGCAGAAGACTCCCCTCTAAGACTGTGAGCTAGCTAGCCTGGAGTATTCCATATCGTGGCAGAAACAAGAGATGCTGTGTCTCAGCAAGGCATATGGCTAGAACCAACTCCCAAACACTGTCCTCCAACCTCCACACACATGCCCCCATAATTAACAATTATTATTATTATTATCATCACTATAATATTTAATTTAATTATTTTAAATTAATTTTTGAGAAGTCTGCTGCAGAGGCTGAGGTGACAGCTCAGCACTTAAGAACACTGGCTGTTCTTCCAGAGGACCCAATTTCAATTTCTGGCACCAACATGGCAGCTCACAACCATCTCCAACTCTAGTTCCTCCCACTGCATACATATGATACACAGACACACATGCAAGCAAAACACCCACACACAGAAACAATAATAAACAATTTAACCTTTTTTTTCCCTTTAAGCCTATTACATTTGCTTTGAACTTATGAGTTTAGACTATTTCCATTTAGTGTGATTATTGCTATGCTACATTTAAATCTATCGTCTTGCTGATTCTCCTTGCTCAGTTTATTTTTTATTGTCTTCTCCCCTTTTCTTTCTTCATCTCAGTTAACTGAATGCAATTTATGATTCTGTTTAATCTCCTCTATTGGCTGTTAGCTGTAAGTCTATTCAGCTTTGCTAGCTTTGAGTTTACGGTGCACATCGCTAACCCAAACACCAGACTTTACCTGTGAGAGCCTCCCCATGTGCTTCTGTCGAGACTGGCTGGCCAGCTAGATCTTCGATTTCGAGCACTACAGCACAAATTCCAGCTGACTTTGGTTCGAGTTTTATTGTCGTTAATGAGATTCCAAAACCTGTATGAGACTTGGATCTTCATCTTTAAAAAAAAAAAAAAAAAAAAAAAAAAGCGATAAGAATAATGACTAAATCTTAGATTTTTGTTAATGGTTAAATATGACAGCGTGTAAAATGCAACTGGAAATGTTGGTTTCCTTACTCTCCCTAGATGTGTGGGTATGGGTGCGTATATTTAAACAAGGTCTCTGTATCACAGACTAGACTTGACTCTGTATTTGAATGATGGTGGCTTTCAACTTCTGATCTTCTTGTCTTTATCTCGCAAATGCTGGGATTACAGGTATATGTATCAGTGTGGTTTACGTGGTGATGTGAATCAAACCCAAAGTGTGTGTGTTAGGCGAGCAATCTACCAACTGAGCTTCATAACCAGCCCTCAGATGTTTGTAAGAAGAAATGGACAGACTGAGTTTAAAGTTCATAAGGCAATACAAAAGGCACAGAAACTCAAATAAACCTTCCTAAAAAGAATGACCAATACTACCTGGTATCAGGACTTATGATAAAGCTAACATTCAATAAATGGTGACTTGGCGTGACGACAGAAAAATAGGTCAACTAAAAACAAAAGCAAAAGCAAACAAACAAAACAGCTCGGTGACCACACAAATAGACCCACCAATACAAGGATACTTGATTTTTCAATAAAAATTTGAGAGCAATTCAGTGAACATTTTTTTGTCAAGATGCTAAAACAACTGCACTGAACTGGACATTTCACTACAGGTCACAGTGAATTGGGCCTGGAAATATTGAATGGAAAATTTCTTTAAAAGCATGTGCCATCCTAAGTAGTATGGTAAAATCACACTAAAGCTGGACAAGTGTAGTAAATCATTGTTTTACTCAGAGTATTCACACTGTATTCCCTATCTTGTTAGTCAGTTAGTGGAGAGTTGAGTAATCAGATCATGTCACGGTATCAGAGCACTTGTTTAAAAGCAGCTTTTGCACAGATTCCTAGCAGACCCTTAGGTCCCAAATGGATTGAAAGGTGGGAGAGATGACAGTCTGGTGAGCTTGTTCATTCACTTATATGTGTGTAAAAGGAGCTTTTATTCACGTGATGTAATTGTCAGCTTGGAGGCTTACTGCCTCTGTCTGCTAACCTAGGCCTTATCCTGGAAACTTGTAGCCTCCACACAATCTACTCTCGGCCTATAATGTTTTCAGCCTCTGAGATTTACTGCTGAATAAGCTCACCCTTTCTAGTTCTTTCTGAACTCTGGCTGGCTGGTTCAATTTGGCTGTCTTGGCTCAAACTCCTCCCCAAGATGAATGATTCAGACTGGCTTCTCAGCTTCTGACTGAATTGCTAGCTTGGCCTCATACTTTCTTTGGCAATCTGTTCTAAACTTCTGGCTCCTTCTTCTCATTCTCTCTTCAACCTCTCTCTGCAAAACTGCTTCCTCTCTCTATCATTCTCTCTGCTGCTCCCTTACGTAGCTTCCCTTTCCTCTTTTCTTGTGAGAGTTGGATGTATCTTATTCAGTCAAATCTTTCTCTGATTCGTCACTTTTCCTGCTATTCAATTTGACATCACTTTTAAATATGGGTGCTTCCTTCTGCAAACTAACTTTACCTTCATTATTTAGGATTAAAGGTATGTACTACCCACACCTGGACCTAAGCTTTTCTTTACTGAAACTTGCTCTATACCAGGCTGACCTTGAACTCAGAGATATGCTTGCCTGTGTCTTCCGGGATTAAAGGTATGTGCCACTACCAAATTCCAGCCAGATCACAGAGACCTAGAAGGTCTTTGGATGTGATCTCTTGCCAGAGCAGCCATGCTCTGTATTAAAATTCCCTTAAGCGTGTGCTTCTTGCCTATGGACACAACCTGACCAGCCAGCTGCATTATGTTCCTGCTTCTGAGAAACCTGACCCACAGTTCTGAGGCCTTCTGAATATTGCAAGGGTAATCGAGAGTTTGGACTAGCCCTATAAAATTATGAGCAGTGCTTAGTGACTCTTCCTGGTGAGATTCAGAAACAGAACATGGTTAGAAATGAAGAAAGTAAGGGGTACGCTCTTAAGCTTTCAGAGGACACAAGGACTCTATCAGAATCTGGGTTAGAGGGCATTCATATCATTCTGGCAAAGAACGTGGCTGTGTTTTGCCCGTATCCTGAAATTTTAAGTGAGGCTGAATTGAAAAGGATGTGGGGTAGGAGCGGTGGTTCAGAGGTTAAGAACACTGGCTGCTCTTTCAGGTTCAATTCCCAGCACCCACATAATGGCTCATAACTATCTATAATTCCAGTCCAGGGGATCTGATGATATCTGCTGGATTCCACTAGGAATGTACAACATGGTACGCAGACACACATATAGGTAAAATGTCTACACACATAAAATAAACTTAAATGGATTTGGACAAAGTTGTTTGGAAGATGAAATCTCAAGACAGTATAATATTTATGCTATAGTACAATTATTGCTAAAACTCTGCTTATACAAAATCAAATGATCCAATTAAAAACACAAATAACAAATATGAATAAATATTTTATAGCTGGGCATAGTGGTGCATGTCTTTAATCCCAGCACTAGGAAGGCTGAGGTTGGCAAATCTCTGTGAGCTCAAAACCAGCCTGGTCTACAAATCTAGTTATAGGACATCCAGGGCTACACAGAGAAACCCTGTCTCAAAAAACCAACCAAACAAACAAATGAAAACATTTCACAAAGAAAGAAGATGCACAGTAGTGCATAAGCACCTGGAAAGCCAAGACACTCTGCTGTACATCTTCAGGGTGACTGGGATGAAGCTGAAAATAGCAGTGTGACAGGTTTCCCTACATAGTCCTGACTGTCCTGGAACTAGCTCTGTCGACCAGGCTGGCCTCAAACTCAGAGACCCACCTGCCTGTGCCTCCTGAGTGCTGGGATCAAGGTGTGTGCCACCATCGCATGATTACAGTTTCTTAAAATATACTAAATGTAGAACTCTCTTTGATCCAGCCATTTCATTCCTAAGTGTCTACCTAAGAAAAACAAAGGCATGCACTTATACAGAGATTTACATCCAGTACTCACAGCAACTTCGCTTGTAGCATCCCCAAATCTTGCAGAAACAAAATATGTACCAAGAAAAAAAGAAAAAAAAGCAAGAAACACACGGTGGTTTCTATCCTCAGGCTGGAATACCAGCACGAAGTCTTTAGTAGTGGACCAGTGATGCCAACAACAACATGGAAGAGTCTCAGAATGCATAGCTGGAAAACAAGCCAGATTTTGATCAATTTTATTTTGTTTCTTTGATTATTTTTGTTTTGCTTTGTTTTGTTTTGAGACAGGCTGTCTCTTTACTAGCTCTGCCTGACCTAGGACTTTCTAGTGTGGACTGGGATGGCCTTGAACCTCCAAAGATCTGCTTGCCTATACTCCTGAGTACTGCGATTAAAGGTATGCACCACCATGTCCACCGAGAAGCCATACTTTGGTAGTCATTTAAAAGTTTAAAATTTTAGATGTGTTATCATCACTGGTTGCTTTTGCCCTGAACCAGAAACACTAATGTATTAGTGATTTGAATCTTTGTATGTGGAAAATAATTTCAAAAACTGGACCTTTGGTTTTCTGAGATGAAAGCCATTCCGAGGAGAGCAGTTAGCTAGGTGTTTGTTTAATCCATGAGTGCCATATATATCCTCCCTACCTCTCACAGTCCTGTGGAGAGTTCCATCAGCCTGGCCAATCCACACCACCTTCACTGTTATGCTGAGTCAGTGTCACCACTTAGACATGAACCAAATGGTACCTTGGTCCAGGAGATTACAATGGAGGTGCCTCTTCCTGCCAGGTTGGGAACTCCTTATATAGAGTCTTAAGTCCCAGGAAATATTAAATAATATTAATCCCCCTGCAAGAACATCTTTTTTCTTTTTTTTTTTTTTTTTTTTTTTTTTTACAAGTCATGACAAAGACAAAGTGACAAGGGATAAGGAAACCTTTTTTTAAGACGTATTTATTTATTATTTATACAGTGTTCTGCCTGCATGTGTGTGTACACCAGCAGAGGGCACCAGGGCTCATTATAGATGGTTGTGAGCCACCATGTCGTTGCTGGGAATTGAACACTTCCTTTGGAAGAGCAGACAGTGCTCTTAACCACTGAGCCATCTCTCCGTCCCACAAACATGCTTCGACAATAAAAAATAATAATGATATACATATGATATGGTCCTAAGAGTCACCAATATGAGGAACTGCAAGGTAATGCGTCTTGATAGCATATCTCTGGGTGCCTGAACAAGGAAAGCATAGGAGTACAAAGGAACTTTGGGGCTGAAGTATGTGCTCATTACACTTCCCGTGTGCTGAAACTTGTCGGCACTTTAAATATATCTAGCATGTTATATGTCATATATTTCAATTGAAAGGATAGAGCCCTATGTTATATAAACATGAATTTAAATTCTACATTTAAATTTCCCTTACATGCTGTGCGAGCTTAATCATGTCACTTATCCTTCTGAAACTCTGTGATCCGGTAATATTAATGTTTCCAGGACTGTTCTGAGGGTAGGGTGATCTAATACTTGCAACGTGACAAACACGATGATCGTGACACAGTACTTGCTTCCCAAGTGGTGACTGTTCTTGTGGTGCTTCCTACTGCTCTTGGGTTGGAAAACCGGGGTGAAGGATTGGGGGCTCGGGGTATGGGGGAGAGGGTCGGGGACTCAGGGAGTGGGGAAAGGGGGGTGCTCAGTAAAGTTGCATGCTTCCTCCACCTTCCCTTCTCCTACTGAATCCTATGTTTGGCAGAAAAGCCAGGACTCTAGAGGAAACATTGACTATATCAAGTAGAACACTTAGGTTTCTTCACTTGGCAGGTAGCTCAGGCTTCCTGAGCTCACATATTTGTGGCTGATGTTGAACCCACCAGGGAAGGGCTGGGACAGTCCTAAGTCTAAACAGATGCTGGAGCCTCTCTTCCTCCTAGGCTTGTAAGGAACCTTCCACATCCACAAATGTAGAGCACCTGCTGGTTGGAGCCTGCTTTCTCTCCAGCTTGGAGCAAGCAAACACTTTGAGGGAGGGCAGGCCTATTGTCCGGGAGGTTTCCTTGGCCACAAAGGCACTGCTGATATCCCTGCAGTCCTGAAACCAAACTAGACTAGAACTTTCATGACAGAACAAGGCCTGCTCTGTGAGGCTGAAACTTCAGTAGTGTGTCAGAATGGCTACTAGTCTTTCCAGTCTCTCAGAGAGAGATGGTCAGGAGGAGCCAGGGGTGTGGTGGCTGAGGGGGAGGGTGGCAGTGGCAGGCTCAGCGTGGGTGTGTTCCATGTGAAGGCAGCTTGTAAGCATCTGGTACCCATTTTCCTGGTGGCAGGTGGCAGAGCTGTTTCCAGAGGAGGGCCTGCCTGACAAATGAGCTCTCATGGGCTGTGAGCTCTGAGTTCTGCAGATGTTCATAAACATTACAGTCTGGCATTCGGGAACTTCTAGCAGAAAGAGGGCTGTGCAAGGCCACAAATGCTAAGAGCTCTGCCCTGTTTCCACATTTCAGAGGCAGCAGTGACAGGTCCAGGCCTTCAAGAGGTAACACGGAGTTGCATTGGGGCTGCGTGGGATGGAAGGACAAGAGTGCATGAACTTACATGGAGCTTGCAGTGTCAAGAAGGATCTTGAAAGCCACTGAGCTTCTCTGGGCCTCTGCTCCTGCCTCTGACAATTTGCAACCCATTAGCCCAAGGGCTGCCATAGTTTGATATGCAAACAAATGAGATGGCATGTGCCAATGTAAGGGTCCGAGAATCAATGAAGGAAGACCTCAGACTCAAGTAGTATGTAAAAGTACCATACAAAATTGGCAACCATGAAGGGAACTCGCAGGCTCTTTTAAAGGCTTTTAGGGGGAATTTCAACTGTGGCTATGTGGCTTCTATGGGGATTGACCAGTGCCCATGGAAGATGTAGTTGTACAATTTTGATTGGTCTTCACAATCAGCAGTCACTGATTGGTTGCCTGTCCACTGTAGTCTCCAGGAAATGGTCAAGTAGGAAATGGAAGGGTGGCAAGAACTTTGGCATTGCTTATGGGCCCAGACTCAAAATGGAGTGAGTCAGGTCCTCTCAGTACATCACCAGGGTCTCATACAGCATACATCTTAGGCTTCTTATTGGACCCATGGTAGCTGAGAGATGTCAAAGCAGAGCCACAGGATCTTATAGCTATACATTTCCAGAGATGGTATCCCCACCCCACACACTTCACTCTGAGGGCCCAGACACACCTGCTTATTATCGAAGAGATGGAGGTCCAGGTTGTCTCATCCTTAAGTCCCCACTCTAAGAATATGCATTTGACATCCCTCCCAGTCTGTGTTCTGATCACCCCTCTCAATGCAAAGAACTCTCAGAGATCTGCCTGCTTCTGTTTCCCAGGATGCTGGGATTCGGGGTCTGTCATCACATCCTGCTCCGTATCTACATTTTTTTTTTTTTTTGAGACAAAGCCTTCCTATGCAGCCCATGCTGGCCTCAAATTCACCATCCTCCTGCCTCAGCCTCCCAAAGGCTGAGATTCCTTGCGTGTGCCACCGTGCCTAGCTCTTATATTTGTAATTTTAGACAGTGCTCTGCACAGACAAGCCATCCTCCCAGTCACTCATTGCTCCTGGAGGTACAGTGACATGTCCAGACACGCACAGGTTGAGGGTCTGCTGCTCACATCCTGAGTCCCCTGGCCAGCTCGGGCCACACATCACAACTGAGAGCAAAAGATGGGGAGGTTTACATCATTAATGCAGGCTGCTGAAGAAGCCTTCAAGGAGCCCCCCAGGTATCCCAGCAAGCCACAGTTCCTGTAAGTGTGGGGTGGCAGCTAGACAGGGTTAGCCTGCCTAATATCAGACCCGTATCCTATCCCGGGGACTTAGTATGTTAAAGGCTCTCCTACATGAGAACCCAAAGGCATCTCAGATGCCACTCCTGAGGGATACTTGTTCCCTTAGGGCATTGTTTCTGAACCTGTGGGTCTCAACCACTTCCGGGGTTGAACGACCCTTTCACAGGGCTCGCCTAAGATCATCAGAAAACATAGGTATTTACATTATGAGTCATAAAAGTAGCGAAATTACAATTATGAAGTGGCAGTGAAAATAATTTTATTGTTTGGGGGTGGGGAGGTCACCACAACATGAGGAACTGTATCAAAGGGTCACAGCATTAGGAAGGCTGAGAACCACTGACATATGGGAGAAGGGGTCAGGTAAACACTAGCCTACTACCTCTGTCTTTTTTTTTTTTTTTTTTTTTTTTTTTGCTGTGTTCTCTAATGGGCAAAAAATGACAGAGACAGGGAGATAGGGACCTCAAGATGGGGACAGAAAAACACTGTGGGTGTAGTGGGTCTGGACAAGTTACTCTCAGAGAGATGGGGAAAGAGAAATACTGTGGAGGTTGTAGGCCTAGACAAGTTCTCCAGAGAAAGAGCAAGCGTGAGAGAGGGACAGGCAGAGAGAAAGATGGCGAGACAGAGACAGAGACAGAGATTGATAAGTAGTGGGGATCAATGAGCCAAATGAAAGCTCTCTGGAGATGGACCTGGGAACAGGAAAAAAGTGAACGGGAGACATGGTGAGCCTCGGCCTCCTCAACTTACCTGATTCGGAGTTCACTAATTAAGGCCACCACTCCAGATTCAAGAGGTTCACCTGCTGCCGAGTTCCAAGCTTACCATTTTATCAAGAGAAAATTTGAAAAATCAGGATCTCTTAAATGGAAAATGTTATATTTTTAGGATATGCACAATTTCTACTGGATCCTTAATTGAAGAGAAATTCCCCGATCTTGCTATAAACTGATCTAGCAGTTTCCATGAACTCATTGTGACCACACGCATGGGCGCGCGCGCACACACACACACACACACACACACACACACACACACACGCTGGCAGACAGTTTCCTCTACATTCTTTATGAGCAGACAAGTTTTTCAAGGCTGGAGCCCAAGTCACTTCCTGACAGGCAGGGGGTTCCCTGGCTGCTGGGAACAGCTCAGACCTGGAAGGCATCTGTGTGGTTAGGTGCTGTCGGAAGGAGCTGCAGGGGACAGTGGGACAGTGCTGTGGAGAACCGAGTCACTCTGCAAGCCACAGGGACCCTCCTTCTGGGGCAGTCACAGCCCTCACAAAGCCCAGGAAGGAGCTATTGAGATTTAATTGTGCGAGCCCACGTGGCTGATGGGAAGGACCGGGAAGGAGGCTCAGGGGGCTTCTTTTCTCCTTGCTTTCCTTTCTTCTCTCTCTCTCTTTTTTTTTACTCTCCCCTCCAACCCCCGACCGATAGAATTAAAAGAAACGATGCGTCTGTCTCTTGCGGCCTGGGGACTTTCTTAGGGTTCTCTCTGTAGTGTTATTTGACAAAAAAGACAAAACCCCCAAACAAAACACAGTTGTATTAACACAAAAGTCTAACTCCACGGTTGACGTCTCCCTTTCCATTCCCAGGGACGGTTTCCCAAATGAACCCCGGCTTGTCCCGGCAGACAATGGGGTCCCCTGAGAGCTTCACGTGATCAGCCCAGTGAGTGAGAGGCCAGCAGGTCAGTGGCCCGGTCTCTGTGACCTCCCCTCTCTGTGAATGGGGGAGGTGGGGTTCTGTTTTGAGGCGGTGTCTCTTGTGATCAGCTGCGATGCCAAATGCTCAGTGCTCAGGACAGGGGCATGATGTTGCTCCCAAAGCCAGGCATCATCTTCTGTGTATCTGTCTTTTCTGTATCCCCAGGAGAAGCTGCCCTGGCACCCAGTACAAACATAGAAGGGGCAGGGGCAGTGAAGAGGGGGAGGTGGGCACATTGGCTGGACAAAGATGAACGGGTGTGTGCACCTGCCTACCTGTGTGTCTGCACGTGTACTTTTAGATTCAGATCTAAAATGAAAAGATGGCTGAGCCCTGAAAACAGAGCCAGGCTCTAGAGTGTGGAATTGATGTTTGTAGATTCCCTAGGCTCTCTGAGGTACTCCACAATTACAGAGACATTTTGGGAGCCTCTGCCCATTGGTAAGTGAGCCAGGGAACCAATGCACAGGCATGGGGAAGGGGGAATGGGAGCGGTGACAGCACCCACCAGAGACCTTCTTTGATGTCGTGAAGTTCTGTGTAAGGACAGGTCACCCTCTCAGGTCAAATCTCATGTCTGCTCACCTGAAGCTGCTACTCCAGGGTACAGGAAGTGAAGATGCAGTGGGGTTGACAGGTTTTAGAGGTGTCCAGAGAACAAACTAGGAAGTGCCTCAAGTCCTTTGTTCTAGAGCTGCTGAGAGAGAGCAAAGCCTCTTTAGAAGGCTAGGCTGGGAAGTGCCACCACAGAGCTGCATTGGAAAGTGCTTCCTGCCCCTCTTGCTGACCGAGACCGTGTACGGTTGGTGTAAGTTTTAATGAAAGAATGATTCAGCTGGCGCCTGGTGCAGTCACGTGGCCCGGATCAGTAGGGTCCCAGGGGCAATGAAAGCCGGCTAACAGACAGCACAAGCCTTCTCTAATGCTAATTAAGTGGATGCAGAATGCTAGCCCAAACCTTTCCCCAGGTTAGTGGTTGCTGACAGGAAATCCAAGTTCCCCAGTGACTGAGGAAGCAGTCTAGACCAGCCCTCCAAGATGATAAGACCTGCTATATCAGCCTCCCGGGATGGCCTGAAAGAGCTTAAACACACACACATACACACATCATGTTTTAGGTGAGATGTTTGTCCAGCTCTTCAGGGTTTAGGAAAACTTTTAAGTGACAGATTTGAGAATTCCCCATCAATTCTGGATTCTAATTTAATTTCAACAATGATTTGAACTTGTTTTTTGAAGTCAGTGAGTTTCCTTTGATCAGTCTGAGAATGAATTAACAGGCAGCTGGGATGCAGGCACGGGGAACTGCCTCCCACCAGCCCTCCCCCACTCCCACCAGTCCACCTAAAATGCCCCTGCCCCAGCTCCTGGAAGCTAATCAGCCCAAGATTGAGGCCAGTATCTGTGACTATTATTAGATACCTCAAACTGAGCAGGACTGAGCATGCTTGAAGCTATCCTGAAATTTTTCACTTAGTACATATTGGACAGCCTTCACTTTGGTAGATACTTCAGCAGGCTTCCTGTGTGTACTCTTTAGTTGCTGCACGCAGAAGGGCAACGCAATAATCAGAGCCACGTAACAACAGCATTGAGGCCTTAGAAGAAAATGCTCTATCACCGGATGTGGCAAAGCAGACATTGCCAAACACTGGTCAGAGTAAAGACTGCCTTGGGGTGCACGCTCAGAGTAACAAGAATAGGTAGCTGACGCTAACAATTACCAATTGTTGGCAATTACTAGCAAGTACCTTTCAAACACTTTACACACTTTGCCTCTACAGCTTTGAGGAAGTCTACAAAGTAGGTGTCGTTGTCGTTTCCATTATTACAGAGAAAAAGAGAAAAGACCTGGATTCAAATGTCAGGAGGAAGGCTCTGGATGCTTGCATTCATCCCTAAACCCATCAAAAAACACCTGAGGGGCCCCTTGGTTAAGAAGACCTGCTGTTCTTGCAAAGGACCCACATTCTGTTCTCAGTACCACATGGTGGCCCCCAATTATCTTTTGCTCCATTTCCAGGGAGTTCTGACACCCTCTTCTGGCCTTCATGGGTACCAGGCACAAAAATAGTATAGACACAAACGTATGCAAACACTAATACTATGTATAATGGAAAATAAATATGTAAAATAAAAATAAATACATCTCTCTCTCTCTCTCTCTCTCTCTCACACACACACACACACACACACCTATACAAGCAGCCACCCTTACCTTTCCAAATTAATAGGATCCCTACTTTGGTTTTGCATTGTCAAGTCGAACATCATGACCAGTACCTTCCCTTCCTCAGACAACAAATGATGCATGTCTTTGAGAGATGACTGCCCTCTCTTGATAGAAGGAGATGGTGGTCATGTCCTCTCTGGGGCATGGCTAGCACAGAGGAAAGGGAACAACTAACTATCAGAGCATTGTACTCAGCTGACATCCAGGGATTGGCTTCAAGCACAGCAGAGGCCCCCCTCTCCGGGGTCTTTTTCACAACTCCTGGGCCAGCACCAGCTACCTCATTGGTCTTTTTACCCTGTTTTGTCTGTTCATAGTCTCAGGCCTGAAGAAAAGACTATTTGGAGCTGGCCTGGCACATCTGTTCCCAGCAGCTGATTACCTAAAAGCCAGCTGACAAATGGGCAGCTGGGCAGGAGCAAAGCTAGTTCTCTAAGGCCAAAGATGCCTTCAGTACCTCCACAAGAATCAAAGCCTACTGACTGAAAGTCCAGAAGGTCCCTTCCACTGGAAAGCTGTGAAACAAAATTCCTGTATCCTCAGATAACACAGCTCAACAAGCTATTGATTACCCCGGACCAACTGGAAGCCAGGACCTTGATACCATGTGACTACTCCTGGTACACAGGGCTGCAAGTGGCGGTAACAGAAGGAGGCAGAGGTTCTCTTGTGAGCTCAAGCTTCACTAGAAGCATTGGGTATACCCAGTGCAATGGGGACCAGTGACTTAGGTAGCCTGTCCTACACAGCTCTCCTGCTTCTCACTGTGACCTTGGGCACTAAGCTAAAATCCCTTCCTTTTCTCTAATCTGCAACGGAAGGATAAGAAGAGGATGAGATTAAATGAGAAGAAATATATAACATATGGTACCCGGCACCTAAACATTATCCGATCTTCTTTTCTTTTTGTTTGCTTGCTTGTTTTCTTGAGACAGGGTTTCTCTGTGTAGTTCTGGTTGTCCCATAGATCAGGCTGGCCTTACACTCAGAGACCCACCTGCCTCTGCCTCCTGAATGCTGAGATTAAAGGCATGCACCACCAATGCTGGCCTAGTTCTATTTTTTTAGCATCTCCATTTTGTAGATGGGAAAAAAATAAAGCACAAGAAGTCCACCGAATTTCCTGAAATGATTCAGCTAAGCAATTGTATAGTAGGAGGATCCATTTCCAGGTCTTTCTTGCATCCAAACTCTCCCGTTTACCCATCAACAAACCACCTCCAGGAACCTGTTGGGATTAACACTGCCATTCAGGAGTTCCTGAGTTGTTTTCAGTTACTGATGTGATTCTGAAATGTCAAAGGTTTTCACTGACATGGACAAGCTGCTCAGCTAATGGGAATAATCTAGCTGGTCAAAAGGCCCAGGCCCTTCCACAAGAAACTTCAATAATAAGAAAATGTAGCAGATGAGAATCAGATACAGCATAGCTTGCTGGGGAGGCAGGAGGCTGCCACACCTTTTTTGCTCTGCCACTAACATGCTGGGTGACCAGGAATCTGTTAGCCTTCTCTGGGTTCAGCTGAGTTTAAGACTTAGCACCCTTGTAAAAGCTTTCTGAATAGTGAACTATTTTAACTTGGTCATTCCTTCAACATATTTTACCAAGCACCTACTGTACAACAGGAACTGTTGCAGGAGCTGGAAAGGCAGCAGGGAACAGCCATAAGGCTGCAGTTTTTACCTGCAGATGGAAAGAGGGAATGATTATGGCCACAGAACTTCAATGCTCAGAAATTCGATGCACACAGCATCGTCCCAAAGACGGCTCCTGGCACAGCCCAAGTTTCCCTGGGAAAGAAATATTCCTGCTGAGAATCAAAGTCTATCAAAGATGATGAGGGTAGAGGGGACAGGTTTCAGAGAGCAGGACACTGGTTTGTGAATTTGAGGACCCGGTACATTTGAAGAAGCAAGGCAAGTTAGTGTGGCTGGGTTCAAGGGAGAGGGGATAGAACCTGAGCAGAGAGGAAGCTGGAGAGACAGCAGACCCCTGACATAATGTTTGACCCACCCAAGCCAGTTAAGAGTTGAGATTTTTAACTTTAAATTGTTCAGTGTAGGCATGGCTTGGTGGGTGAAGGTCCTTGTCACCAAGCCTGGTGATCCCTTTCAGGATCTCACGTGCTGGAAGGAGATCTGAAACTTTCTCCTGAAAGTTGTCCTCTGACCTCCACACACACTATAGCACCCATGCCATACTTCCCAAAGAAATGCTTCTTAAAAGGTAGGGTTTTGTTGTTCTTATCAATTTAATGGTTCAGGAGTTCCTCAAGAGTTTAGACTGGTTTGCAATGTCAAAGGCTCATCCTGGCCACATGGGGGGCGCAAAATCAGAGATAACCAGCAGCTGTTATAACAAAACTGAAAGACAGAGAGCCTGACACGGGTCAGCAGGCCCTGTAGAGAGGAGACAAGCAGTGAGGAACATCCTGAGGAAGACTAGTAAACCTCATGGGGGGTGGGGGTGGCGGGAAACTGGACAGTCGGTGGCTGTGACTTCCAGCTTGGCCACCTCGGAGCCCTTGGCGAACTCTTCTTTCCTCTGAACGCACATGCTCCTGCATGGCCTCAATACACGCCATTGTCACATCCTCTCTGTGTTCACGTCGTAAGCCCTTCCCTCTTGCTTAGTCCAGAGCTTTGCATGAGTCCATCCAGCCATCAAGTGGCCATCTTGCCCTGGTCATCACTCTAGTGTGTTCAACACGGTACCATTTGACTCCCGAGCCCACCAGCCTCCCTTACTCTGGGACTCCCTTCTCTGCCAACGGTACCGCTCTTCCACTAATCTGCTGTCATACCACAGGGAGGGAACAGGACGTACCGCACATCCCTGAGGCTTTGGGTTTGCCTTAGCTGACTGTGGCAAGAGAAGAGAGAGAGCAATTATGGCCTTCAGGACTCTGCCTGCGCTGCTGGCAGTAATGTTTTTTCCCTGGGTGTCAATACAAGCCCAGGGTCATTTTTCAGTGCTTGCCAATGGCTGTAATTGCATAGGCCTGAGAGGCTCTCTAGAGAATCCCCGCGGCTCTCCATTCTCTCCTCCCGGACAGTGCTCTATAGACGAACCCCAGGCTATGGATCATGTTTTTCACATAACCCGTTAATTACTAAATAAAACAACCCAGCTTTCAACCTGATTAGCCTAGATTAATAGCCAGCAGCGGGTTTCATGCGCCTGCACAATTTATCACTGAAAAGAACTGTGTCTTTAATGATTTAGCTACCTGGCCTAGCAGGGTCTGCTCGGGGCCATGGGCCTCCAAGAGGAGTTAATTGCTGTTCTTCGTTTCTGACCTGGAAGGGCCCAGGTGACAGTTCCTATTAGCCAGGCTTGGCCTGCCTGATGACAAAGGATGGCGGGAAGCCCTTCCCTCCCACTTTGTTCAGGAGATATATGGAGGTCAAGTGTCCCTAGCTCCAACACACCCCAGCTGCCTGATGAAACAGGTTGGCTCAACCTGTTAATTTATATACCTTTCCCCCTCCCCCTCTCCTTTCTTCCTCAATACGCTGAAAGAGTAAATCATTTTTGTCTTTAATTGTTAAATTTCAAGAAAAATGGTAAGACCCTTTCACAAAGATGAGATAAAACCAGGCTCGTTCAGGGTGGTATGGCTGTAGATTGTAGAAACGAGAGAACAGATTTCGGGTTTTTTGTTTGTGTTTTCGTTTTCATGGTGGTGGTTGTTCTCCTGTTTCCTTCTCTACTGCATTTTAGCAGGCTTTGCTTTTCGAGCACGGAAACAGAGCAACCAGATATATTCACTGTTTACCTTAGGAAGACCCTTTGACGAGCAGGCCCTTCAATGATGAGAACTGTTCGCTGGCACCAGATCTAATTCCTATGTTTTCCAGACCAGGATGCCGAGGCTCCTGGGAGGGGAAGCTAGTTAGTGGTCACTCTGAGGTTTATCAGGCCAGGGAGCTACCAAGCAGCCATTGCAGACAGATAAAGGCAACTGGAGGGGCAGAGTTTCCCGCTTATAGATTACAACGGCAGTTAGTTCTGAAGCGTTATTGTGTCCAGACCTTTTGTTTACTAGACAGCCACTATGGCTGCTTTCCAGATGAAATGACTGCTCAGTGTTAGTGCAGCCTGATTGTGACTGATTGTGTCAGAGCAGGGCAGTCCTATGTCACTTCCTGCAGTGCTGAGCACTTTCAGATGTCTGCACTGTCCCGGGTCCTCGACAGTTGGTGGCCACAACTTCCTTATCTGGATTACGACCATGGTGACTACTTTTTCAGACTATTCATGAATGTTACAAAGAAATGCAATCAGTTCTTGTGTGTGGATTCCTATAAAACTGCTGAACTGTTGTGATTTTTTTTTTTCCCCGATAATAGGGTTTTTTTTTTTTTTTTTGGAGTGGTTTTTGGTCAGTAGAAAAGTTGGGCAGAAAGCACAGCTGCACCTCATGGATCTGTGACTCAACCAAGAAAAGATCAAAAGTAGGAGGAGGAAAATCGCACACGTGTCAGCATTTTCCTAAATGACAACAGAACAGCATTGTGCTTACGTTGTTTGGGTGTTACAAGGAATCTAGAGATGACTTAAAACATCCTAGAGGACATAACCCCATTATATTTACGTGCTGTATTCTGTGATAGAAGGGCTCAGGCTTCCACAGGTTTTTGTGTTAGGCAACGGCACAGAGGCTTCCCAGGTCCCTCCATCCCAGCTCAACAAGTGAGGGTCCTCCGGCTGCCTGAGGTATAGCTGTCATGCTGACTATTCTTGGCTTACACCACCATGTTAATAAAACTTAAATTACATACTTTATAATCCACTAAAAAAGAAATGGAAATCTTAATCTTTTCTTCCCCTCACCCCAGTGGCAAAGCTCATATTTCCTCTATGAAACAGGTGTTTTTTTTTTTTTTTTTGTTTTGTTTTTTTTTCTCCCTCTGGAAATACTTTTGGACATCTCAAGCAGACAAACTCACTCTGGATTAAGAGGAGTTCCTTGCTGGGGCAATTTCAGTCTCGGTTTCATTCTTTCATTCCGACTGCTCCCTCCAGGGTCCTCCTGATTTCCCTGCATGAGCCTGTCTTCTCATCACCACCTAATCCACATCTTGTTCGTTTGTGAACTTCCTGGGCTTAGCACACTTCAGGGGCTTGGCATGCAAGTTGTTTTCCAGCTGCAGCGTTGCTAGCTTAATCTCTGCCTCTGAGCTAGATGGTGCCATGGGGCTTGAGAGCAAGGCACTTCTCAAAATTTACTTAGGCAGTTATTCAGATCCCGCTATTATTCTAACCCAAAGAGCCCAGCGCACACAGCAGCGGTGTTTACCTTCCCTGAAAAGGCAAATTCGGGGTAGCCACCAGTGCGTTGGTCTCACAGGGTGTGCTTCTGAGAGCACAGGGCCCACGCAGGGGACTGATACTGAAGGGGGGGGGGGGGCTCCCGAAGTTATTTCTTTGGGTTGTAGAAATCTGGGTTAGTTAGCTTGGGTGAGCTGCTCAGCCTACCTACCAGGCAAGGCGGTGGACCCAAATGGGCCGGAAGTGGAAGAAAAAAAGCCCAAGCTGCTATTTAAAGAAGCTTTAAGGGTTGTGCTCTGGCGACTGGAGAGTTTTGTGTTGTTTGCGACTCGTCAGTTCAGTCACGGCACTGCAGTTCACTCATGACACAGTTCAGACCCACGCTTGTCGCCGAGGGCTGTCAGTGAATATGTTACAATAAGCCTCCATTGCAGCAGGACCTGCCAGGATGCCACAGACCTGGGACCCAGTGACTGTTCCCCAGGGGGCCTCCCCCCCCCACCACGCATGATCTCAGACAACATCTAATGTAGTCTGGCCTCCATTTCACATTACGTCCGGCTTGGAAAGGCCCCAGAGCTCATTTCTGCATCCCCACTCTGCTTTTGTAAATGAGAAAACCCGGAGAGCGGACCACCGCCTCTTAACACCAAGGCATCTTCTTTTTGAGGACCTTTTCCTTGGTTCCGGGTCTGAGAATGGGTGCTTACCAACTTCACAGATGGCCAAAGGGAAGCCAGATGGGCCTGAAGTAAACTCAGGGCTCTGCTAGCTCTGTGATCAACCCAGAGGAACAGTAGTCCCTAGTGGAAGCCAGTCCTCAGCCTATAGACACAGATGGAGAGGAACTTCCTCTGCCCGGATCAATGCCTTTTCCCCCACGAATGAGAAAAAAAAATCAAAGCCACGATGAATTTTCTCACACTGCTGGTGAAAGAGAGAAGGCCGAGCTGGGGGATGAAGGGAGGGCGAGGGAGGCACTTGCCATTGAGCTTTTCCTGCCTATGCAATAGATCTTCATTATCTACACTGTCTCGTGGCTCCACTGACCCCCAGGGAGATGCTTCCCGACGGAACTGCTTAATAAGCGACGGCTGGGGCTCCTGAAGAGCTGACGGAGGAGCAAGGCGGGAGCCCTTCTGTCCCCTGGTTCAGCGTTTTCCTCCCTCTCAGCTGATCTCTGAGATGCCGGCCAGGCAGAAGGAAGGGCGCTGGCCGCCACATGCTCCGTTGGAAGGCAGTCAGCAGGAACCACAGTCGCTTGCCCAAGAGGAGGGGAAGACAACGCTCTTCAGCACAGATGTCCTGTCAGGCACCCTCGCCGTACCCTCCACCCTGTAGTCACACTGCTTTTATTTTAACCAGCAAATGTGTGCCTAGTGCTTGCTCTCTAAGAGCCCCCGCAAGGCTGTTCCATTATAGCAGCCTTCCGGCACACCTGCTGCCTTTCTCTGTCTGGAGTTCAAGCTCCAGGCTCTCCCTTCCAGGGCACACATTTCTAGGTACATCTCTGTCCAAGATTTCACCTCTGAGATAAAAAAAAACAAGAAGCAATATAGCTCTCTTGAAGGAATTACCTGGGAAATGCTGAGATTTATGCACGGAGATACAATTCAGATACTGTTTCTAGGTCTGGAAAAATGTGAGTCCTCCTAGTGTTCAATGGTGGAGGATCTATCAATAAAATATGAAGGACTATCATGTAGAGGTTAAAAATTCCCATTTCCGCCGGGCACAGTGGCACACACCTATAATCCCAGCACTCTTGGAGGCAGTGGATCTCTGTGAGTTTGAAACCAACCTGCTCAACAAAGCAAATCCAGGACAGCCAAGGCTACACATAGAAACCCTGCCTCAAAACAAACAAACAAACAAAGCTAAAACAAAACCAAATCTCATTTCCATAAGCTTCCCGTGAATGAATATGTTAAGGAGTGTGTGGGCAAGACTCACGCTAGACACGGTGACATTAAGAAGTAGTTATCATCAGTGGTTAGTTGGGGAGAGAAGGTTCTGTGGCAAGAACATTTTATTACTGACACTGTTCAGAACTGCTGTTGTGATCATCGTAAAATGCAGACAGCCCCTTGGTGATTTTATTATCATCTTAAAGTCTGCCATCGACAATTAACCTTAATGAGTGGACTCAGGTCTCAACCATCCTCTCCCCTTGGCGCTCACTGCTCTCCTGCTATCCATCAAATGCCCCTTTATTGGCCCTTCTTGCCTGTCTTGCTCATTGGACCTACCATGAGAACATTTCTCTGAGAGGATGCCGAACATATCTTCTTTGCGCTTACAGGACATGTATGCATTTTTTGTGTGTGTGTGTGTGTGTGTGATTAAAGAGTTGTTGTGCTTTTGTTTTGGTTTGCTTTTTTTTTTTTTTTAAATACTGGGGTTTCATTCTTTATGTTCTGGACACAGATTCTCAGTAAGCATCTTACTACACATAATTTATTTCAAGCTACAGCTTATTTTTCTATGTTTTTAAAAATCACAAACTAGTGTTCTAAGAAACCTCTGCATGCTCAAAGATGCCAAAAATAGCCTGCTTTCCCCCACTAAAAGCAGAAAAAGCATTTGATATAACTCTCCATCCCTTCATAAGAAAAGCTCTGAGTAAGTTACACACAGAAGGCATGCCCCTCAGCACCACAAAGGCCACATATGATGAACCTACAGCCAACATCACAATAATAAGGAAAAACTGAAAGAATTTTCTGTAAGGCCACAGAGGAGATCAACATATCCGTTCTTACCACACTGTTCAATGTAATAGCAGAAATTTTCACCAGAGCAATTTTAAGACCTGGGGTCTCACAGCTCAGGAGTTCAAGATCGCACCCTTCCCAGAAACTCCCCCAGACCAAGACTCGTTGCAAAAGCAAGAGGTTTATTAACCATTGCACAATGGGGTCACCCCTGCCGGTCAGCAAAGAGTGGCCCTGGGAGACAAAGGCCTTTAGGTTTTTAAAAGAAAAATTGCGGGAGATTTGAAGTTGCAGTCTTGGCAATTTAGGATTGGATGAGGAAGCTATAAAGTAAGATAATTGGTTAGCCTTAGGTGCTCAAGCTTGGCCAGTCCTGCCAAGTGTGGATGCAGCTGCAATTTAAGGTGGGGGTGGTTAGCTCATCCTTGAAGATTAGGGGCTGCGGACTTTTGGCTGGAGGTCAAAAGCTGCTCAGAAGAAGTCTGGGTTCATTGCTAAGAAACACTATCTTGAAGGCAAGGGTCTGGTCGGTTTTTTTTTTTTTTTTTTTTTTCTGAGTGAAGGTCATTGCTTGCTTGCTTTTTTTTTTTTTTTTTTAATCTGTCCTCACAGATAGGGTCACATTTCTCCATTCTCTGGAAAGGTACTAAGAGGCTTTAGCTTAACCTGGACCTAAAACTCAAAACTATAGGCTTTAGAAGACATACAGGTTACAAAGTTAGTCTAACCCTTTCACAATTAGACAAGAGAAAGGAATAAAAAACATACAAATATCAGAGGAAGAAATCAAATGGTTCCTGTTTGCAGATGATGTTTCTCTCTATTAAAAAAAAAGCCCTAAAGATGCTACCAAAATGCTCTTAGAATAGATTGTTAAGTATGTTGCCCTTCAGGCATGGCCTAACTGTTGCCCCCTTGAACTTCCAGCACTAAGAATACTGACCAGAGAGTTGCACAAGATTGGGTCTACTCCATAATGTGTACCTCCAAAGATATGTAGCCAATTAATGATGGCTAAGGGGAGGGGCACATGAAGTCCCACCCCTCTACCACAATACATGAGCAATACAGAAGCAGTTAACAGTTAATGGGAGAAGACATTTTCTTCAGTGGTACAGCTGCTTGTAAGTTGCCTATGCTACTGTAAATAATCCTTTGCCCACTGTCCTGTGAGTAGCACTCACTAAAGTCAGTGATTCACCAAGCAAGACTTGGCATAGAATTGTTTCTTTGGTCTGTCAGGTGTCCTATTGAGGCAGGTGTGGTGAGCAGGGTCTGGGCTCCAGTTGATGGCAGCTTGCAAACCGTGCAGCATTGTGGGAGTGTAGCTGCTCTTAGTGTAATGCTTGAACTTACAGCTGAATCCTGTAAGGGGAGTTTTGTCTGTTCGAATGTATGTATGGCCATGATATGTTTGTTTCTGACAGACTTAAAATGGTCTGTAGGTCATGGTTATAGATTTAGAGTTATTGGATATGTTTAAAGGTTAAATTCAGACTCTTGTTCAAAACGTGTATATGTGCCTATGTGTTTATAAGGTCTATAAACGCATATGTTTAAATAGCTACAATGTAGATTGCCATGTGGTATGTGATGTGACCGCCATCTTGAGATTGCCATGTGGGCTGTAATGTGACTGCCATCTTGAGATAGCCACATGATATGGGTCAGAAAAAAGAACCTTAGTCAAATGATTTTTGTTTCCTTTTTAGATTAAAAAGATAAATTTTATTTTAAATCGGTATTGGTTTTAAAAATTAAATTGTTTGCACCAGTAAATCCTGGTTTTAAAATCCGGTTTTGACCTTTAAAATTATGGTTATGCTTCGTGACTTCTCTCCTACAAAAGGAGTACTTTATTTTGATATTGCAAAAACAGGTTTTAGAAAATGTTTAAATGTTTAGGGCTAAAGTTTATCAGGCATTTTAAACAATGATCTTGGGCAGTTTAACAAAAATTTGGAACAGTTTCTCAATTCTTTGGGGGGAAAAGCCTTTGGTATTTATTTTATTAATTTTACTAAATGAAACCAAGCCATACAATTTGAGCCTATTGAAAAACATTTCAGTTTTTACAGTGTTTCATGCAGAGAGCTGCTTGTTTGTTAAGCTGCTTTGTTTATCGAAATACATGTTTTCACTCTGGCCTTCACCTTGAGACAGAGAAAAGAGGAAGTTTCACCAAGTTCCTTAAAACTTGTTCCAAGTTCCTTAAAGTTTGTTTATGTGGCCTTGGACCATATCTGCTACAGGGAAATAATTTTTAAAAATGAGTTTGGCAGTTCTAGAACTTCTTTTTATATTAATGTGACTTGTTTTCACTTTGCCTATAAACATAAATCATGGAATAAGTCCATGCTGGGCTCCAGCAGGATCATGTCAGGATGGAAAGGATTTTGATGGGAGTTTTTAATGTTGTCTGAAAAGCAAGAGAGAGAGCAAGATATATTAAAAAAGAATTGCTTGTCTAAAGTAAGAATGTCTGGTTAAGCCAGAAGAACGAACCTAGGAACCTAAAGGTACTTTGGATGTTATGGAAGATCCATGTATGTATGTAAAGCCAGAGGGCATATGAATGCTATTTGCTTTGGTTCTTTATACCTGGAAATATGATTTGAGAAAAAACTGTAAAATATGTTGTACTTCATTTAAAACGCTGGTGATTCTTCAAGGCAAAATGTTTTCTTATGCTCTTTTAAGGGGGAAGAATTCTGGCTGATAGGTCTGGTATGGCCAGAATAGTTCATACAGTTTAAAATTGTTCTGTACTGTTCTGTTATGCAGTTGATTCTAAAATTTATTTGATCACAATGTTAGAACTTTTGGTTATGGAAAAATTTGTAAATTTTTCACAGAACTTGTTGTATCTCAGGAGGTAGCAATGCCATCAGCAACACCTAATGGCTATGTTTTGTAATTGTCAGCCATAGCCTGTGGTAACAAAAGGCTAGCTGCCATGTTGGTCCAGGGATAGAGAGAGTGGAACCATGGTTTGCTGCCATCTTTGTTTAGAGCTGCCAGTTGTGTTCAGCAACATGTGGCTAGCCACCATGTTGGTTCAGAGATAAAGAGGGTGGAGCCATGGGTTTGCCACCATCTTAGTTTAGGGCTACTGGCTGTCTTCAGTCCTCTGATTAGTGCTAAGTGCAAAGCTTTTTGCTGTTCAGTTTTAATGCAAAGTGGTAGGATCAGCAAGATTTGCTAGCCCTTCTACGAACTGTATCCGATTAAAAGGTTTGATTTTATTTTAGTTCAGAAACAGCAGATTTAAAGTTATGCTAACAACTGCAGTTGGTTAAAATGATGAGCTTTATCTAGTATCTTTGTTTAAGTTTTTTTAAGGTTAAGCCTAGGATGGGTAACTATGAAGTTTGCCTATGTAGATCTACCTGAAATATAGTTCTAAAACGTGCATCTAAGGAATATGCCAGAATTAGAGATTATAGCATTCTGTTTTATAGGACACAGTTTAGAGCAGATGATAGAAATAGACAAAGAATAACTCAGATATGCTGGCCCTCAGGCTTGTCAGAGATCTGATGAATATGACATTTTAACATGTGTAAGCTTATTGTGGCAGGAAGTCCCAAAATCCTGGCAGTAGCTCCCCCAAGGTCTCCGAGAAGATTTGGGCATGACAGATGAGTGCGACTCTGGGTCGTGGTATGCTAACCACTGGGCAATACTGCCTCAACTAGCCCACTGCTAGGGCCCAGCCTAACCTGTGGATAAAGCCATGGATACCTGGAGAGCTATTGTTTCACATTGTGAGAGGCAAGGTGAGGTCAGTCTCTCCTGTTCCTCTTTCTACAGAAGCAGTCTCTCATCTTCTGTGCCACATGGCTAGATCACCTCTGTTCAGCATGCCATGAGATCACAGGAGCCAGGGACACTGCTAGGTGATGGACTAACTAGTCACCCCTGTCATTTTGATTGGCACATGGATTGGTATATTTATTTAGCTTATAATTTATCCTTCTCAGGTCTCTGATCACTTTGATGGCTATGCTAAGCTAATGGTAGCTTTGCAGCTAAAGAGCAGACAAGTAGATCCACTATTGTCTCATTGGACAGTTCATTAACTAATTAGAACTACTAGGTACTAGATCTCTTATTTAGAAAGACAAACAAGTTTGCCTTGCTCACAGGATTCATATTAGTTGTCTGTGTCTTAAGATAAATAGCTGGATAAAAAAATAGAGTTTATGTAGGGTCTGAGGATATAGGAGTTTAGGTTATAAAAATCTAGAGTGTTGTTTGGTCTGGAAAAATGTTTCAGGATTGACAAATGCAAAAAGCTTAGAGAGTCTTAAGTAGGTATTTTAAGGTATATAAATATGGTTATAATGAAATGATGTAAGGCATATTAAAAATGAGAGCTATTTTAGATTTCTCCCCCCTCTTTGCTACTGTTGTGCTCATGTTATAAGATTTCAGAAGTTCAGAGTTTTGACATTGATTAATAGAGTTCTGATAAGTTGATGGAGCACTGACTGCTTATTATTCAGTCACCAGCTTGAGATTTTAATTTCCTTTGGTTGTCTTCTGGAGATAGACTTAAAGGTGCTTCTCATCATGTTAAAAACATCTGTTTAATATGTATATCTGACCCAAGAAGCCGTAGTCTTTACTATAATATTCTTAATATCTGCTATTTCTGAGGTAGACAGGATTTAGGAATATCTTAAACTTGTTCCTTCTAATTGCTTTGTGAAGAAAAATCCAAGCATCCAGGATTTATCAGTATAGCCATTAATGTATTTCTGCCTAACTTTCCAATGTGACATGGAGATGGGGGCTAAAAGTAGATGCTAAGTGTACAAAAAATGGCCATGCTTCATTGATGGCTGATTATCGACAGGCCCCACAGTTAAAGTGTTAGAGTTTCAGACTGTGGACACACTTAAATTGTTTATAAAGGTTACAAAACAAACAGCTAAGATGAACTGATACTCATTCAGTGGGATGCAGTTTTATCTGTTACTCTCAGAATGTTGTTATATTAGATTTGCTGATATGTTCCTTTGTTGTTGTTGTTGTTGTTGTTTTACTATATATTTTGTTTTGTGTATCAAAAATTCATGAGTTTCAGGAAATCAAAAAATCATGTGACCTGGATCTGGCATAGCTCAAAGAGATCCCAGTGGAGCTTTTCCCTGGTCTTGGGATTTCTCAATTTTCCCATTTAATAGACAAATCTTAACTTCTGTCTCTAGTTTGAATTTGTCTCAGCAGATTTTCACCTTGTAGACTCTATTCCCGGATCAGCTATGGACTGTGAGCTGAAATTTGGACTTGCTGAAAGCTGACAAGATTGCTCCCCATTTCTTCAATTGGATCAACTAACCAGATGCTTGGAACTGCCCCATTGTCCAGCCTTTGATTTAGCATTTCAGCCTCCCTAGCTCGTGATGTTAATGGTCCAATTGTCATACTGAAGAAACTCCAGGAGATAGACCTTTGGCCCAAATCCCACCTTACAGGCTGAAATGCTAAATCAAGGGGGGGTACCCCCCAAAAAAACCTTCACCTCACAGCTCCTTCATTGTTGAAGCAGTTACTAGAAGAAGGGGGGAATGAAAGGAACAAGTTAACTTTACAGATTTCTCTATAAATTCTATATCCCATGTTAAACTAAGTTCTCCCAGTACTTTTCCAGAGAGCAGGACAAAAGGAAGAGTGGGTGAGTGAGATAAGACCTACCCCGTTGCAAAGAAATGTGAAAGGTCTCAATCCCGCTGCGCTGCAGAGGAGTATCCAGATCTGCAGTACGAGATAACCTTGCTTGGTAACTGGTCCAGATGTCACATCTCCCCCACCCAGATTGGGGCAGGACCAGATGGACTTGGTGCTTAAAATGAACCAATCATTTTAAAAGTAAGCTACTCTACCCAATCAGTGCTGCCAATCTTGCAGCCGCCATGATTCCCATGCTCCTTCCTTTAAAAACCTCAGACTTCTGTCTCTCATTGCTGTTCCTCACTGGTTTGTGGGGGGCAGCCACACTGCACGATAGCTCAAATAAACCTCTTGCTATTGCATCAATGACCCTGTCTCTTGAGTGCTCTCCATCTCCCCCTGGAAATTAGGGTCCCCCTGGGCCTAACAAATAGATACTAGTTTGTCTTCACAAGAAAAGTTCGTATAACACAGATAAATACAGTAAGGTAGCAAGAATACAGAATCAATGCATAAAAATAATATCTTTTTTTAATGATTTTTCTGCAAAAGAAATGACTAATCCCATTCACAACACACATACAGACACACATGCATACACAGCACACCTACATACAAAACACACATACATACACACATGCATATATAACATACATAAACACAAAACATACATGCATATATAATGCACATATATACACACATGCATACAAAACACATATGTGTGCACACATACACAGCCTAACAATAAACCTAACTAAGGACATGAATGAAAAAATTATAAAACACTGAGGAAATAAATTTAATATGATACTTAATGGTAGAAAGACTGTTCCTGTTAATAGTTTAGGAGAATCAACATTGTACAAATAGTCATTCATTCCAACATGATCTATGGGTTCAATGTAATCCCTATAAAATACAAGTGTTTTGTCAGGAAACCCTGCTGCTAAGCTCATAGTCTACTATGAACAGAAAGCTGAGCTCATAGCAAAATGGAGGACTCTCTTAGTTTGCAAGGGTTCTTCTCTGCTCAGAGAGCCGGGATCCCCATACCCTCAATCTGAGGAATGTCACAAAGTCCTTAGGGAAATTCCAAGTCCAAATTACATTCCCTTTCTCTCAATAAGAACACATTTAAGAAGCATCTGGAACTCCTGGAATGCCTCTACATGTAAATGAGGCATCTCAGTACCTTAGCTCTTCAGCCAATGACCTTTGCTCACCCTGGATAGCCCTACCCCCACCCCAATGTTCTATATAACCTCATTCACTGGAATAAAGTTGATCTGCCTCCTAGAAGCTGGTCCTGGAAGGTAATTTTCATTTATGCTCACAGGCCACCAAATCCCCAGTTCATTGCTTTTGTCCCTTTGTCCCAGGGGACCTGTGGCTAAAGACCCCCTGAACAAGGGAGAGTCATAGTGTTTTCTACAGAGCTGCAAGAAATCCTAAAATTTATATGGAACCTCAAAAGACCACAGCTAGTCAAAGCAATTTAATGGTACAGAGGTTCATCAACAGGAGAGGTTAAGAGTTTCTGACATTATTATTTTCCAAATATTTGAATTGGAAAGCATTTTTTAAAAAGATTTATTGTTATTTTGTATGTATGCAGATTTTCTTTCATTCCTCTGTAAGAAGTTTTCTTCATGTGTTTCACTTTCCATAATCTTTACTTCAATGACTTTATGTTCTCCAAGTTTATCTTATACACTGTCTAAACTACCATTAGTCTTATTCATTAAGCTTTTAAATTTAAGTTCACTTTGAATCTTGTTTTTATGTATTTCTTCTCTCTATTTAACATGTTACTTTCCTCCTCCTGGTTTCTTGAAGCATAGACTATATTTATATCTGTTTTAATGCTGTTTATTAGGGCTACATTATTTCAAACATTTGACAAATTTCCAGGTAACTTTTTGGCTTTGGCTTCTAAAAAATTTTTTTAATTTTTTAATTTATCATCATCATCATCATCATCATCATTGGTTTGTTGAGACAGGGTTTCTCTGTGTAACCCTAGCTGTCCTGGAACGCATTTTGTAGACCAGACTTGCCTCATCAGACTCGGAGATCTGCTTACCTCTGCCTCCCAACTGCTAGGATTAAAGGCATGTGCTATCACCATCTGCTTAATTTATTTTTTTTCTATGAAAAGAAAATAAACTTCATATAACTTGGTCATATGAGGTATATTGTGAGTTTATATGTATATGAACTAATGTATGTCCTGTTACTGTGTATTGTATTCTACATGTCAACTTGGTGATAACAATCTATTTTCTGATATCCTTACTGATTTTTATCTCTTCTTAGTCTATCAGTTACTGAGGGAAAGGAGTTGAGTTTATCTCTCTTTCTTTAATATGTCAGTTTTGTTTAGTGTGTTTTGAGGGTCTACTATTATGTTATGCAAAATTAAGATGTCTGTGTCTTTATTGTCCTTTTTCTAACACCTACAATTGTCTAAAATCAGTGTCAAAATATATGGTAATGTCATAATAAAACCACTATAGCTTTCTTATGGTCAGTGTTTTTCATAGTATATACTTTTGCCTTTGACATACATGTATTTTAAAATTGATTGTGGTTTTCTTATAGAGAACATACTGATGAATGTTGCTTTTGTTTTGTTTTGCTTTTCAGTCTAACAATCACTGCCTCTAAACTGGTATATGTAGATCATTTACACTGCATATAATTATTGTCATGATTAAAGTCTACTATCATTTTTTAAAAATTGTATGCTATTTTCAATGATGTGGTGTTTGTGTGTATGCAAATAAGTGCAAAGAGCATAGAAGACCAAAAGAGGGCACTGGATCCCCTAGAGCTGGCTGCATGTAGTTATGAGTGTCCTGACATGGGTATATAGCAGTTACCTCCAAGTCGTCCTTTACCACTAAGCCGTCTCTCCCGTCCCAAGTCTACCATCTTACCATTTGTTTTTTATTTACCCTGATTTTTACTTCTACTTTCCCAGGTCTTGTTTTTCTTTGAATATTTCCAGTGCTAATCATGTTCTCAAAAGATGGAATCATGAAAGCCATAATCTTGACATACTAAAGCATCAAAAACCTCTAAAGGTCAAAACTCAGGATTGTCACAATCCTAAGAGACTAAAAACCCAAGCATTAAAATACCCAAACCCGATTATACTCCCTCCTTACCTCTCTTCCCCTTTCTTCTTCCCTCCCTTAAAAAAAGATCATATGAAAGGCAGAAAGCCAGATTCCGGGGAAGAGGTTGCTGCATTTTTAATTATGTACTGAGTACTTGTCAGATTATTCAGTCACATTGCTTTTGCCTCTTCACGGTGTCACGCACGCCTTCAAAACATGCAGAATGCAGAGTAGTCAACAAGCTTAGTGGTGCTCTAAGCCAGGTACCTGTTGTTATTATAAAAGGTTCTATACTGCTAAAACACGTGAATGGTGAACCTTACTTACTTATTTAGCGGTAAATCTAACAGAAAGAACTAATTTTTGCTTCATTTTGGCCAGTGGCTGGTACTTCAAGACTTTAGTAGTACTTATATGAGATGTGGTCTGTTTTGTATTGAGCATAGTCTCAGAGCTAGCCCCGCCCTAGCTTCGCAGTCTTGTCCTGTGTGTGCACTGCTCAGTTCTCAGCCATCAAGCACATTGCAGGGGTGTGTCCTTCTATGCCACCCCTATCTCTATGATACTCAGCCTCACAAATTCTAGCCTCTTCTATAGAACTGAAGCAATAGTCTCTGTTCAGCTCAGAGAGAGTACAGCTCTGCTGAAGCTCCTTTCACTTGTTGCAGCTGTGAATGAGAGGACCTGACTAACTCCATTTTGAGACTGGGCCCAAATCCAGGCCAAAGTTCTTGACACCCTTCCCCTTTCCTGCTTGACAAGTTCCTGGAAAACAAAACAGAACAAAACAAAACAAAAGACACAGGAGACAGGCAGCCAAACAGCGGCTGCCAGACATCTTTCCTGGGGCTAAACTAGATATGAGGTAACCAATTCGTCTCCAAGGTCAGAACCAATCAGGAGTACCCATTACCATGAACCCAACCAATCCTAACAAAGGTCAGATGGCCAGGGCTGGAGATCTTCTAACTGCAGGAATGAAGGCATCTTTGACCAGAGTTGATTGTTCTGGAAACTCTGTTCTGGAGAAGCTGCTAATAGACGCTGCATCAAGAATCTGACACAAGAAGGTCTTCAGGGATGGCTGGGGCCAATGAGACTTCAGAGACACACTGGGGTCATGGCCCCACATGCAGTGGTCATATGACTGAATTTGGGAAAGTCTGGCAACAGTAAGAAGTTTCTGAGTACACAATGACTAAAAGTTCAAAATCAAATGCATGACAGCATGTCTGGCAGTACTTGCCCGCCTTACATTGTATAACTTCACTGCAGTGCTGGTTCTGGACACACACTACTCGGAGTCATACTTCTGTCTGGTTTTGAATGAGTGGGTTTATTAAGCACGTAGCAAGAAAAAGTAGAACAGGTAGATGACATCATCAATTCAGAAACTTAAACATCTAGCAGAAATCAACTGGGGAGGCGTTAAGAAGCCAGCTAGAGGTTCGAAGTGAGAGTCCCGAATGTCCCCCCAAGTAAAGACCAGACTGCTGCAGCAGAGAGAATGGAACACTGTCCAAGTATGTACTCATAACAGCAAACAGAGGTGACCTACACAACCTGATTGAGAAACCAAGCAAAAGCAGTATCATCAAACTCGAAGCTCACAACATCTAGCAAAAACAGACTGGGGAAACCTTGCTGAATGGGTCACACTGGAGTTCCTGTTTGAGACATCTTGAGGCAGAGCAGAGCAGTCTTGCCAAAAATGAGCTTCCAGCTGCTTGTTCCCACAGCATGGGATAGAAAATAACTACGATGGGGAATGGCTTCCTTTATATGTTCTGAAGAGACAGGATTTTTAGGACCCCTGTCTATCTGCCATTCGCTTTCCTCTTTGCACAGTGTTGTGGGCCCAGGCTGCCCTGGAACAGGCATCTCAGAAGACACATGAGATAGACATGGTTGAATCTGAGCTGGGGGGAGTGGGGACCATGTTCTCAGAATCCACTCTCAACACACACAGAGAACACCTGATGCTTAACAAATACAATCTCTATCACAACATTGAAGAAGTTCCGTGTCCCATTGCAACAAATATTCCGCTCAGACTTAAGCTTTCATGGAAAAATAAACAAGAAAATCTTTGTCATTCGTATACAAAATTTGTTGTTTTTTTAAGAAATAAAATTATTCACATACCAAAGACTTGTTTTAAAATAAATGTCTTTATGATTTATTATCAGTCGTGTTTGATTTGAATATCTGCTTTATGTCCCTAGATATCCAAGGTCAGGAAAACATTCCTTGGGTGGAAAGAGAAAAAATTCAAGCAGCTCTGCCCAGAGCTGAATGCCTATAGCTGCACTGTGTACCGTGTGCACCAGGGAAGGGTTTCTGGCTTTCTATGTTAGGGCTTAACATGCATGGGTATTCATGCACCCCAGGACCCTGACATGACATGTGTCCCTAGAGAACATTACATGTGGCCCAAGGAATGTTATGCATTCTCTTGGATCCAGTGACAAAGAAAAACAAAGACAGGCTGGGCTTTCTTCAGTTGAATGATCCCTGGGCATAGAACTGTAAGGACCATGTGGTCATCACTTCCCATCACTTGATGAGGAAAAGCCGAGGGACCAAGACAAGATAGAATGGGACCAAGAAATATTACAAGTAAAGATGGTGGTGGACCGGTCTCCCGGTGCCAACCTTCTAAATGAGGTTGTTGGTGATCATTTGCTACCCCTGTCCACAGGGTACGTGGCTGTGTTTCTGTTGGGTCACCCACAGTACCAAGTCAGAGCCTGCTGCTTTCTAATCCAGTGAGAATGAAGGGTCAGAAAAGTAGACTATTTTTCAGAAAGATACTCCAAGAGAAGTCTGAAATATCCTGGAAAATGAGAAATCATTGGTTGAAGTCCAATGATGGTTTAAAATTAGAATAGCCAGGTAGGAGAAAAGGAGAGAAAGACAACCAGGTCAGGAACCTGGAGACCTCAGCCTGTCACTCTGGGCCTACCGAATGAGCCAGGTCATCTTTTCCATCTTCTGGCTCTGAGGATCCTCAAAGGAGTAGCTGGCCTAAAGGAGACAGGGAGGGAATCTCCACTGTTCTGCTGAAGTGCATGCCATTCGGAGCAGAAGCATTCTGCGTGCTATTGAACAGATTAGTAGAATCGGTCTCAGAAAGAGTCCCTGTTCCTAAGGAATATGCATTCCAAACAAAAGCTGAGCAGCCTGGAGATGGGGCATCCTGAAGAAAGCTACAGCCTGATGGAGCACCAGAGGCCATTCCCACAGAGATGATTTATGATCCTTGTCAAATAGGTTTGGTACCTCCCAGTTAAAATACCTGGACAAAGGAAACTGACTTCTCATCAGAAGGGTGCATACCACACAAACGTGGAAGAAAAAGCATGCAAGACATGCAAGTCAACTCAGGTGGGACTGTATCCTTTCCCCACTGCCTGGGATCTGACTTCACCGTATCTCATGATTGACTAGTTTTAAAAGACCTGGTGCAAAAGAAATGAAGGAAAGGTAGAAGGGGCGGACCACTTAAGTCACTTAAGTTTTGAAAATGCAGTAGGTCCTTTGTGTAAACAAAGGCTCTACTGGAGGGGAGTGTGTTAAACATTTGCATAAATATTTTACAAGATGCCGAGATTAAAAAAAATATATATTTGAATTCTTTGTCATAAACTCAAATTGTATAGTGTTTGACGGGGGAGAAAGATTAATGTTTCTTAGAGTTTTTCCAGGGGACCCCTGTGTTGGGAGGGTTATGATTTCAGGATTTTATATCTAGTCTCTGACCTTTATATCTAGTCTCCGCCCTGCTCCTGGTAGAGATCTATTTGCAACTCAATAAAGAAATAGTTCACAATTCTTGTTATGTCCTAGGACGGAAGTTGTATTTGAGTTTGGGGGTGATTCTTTAATTTTTTTTTCTGAGGTGGGGTGGGGGCATAGCTGTTCGAGAAGTCATTACGGAGATGGGCTGACCACGAATGGTTGGCAATCTTCCTGTTTCTACCTTCTGGGTGCTATGACCAAGTGCCCACCACACCCAGTGGGAGTTGTATTTGGGGAAAAAAAGATAATATATATTTTTTAATACTTAGGAAGATACAGGTTCCATTAAGGGTCACTTTCTAAAAAGTCCTTATAACTTCCACCTGTCACAGGAACATACACAGCCGTTACTGTCCTAAGAGATGTACTCACAGAACCTCCGGAACTGGAGTTACAGGCAGTTGTAAGCTGCCATGCGGGTGCTGGAAATCAAACTTGGGTCCTCTGGAAGAGCAGCCAGTGCTCTTATCCACTGAGCCATCCCTCCGACCCCAATATCTTTTCCCTCATGGTATGGATACCACATTCTCCTGATTATCCTCAGGCAGCACATGCTGTCCATTTATTTCTGTTCCTCCTCCTCGTCATCCCAACTTCTCCGTGTTTTGACCTCTTTTTTGTTCATGCTTGTTCCATGGTAATCTCAAAGTTCTAACAGGTTTTGTGTGTTCCCTAATGTATATCTCCAGCTACTTTATTCTCTCTCTCTTTTTTTTTTTTTTTTTTTTTTGCTATTACATTATTGACAAATTACTACATTATTGGCTTTAGGCAACATTGAGTTAGTATCTTTATAATGCTGTGGCTCAGAAGTTTTATGGAATTAAAAATCAATGTGTTGGCAAAGCTGGTTTCTTCAGAGAGCTTTGGGATGAATCCATTCTTTTAGCTTTAAGATGTTCCCTGTGTTCCTTGTCATGTGGCCCCATCACTCTAATCTCTGACTCCATCATCACATCCCCCTCTTCTAATTTTACTCTCCTTTCATTTGTTTTCAACACAGTCACTTACAGTCATACCATGACTATAAAGAATAGGCTCCTTGGGCTGGAGAGATGGCATAGTGGTTAAGAGCACTGGCTGCTCTTCCAGAGGACCTGTAATCAATTCCCAGCACTCACATGGCAGCTCACAACTGTCTGTAACCCCTATCCCCCTCACACAAACCTACGTGCAGTCAAAAGGCTAATGTATATAAAATAAAAATAAATAAATTTCAAAAATAGTCTCCTCATCTCCAGGTCTATAACTTCATCAAGCGTCGAACCCCTGTTTCAATATAGTATTCATGGGTTCTGCAGATGAGGAGACGCACATGTCACCGGAGAGGCACTGAGCCTACCTTTACAATCTGGACTCCTGACAGACTTAGAATGTCCCCCTCAAAAGCGTGTTTTAGAATCTTAGTCCCCAGCACACGTGTTGAGAACTGAAGCCTCTATGCAGTGGTGAGGGTGTGAGGGCTGGGTCTCAGAAGTACATTAGTGCTGATGTCACTGGCATGAGTTGTCACTTATAGAGTAGCTGGCTGATGGCAGAGTGAGACTGCTGTCAGAGACATGTGCCAGTTACTAAATCCATTCTTTCATTCATCCTTCTATGAAACCTTTATTAAAACTCCTGGTTGATCACACACACACACACAGTCTAATCTCAATACAAAGTAGGTTCCCAAGTGTTACCTTAAGAGCTCAAAATGCAATGTGACTGAGAGGAAGGATAGCACACTCTATTCTAGTGGCTTTGGGTAACCGGAGGTGGCTTCATTCTCGAGGAGGCCTTTGACCAGGCCTAGATGGATTCCCAGTTATACCAAGCCATGGTGTCATCGTCCATACCCAAACTCAAGTTGATGTTTAATTCCACTGTAATGTATTGAGATATGGGTCCAGGTGGAACTTGGAGAGGCTCTCATAAGCAGACTTGTTCATTCATGGGTTGAAGATTATCGGAAATGTCTGTCCTCTAAGCCAATATGGCTGTCTCTTGAATGTGTCACTACACAGAGTCACTACCAGCAATAAGAGTGCCTCCAAATATAGCCTTAAAACTTGGACTTTCTAGCTTCCAAAAGTCTAAGTTGTAACACTCTTTCCTGAATAAATCAAAAAGTCTCAGGCTTTCAATTAGTTCTTTGAGCCTGGGGATTATTGGCTCAAGGCAGTTTCCAATACCCAACACCCAACAAAGAACAGAGCAAAGCCTAGGGGACACACAGCATCCTCCTCTGTCCTGAAGGCCTAAAAGGAGAAGAGGAGCGAAGTATCACATCTGCTGAACAGAAGGCAGTGCCTCATAAGGTCAGAGCGGACTCAGTGACTACATGATGTTAATCCGGGAGCCTGCAGGGAACTGGGCAGGAGATCAGAGCCTTCTCAGGGAGGAGCCCTTGGGAGCTAGGCCAGCAGGGCTGCTTGGAATCTGGGCCCTGGGCTCTCTTGTGAGGGCTGAAGAGATTGTCATTCAAGAGCAAGGATAGAATAACGGGCTCATGCAAGCCTTCAAAAGCAACACTATCTCTCTCCCAGTGGCCAAATCCCTTGTGTTCACAATAGGAGGGAGACATTTTTAAAAGACATCTGACTTGTGGCCCCGGCTATCTCAGATCTGACCTTCTGTTCCCGTTTCAGACTTCAGAGTGGAGTCTCCTTGTCCAGGCTGCTGGCTCTTATTTTCTTCTGCATTCACTCCAGGCATCTTCAGAGACCCAGGCAGAAACTAGCCAAGTGGAGACCTGGTTTCAGAACTGTATGGCTCTGCCCCTGCCTCCTCCCTCTTGCTGATCTCCTGGCATCACCAGCTTCATCACGGGTTTGACCATGTGATGAAAGTGGACTAGGATGGGTGGAGAGCTTCTAAATAGATGCGTTCCCAGCTGACACCACCATCAGTGACCCAGGAGCACCATCCGGGTGTCTGGGAGGGACCCCAACTCTATGTGGCTGCAAACAAAGTAAATTTGGTAGCAGTCCAGGTGATGTATATGACAGCTTGCAGCATGGGCCTCTGCTGGGGTGTTCTGGGCGATGCGGTGTCCCCAGCAAGTGGGGCATGGCTCCAACATGGAAGGCCCTTGCTCGCTTTGTTGCTTTCTCTGGGCCAGAGCGAGCATGCTGGCCATCTTGTCAAGGACGGTGTCAGAGCCCAGGTCACTGACCGCCTCATTCCTTCATCAGCTCTAAGCCCCACTTCCTGGGAAGAAGGTAGAGGCAATCTGTCTGTAACTTCCAGGTGGGCTCACTTCCAGTCAGCTGTAAGGATGAAGAAAGAACTTGGATGACTGCCCAGTCATCCGATTTAGACCATTGCTATGGCTGTGGGGCAGAAAAGTGCCCTGGATATCACCTTTTTATCCACCTCAAAAGTAGAGAGTATGGTGTTCTCCCTCTCTGCTCATGGCAGGGTCGGCGTAAGTAAAAACTGTGCACCCCTCACCCCCAGTGTTTCCACTTATGCATTAACTATGCTCCAGCTGTTGTGGGCTGGTGTCAAGTGCAATATTTGAAGTGGGTACAATGCAGCTAAAGCAAAGGCAGGGAAGCAAGGAGGCCATCCAGACCTTAGCAAAAGCTGACATATCTCAGCCTTGGAGTGTCATGGCAGGAGCCTGAGCACACGATTAGCTTTTGGTTCAGGCTTAGCACAGGCTGTTATACACTCTCTATGTCAGTAACTGATTTTGAAGTTATGTATTTACCTTAAAATTAGCTAAAACACCCAAATGACAAAACAAAGATAGCAAAATCTCTTTTCCGTGATGGACATTGTCAATAGCCTCCCTCCATCTTTTTACTTATGCACGTACGCACACAAGCACACACGCACGTAGTAACTTGGAGCCAAACTTCTGGGTCGGAATTTCAGACTTCAGAGTGGAGTCTCCTTGTCCAGGCTACTGGCTCTTATTTTCTTCTGCATTCACTCCAAGTATCTTCAGAGACCCAGGCAGAAACCAGCCAAATGGAGACCTGGTTTTAGAACCGTATGGCTCTGCCCTACAGTTCTTTTCTGGACCAGTATGGGTGAGTGACAGCCTCTTTGTGACTGCATCTTTACAAAGGTAACCATAAAGACTACATTTTCAGCAGCAAGTGTGTGCAGAGCCTATAGAGAAAAGTGTAATAAAATCACCAGGACCCTCAAACCAGCCAGCCTCTACCCCAAGCCTTGCCTCCCTCTTCCAGCCAGGGTAAGTCATGGGAATGGGGTGGGTGAGGGTCAGTTGGTCAAGCTTTCTTTTTTTCTCTAAAAATCCCAGTTGTGTATTTGAATTAATAAATCCCATGCCTCTTGTTACAGAGAGGACCCTCTGTTCATAGCTTTCAGGTCACAAGTGTACAGGCTGGGCCTCCATTATAGTAGTGGCTCTGGGCAGGGAACCCACAGGTCTGTGTGAACTATTCCTGATGCTCAAAGCTTCCCTAGGCAAGGAAGTGTATCCCTTGGGTTACACCATACTTGGCACTTGGGAAGAATTCATTAAATGTTTGCTGCAAATAAAACACAATAAACATTCCTCCCATCTTGGTCCCTGGTGTCATCTCTCCCACCTACTTCATGGCCAGAGCACAGCAGAAATAGATAGCAACTTCATCTTTGGAGGCCCAAAGAGGGGTATAAGTGTTGGAGCATCCATGAACAGCTAGCCAGAGTATAGTAGCTCTGAATCCAGGACCTTCTTTGTAGGTGACCCTGGTCTCTAATTCTTACAGTACTATTCTGTAACAGGGAGCACACCAGAGATGACCAATTGAAAGTCTTTATTCCAGATGGGTTGGAACTACATTGCAGGTATTCAGGGACCCAGGTGTAGCCACAAGTGTCCAGAGCACAGTGTTTTTGAAGGCAAAAAGCACATCCTGGCCTCTTGCTCAGCAGCTGCAGGGGGCAAGCAGTTTAACAGAAGCTAAGATAAGCATTTAGCTGGAGGGAGTTTTGCACATTGGGCAGCTTAACAGAAACCAAGATAGGCTGACTGGGGCATCTTGACCTCAGGTTCCTAGAACAGAGTTTGGTAATTTTCCGTGGGATTTCCATCAAGGACATCAAATTCTAGTTAAACCTGAAAAGACCTCAGCAAGAATACAAGATGGAGGAGCCTCTGCACTACCTTGTCCTATCACAATTCATTCTAGAGGATCCCATTCTTTTTCTGGTCTCTTTTAGCCCTGTCAGTGTGCCCTGTGAGTAGGAGACAGTAGCTTAGGATCCGAATATACAGTGAGTGAGTGGGTCAGAACTTGGATAGATTCACTGACTTGTCTGAGACCCAGGCCACAGCCAGCTCGTAGAATGAGGCTGTGACAGAGGTGTGGCCACTCAGACCTAGCCTCTGTGGTGTCACAGTGTCTATCAAAGTTTCCCAGGAAGCAGGAAGTCTGTGCAGCAGACATCCTGGCCTAAAGCCATTCTTGAGGCTCATTCCACCCTGCTTGCTCCCCAGCCCTGCTGTGGCAGGCATTCCTGTGGTAGATGTTTCTTGGTAGTAAGGAAGAAAACATGCAGAAAGAATTGTGCTTCCTCCACAACCCCTCATTTTGGCTGCATTAAAATGTTTCTGGCTTCTAAACATGGAGATGCTCAGTTCTTGCCTAGGATACAGCCAGTCTCTGTTTCTGGCACTTATGGGGCAGCAGTTGTCTGGGGGAAAGGCTGCCACTGAACAAGGGAGCCTCAGGAGGAACTGCACTAACAGTGCCATGGAATCCCTCAACACGTATCACTTTATGAACCACTTTGTCATCCATTATTTATTTGACCCTCACAGCTCCCTGGCTAGGACAACAGGATATTACCCAGGATGAGAATAGATTTTTAAAATTTCCAGGAAGTTTAGATTTTCTGTGACCCTAATGACAAGCCTTGGTGTACAAACTCCATGGGTCAAGGACAGCCCTAGATAGAGCGTTATGAAATATAATGATGTGGCAAGGAGGTACCATGGCCCATGCCAAGGTATAACCCTGAGGAGTTACTATAAGGAAGTTTGTTGGGGGAAAGGAAGAGGAGTGGGGGCCTGGAGAAGGGGGGGAGAGGCAGGTAGTGGACAGGTAGGCAGGCAGATGGATGGGGCAAAGCCATGAGGGCAGAGAGAAGAACAGAGAGGGAGAGGAGGAGGAGAGAGAGAGAGGGAGTGGGAGAAGGAGAGCGAGAGAGAGAGCAGTAACAAAGAGAGATAGCAGAAGGTGGTGGGAGGTCCTTTTATCAAATCACATACACCTGCAGCACCTGGCAGTGGCCATAGGTGATGATGTAAGCAGGTGCTAGGTCCCTGAGGGCAGGCCAACAGAACCACCTGCACACTAACATGGCAATGGTAGAGCTGACCCCAAATCCAGGACAGCCAGGGCTATACAAAGAAACTCGATCTCAAAGGAAGAAAGGAAGGAAGAAACAAGAAAAGATACTGGACTCAACTTTACTTTTAAGATAACATTACAAAAGATAGATTTCATGATGATTTTATAAAATATTTCATCAGCCATTTAAGACAAACATAGATTTGACAGTTTTATATTGTGAGAATGTTGGTAAAAGAATTCCTTGAAATGAAAATTCAGTGAGTAAGAAACATTGTATTCATTGCTTTTGAGTTTAGTGTATTATTCTTTATGCTTCATCGAATATTTTCAGTTAACATTCATGCATTTTTTTGTCATTTCTGAAATTATATCTAATGTTTTTTGGTTATATATTAGTGAAATGGTGAAGTAACTCTTTATTTTTATACCTGAAACAGATGTAAAACAACTATTTAGATTGTGCTAACAGAAATTTTAAATCTCTGTAAGAGATATTTGTTTTGAAGTAAAGATCCTGATGACCTAACTTGCACAACTAATTTATATAATTTCTCGATCTTAATATAAGAAAAAAAAAAAAAAGGAAGGCTTTTTTCTGTAACTCCTGAAAACTAGAACACAAGTTATCATAGAAATTCTAGCCCCTGCCTGAAAGAAGCGTATATTATGAAAGAGTGAACAGAGAGGAAAGAAAACAGACGAGACAAAAGCTGAGCCTGGGATTTAGGGCAACACTCAGTATTGTGCTTTGCATGGTAAAGCCCCGGGTTCCACCCCAGCATTAACCAGGTAGACAGCTGTAATCTCCACTGGGAAATAGCAGTAGGATGAGAAGTTCAAGGTCATCCTCAGTTACATAGAAACTTCCAGGTCAGACTTGGCTACATGAAAACTTGTCTCAAAATCAAACAACAAAAACCCACCACCTGTCTGCATAGCCGGGTGGAAGACACCCAGAGGTCCACCCGCAGTGGAAGCTCCTACTATGTGCAAGAATATGGTGGAGAGATGGGAGAGAAAGAGCAACGGAACAGTTTTGAGTTCTACGAAGAGAGGCAGAACTGGAGACTCGAGGGTGCAGAGGAATACAGACTAACGTGGGTAGCCTGGCCTGCCACCTGAGGCCATGGTGAAGTACCAACTTGTGCTGCCACTAAGGACCATGTCTGGGTCCGCGGCCATGCATTAGCAGTGGTCTGTGTCGATGTCAGTGGCTCATATTACCAGCAAAGGCCTTGAGGATGTCCCTGGTCTGGGCTGTAGCCTGGGATCGTGTTGATGTCCAAAGGCTGTGCAGAACTGGCCCCATCCCCCACCCCTCAGTGACACTTCATAGAGAGGGCCATGCACCTCCCCAGGCAGAACAGTAAAGCTGACCTTGGAGGTGAAGGTGCAGGTGAGCCAGCCCTGAGGACCTGAAAGTAGGAGAGCTGGCCTAGCTCCTCACCAGCTGTGGCACTGGTCAAGCTACCCAGGGCAGTGCTGGAGAGCTCACTCTGGTGGCATGGGTACGGGAGAGCTGGCATGCTGACCACCTCAGCTACCACCCAGGCCCAGATCCAGGGCTTTCAGATGGCCCACCCCAACATCTATCCCATCTATGAACTGCTGGAGTGTGTGAAGGGGAGAGTCCTGAAGATCCAAAGCTGCAGGATCTCCATGACCCAGGGTAACAACAGGATATCCATGAGGAGTCCTGGTAAGGATCCAGCATTGAAAGTGTTGAAAGAACTGTTACAGTTTGAGACAAGGATCCAGCATTGAAATCCAGAGGCTTTTGCTCACTGCAATGAACATTTGCAAGCAAAGATGTATGGACAAAAGGGTATATTGTGTGACACACTGCAGCTTCCATGACAAGATGGGATTTTTGTTTGTTGTTTTGTTTTGTCCTTTTTGTTTTTTATTTTATTTTGGGAGGTAAGTTGCAAGTTTGGAGGGCTGATGTGAAGGGACAAGGAGATGAGTGGGATTGGGGAGCACGATGTAAAATTCACACAGAATGAATAAAGAGAAACAAAAAAACAATCTTATCTATAGATAGACGGGCAGAGTCGGGTGTAGTGGTTTTCATCTTTAGTCTCAGCATACAGGAGGCAGAGCAAGAGGATCTCTGTGAGTTTGAGGCCATCCTGGTCTACATAGTTAATTTCAGATCATCCAGGGCTACATAGTAAGATCTTGTTTCTAAAGAGAGAGAGAGAGAGAGAGAGAGAGAGAGAGAGAGAGAGAGAGAAGAACTATTATTTGTAAGCCTGGTGTCAAACACCTGTCATCCCAGCACCCTAAAGGTGGAGAAAGGAAGATCAGGAATTAAGCTAGGTCAGGGCTACTGGAGTCCCTGTCTCAAACTGTAACAGTACTTTCAACAATAAAAATCCCAGACAAAAAGATTATAGAGACTAACAAGATGGGTAACACATACTAGCCAAACAAGCCCAATGTCCTGAGTTTGATCCCTGGAATCCACGTACAGGTGTACCGTGGTAAGCATGGTCCCTCCGTTTATACGTACATGATAATAACAATTAAAAAACCAGTCCTTAGCCGGGCGCAGCGGTGCACTCCTATAAACCCAGCACTCAGGGAGGCAGAGGCAGGCAGATCTCTGTGAGTTCAAGGCCAGCCTGGACAGAGAAACCCTGTCCAGAAAACAAAAATACAAACAAACAAACAAAAAAAAAACCCACCAGTCCTTGAGGGGTCTGAGGAGCCTTATGGGTCTGAGATAGTAGAAAATATGGGGTGCCGGTTTTAAGGCAAACCCAGGGCTCTGCTCTCTAAACAGCAGCACAAATGACAGGAGCCATCAGCCACAACCTATTTTTCCCCTGACCTGGTGAAATGAGGCTGTTCAAAGCCCAGGAATGCAAACACTCAGGTCATGGGGAGCCGCAGCCCACACATCCTCCACCCGCCGCTTCGTCTATTACAGCTAATTTCTTTCAGGTGTCGGGTGTAAAGGGCGCGGTATATAAACTCTGCACTCGCCTTGGAATCTTTCATCTACCAATCTGTGAGTACTTCAAATTTTATGGAAGGACCTGTGGAGGCAAGCAAGGTTAATGACTCACCGAAGGTCACGGGGTAAGGAAGCAGGAAAGTGGCAACCGCGCTGTTGGCCCTGACAACCTCTCCAACACCCAGTCCGGCCACCTTTCCCCAGTTCTCCTCAGAGGACACACAGAGGGATAGATGAGATAACATTTTTCTTTTCTTATCCTCCTGACAGTTGGAGGGAAAAGAACTTCTAAGCCAGTGGCTGCTTTCTGAAACTGTCAACTCCCGCTATGAAAGCGGTGGTGGGAGGCTTGCTCTCCATGGTGGGTAGCATTTTCCGTGTGTCTCCACCACAGTCTTCTAAACCACAAAGCCCCTTAAGGTTTCTCATTTCTGAGGTAACCAGGGCTAAACCAGAATGTGTGTGAAGGCGCTAGAGCAGCAAGAGGCTGTGAGCTTAGCCAGGCCTTCCCTCTGTCCCTTAATAACTCAGTTTGAGAGCCTGGTGGCCGCTTAACAATTGTTTGCTTAACAATTCCCCCCACAGTGGATACTCAAAATAAGCTCCTCAGACACTCCTTCAGCTAGAGAGTTTTCTGAGACGGAGAGAATATTAATTTTGTTGACAAATTTCCTTGTCCCATTACACAGGCGCTCTTCTGTGTGTTGAGAAAAGGGGATTCACACCCAGACCTTAATGCTTTGTGCAAACCCTCAGCACTGGGTCCTCTTGCTTGCCTTGTGCGCCTCATCAGTCTTGTCATGAGCTGTTCCAGTATTGTTTTAACACAGCCTCTTAGCCTGGGAGCCACAGGACCCTTTTTGGAGTGAACCATGCTATATGTGTGTATATTTTTTTTTTTTAAAAAAATGGTCACCGCTCTTCTCACTGTAGCCGCCATCATTTTTCAATGGAGGTGTTGCCATAGAGATGTTGTCCGATCCATCTCTATTGATCGCTCCCTTGAAAGGGGCCTTGAATAGCCTCTGAGGTAGGTAGACGTATACAGTGACATTGAGCGGATGATTCTATTCTGAAAAATTCCGGCACCATTTGTTTTGTGCTTGTCTGAGGGCTGGGACACGGTGTTGGGTTTTGTTGCACGTGCTCCCCTCACAGGCCCGGAGTTAATGCAAGCCTTGTTTGGAGTCACTGAAGCAGAAATTTCTCTGCTGCCAAGGACAAAAGCTTCACAGGCCACCTCGGAGGCTGCTTGGGGAAGGCCGCGTCTCCGGGGCTCCCAAAGGAAATGGGAGATAACTGGGATCTGCGCCCTCGATGGCACCCAGCCTTCCCAGGCTGCCCTGGTGCTTCTGGCCTGTGGGATGCCCTCTGGTGAGGCGCTGGCTTCACCCAAGAAAGGTCTTCCTCTGCCTTTCTGCTGCCAGCTGAAAGAAATCCCCTGAAAATGTGGCGCTCTCTGTAGGATGAGAAGGGAATTCACACAGTTCCCCATCCAATCTTGAGGTGTGGAGCAAGAAAAGGGATCTCAGTTACAGCAACCTGGTTTCCTTGCTTCTGGTCTTTGTATGGAAACCAAGTAACTGTCCAGGCAGCAGGAGGTGGAGAAAGGATTTATTAAATGTAGTGTCCCAGGCTTGGGAATCTGTAACACATGAATTTTATTGAGCCCAAGAACAAATGACCATTTAAAGCCAAGTAGCATGCTGGAAGTTTCCGGAAATACATTTTTCCACTTATTTCTCCAAAAACTCCTGTGACACAGGAGTTATTAGCTTTTTCTTATTTTAAAACAAAAGGAAGGAGGGATCTGCCCCAGGCTGTGCAGCCATCCTGTGGTAGCTGCTGGCTGGATTTGAATCTGGCTCCAGTGCCCTTTCCCCAGACTGCCACATCTCACCGCCCCCATGGCTTTGCACTTGCTCTGGTAGGGTCACTTGGCTACCTGTGGGCCCTGGAGCTGCAGTGGGGGAACCAGTTTTTTGTTTGTTTGTTTGTTTCTAGCATTCTTTGTTCTCACTCTCTAGCCTCTACTTGTAGCATCTTAGAGGGAAGGACTCCTTGGGAGACTGCAAGGGTGTGGGGGCTTTTCCTTGGTTTCAGGGTTAAATATAGGGCAGTTTCTGCAGCAGACGCTGCTCTTCTGTTACGCTCCTGCACAAATGCTGAAGACTGGGAGGTAGGGAGGACTGGCTTTGTCTCAGCCTTGAAGAGCTTTGGGGTGTGAGTCTGGGACACCCGACTCACAGTACCCATTCATTTCCACATTCACACAGCCCCGCTCCTCCATTCTTTTGTGTGCTCGGTACAATGCTGCCGAGTGGGACCTGAGCCAGACATCTAATGCATCTCATGCAAAGGCTGCAGACGTGACTTAAGGCACGGTCCCTTCCTCACGAACTCAGAAATGTAAAATAACAAATACGACCATTACCGTCTGCCCTTCGTAGCTTTCCGAAAGCTTTCCCATCTCTATTCCAGCCGTTGCAATGTGCCACAGGGTAGGAATTATTGCTGAGCCCATTTCACAGACAAGGAAAGTGACACTCTGAGTCGTCCACAGTGAGTAAATGGTGAAATGAACTTGAACCCCAGCCCTTTGATCCCAAGCTTTATGAGGAGAAATTTCCCAGAATCCTCAGCTTGTCTTCTTGGTAGCATCCTTGACTGACGAAGCCAAGTGAATCCCGAAGCATTACTCTGACTCCTTCAAGTGGCTGAGAGGTGGAGGCAGTTCCTGTTTTTTTGTTTTTTTGTTTTTTTGTTTTTTTGTTTTTTGTTTTTTTTTTCTAGGAAGGGCTGAACCTTCAGGAGAAAAGAAAAACAAGTGAGAGTCTCACCCTTTCAAACTAAGTTAGTCGTCTCCAATTTTGACTGTATATTAAGAGTTTGACTGTATATCTGGTCCCATTCCAGAGGCAGGGATGAAACTGGTCTGAGCCAGGGTGTCCATCCAGTCTACTCTGAGCTCAGTGTGGGCCTGTTCTGCAGGTGTCTACTGGCTACTACTGTTGGAAAGGGGATGAGTGTCAGGGCCTGGTGTTACAGGCTCGGGAACCGATGGGAGAGTTGGTTGGTCACCAAAAATTAGTCTATAACTAGCCATGCTCAGGGAACTAGGTCTAGAGACTCAGCTGAAAGGTTTCTTTAGTGGAGATTGCTGCGAAGTATTAAAATACAATATCGCCACTTCTATCTGTGATAATGATACAGGTAATGACCGTGTGTCTAGGAATGGAGGCTGGAGGTGGGTTAAGGCAGACCTCTCCCTCCATGGAGTTCACAGTCTGGCGGGACAGATACACACTTCAAGAGTGGGACACAGAGAACAGGGCAGCAGTCCCTGCTTGCTGAGGTGTGTGAGGCCCGCACTGTAGAGCCCACCTGCCTGGGTTCTGAAGAACCAATTATGACGAGAGTCAAAGTCAAAGGCAGGCGTGCTAAGGAAGAACAAGGTACCCAGTGCGCATTATGGAGCCTGATGAGAGATGAGGTGAATGGCAGAAGAATGCCAAGATGTTCTTTGTTCTAGAGGCCAGAAGAGTTGAGGAAGGATGTCAAACTGGGAGTCCTAAGGACTGTCTTGGGAAAGCATTGTAAACAAGTCTGCAGGATGCTCTGGGCTTGCAGGTCCGCTGAGAGATGGCAACTGCATCAACAGAGACCAATAATAGCTGTTGCAGAGCTAGTGTGTGTAGATGGTGTTGGCTGGAGGTGGAAAAGGCTCAGCCCCAAGGCAGGAGAAAAGGGGTTCCTTTATCACGCACAAGTTGCCCCGCACAGCCAGGCACCTGCTAGCTGAACACTGAATGGTTAACCAGATAGCATTCCTCCCACAGCCCCCGTTCCCCAGCTCCCTCACAGGGAGCTCAAAGGGTAAATCCCCTCTCCCCAGGACTCTGTAGCACTGAGCCTCAGGTAACAGCTCCAATTTGCATTTGAACACTCTGGGCAGACCTTAAATGTGGGGAGCCTTAAAGTTAGAGCTTTTTGTGGCTGAGCAAAGACCCGGGGAACCTTATGGCTGAGCGCTATTAGGGAAACAAAGGGAAGTCATTTAAAAGTAGGCTCCCCTTGGCCCCGGAGGGCAGCGAGGACAGGTTCAAAAGCTCCAGTTGTTTTGATGGTTAGATACAACAGGGGGAAAGTTTGAAACATCTGGTGACCGAAGCCTGGTGACCTACAGAAAACGCGCAGGGTTCAACACACTGGGAAACCTTCTTCTAGATTTATTTACTCTCATTCATCCCCTGATGCCCTGAGGCATCCTAGGGTAACACAGGTCGAGTACTCTTTGGTGTCTGTGGCGCTCACCTGCCTCTTCAGTCAAAGCCCAAACCTGAAGAGGGAGGTTTGAGGCTCTACTTAGTTTACGTTGATCAGGCTACCACCTTGACAATTTTAAATTACGTTCATTCCTTTGTTTGTTTATTAAGTTAGGGGTGGTGAGAGCGACAGCACGTTTATGGGAGGTCAGAGGACACCTTGCAGGAGTCAGTTCTCTCTACAGTGTAGGTCCCAGGGATCAGGCTCAGGTCAGGTCTGGTGGCAAGCATCTTTACCTGCAGGATTCTTTTGTGTGTTTGTTTTCTTTCTTTCTTTTTTTTTCTTTCTTGAGACAGGGTTTTCCCCTGTGGCTCTGGATGTCCTGTAACTCGCTCTGTAGACCAGGCTAGCCTCAGAGATCTACCCCCCACTCCTGAGTGCTGGGATTAAAGGCTAAAGGTACACACCACTATGTCAGCTGGCCCATGATCTTTTATTTTATTTTATTGATTTTTTTTTTTTAATGTTTTTCGAGACAAGAGTTTCTCTGTGTACCCTTTGCTGTCCTGGAACTTGTTCTGTATACCAGACTAGCCTCAAACTCAGAGATCCTCTGAGTTCTGCCTCCTGAGTCCTGGGATTAAAGACGTGCTACCACCTGGCCAATCCTCATGATTCTTAACCAGCATTTCACTTTATACTCAGCACTTATGGAGGGCACTGAAGCTGCCGCTGAAACTGGCATGTTTAAGATCTCCAACAGAATTAGAAAGCTCTCAGTCAGCTATCCATACTATGCACCCTAAAACAGGAGGGAAAAGAACCAGTGGATATTTCCAGCCTCATCCTCAGTCCTCTCTGGGGGACGCATGTGAAAGAATGACTCTCCTTATCCCAGACAGCTCTGCTTTGCAAGATCAGACAAAATCCAGGTGTCCCCAGAATGTCAGAATGAGTGAATGTCCTTTTCTATAATGTCCTGTGTTTTGCACTCAGGCTGTTTGAGGGCAAAGGGTTTTGGGGCGGGGGGCACAAATACATACAGGGGAACAAGGTTTCCTTTTTGATCAGGTGCCCAGGGCTGATCTTCTAGAACATTTACAGCCAGGCAAGAGAGCTGAAGGACAGGGGCCCCTCTCCTGGCTAATGCCACAACCCCCCAACCCCAAGAAAGACTGCTTTGCGAAAAGCGTTTGGAACAAATTGTGCCATTTGAGAGAAGACAGAGATAGAACAGAAGCCGTCAAGCTGTAATTGCCCTGCTAATTAATGGTTGATCATCTATCCTTTTATGATTCTTGACCCCAGAAGGAAAATTTATTAGTACTTTTAGTTTTTGCACGGTCGTGCTAAATGAGGCGTGTAATGCCCTAATTTAGTGCCTTGTTAGCATAAGCAGGGCCTCCCCAGCCTGCCTAGTCCCCACCGGAAGGCTTTCTCCAGAGCTGTGGGGAACTTACCTAGGCCAGGCACACATTATTTGGCTCTTGTGCCTAAGGAGTCGAAGCCACGATGGGAGTTTGCCCCATTCAGCCAGAGGTGGGGAGCAGAGGCTAGAGTTTGGATTTGCCATTCGTTTTCACCTTTAAAGTCCTGAGCCTGCAAACCACTTTAACCGAGGCTCCCCAAAACTCCCGGTTTTTGGAAGGCTCGTGCTGTACCGCTTTTTCTTGGTATCTCAGTTCCACCCCCTAAATACCAAGATTTGGACCCTGGGAGGGCATGTCTCTTTGTAAAGAGCACGGACAGTGCCTCCGGTTGATCCGGGTTGTGTGCAAGGAGTGTAGGCACCTGGCCCAGACTATTATCTGGTGCAGATGCCAGCTCAGGAAATGTCCATGTCGGCTGCGTCGAAGCGTGACAGCCCGCCAAGCGTGCCTCCAGGCAACGTAATTCAGGGTCCTGGTTGAAGGGAGGCAGTGGACTGTGGAGAAGCTTGTCGGGCAGGTAGCCACCCACACTTTAGCTCTCACTTTGCCACCTGCTCACCTTTGGAACTACAGGAAGTCCCTTGCTCCTTTTGGACTTTGGTCCTCCCCTCTGTTAAAGGACCCATGGACCTTCTTGTGTAGGTCCCTTCCTGCTTTGGCATCTTGTCATTCAGCTGCTGTGTCAGGAGGGAGAGGCAAGGTGGGTGGTTCCATCGAGGCAAAGGGCCAACACCAGCCGCGTGCAGAGGGCGAATATCCTTTGGCGGTTTTATTTGTAGAAACACCACCCAGAGGCAGTTTGGAAAACAGGGTATTTCTGAAATCGTAAGGGGTTGGTGAAATGAACTATAGGATATTCATATGTTGGGATTAGAGGACCGTATTCATAATAGCAGAGTAGCACGTTGTAGGCCTGGAGAGGCATTCACAGTACTGTGTGTGCGAAAGTTCAGGTTCTCTAAGCAAGAACTCTCACAGGGTAGTTCTGTAAAATAAATAAATAAGCCCAAGAAAACATATTTAAGTAAAGAGATTGGGAACCTACAGGATTTTTAGATGGTTGGCATCTAGGATAATTTTTTTTCTCCATTCAAGTTTTTCTTCTTCCCAATATTCACCTACAAAGACTGCTTATCACACAGAGAATCAGAGAAAAAAATACACAAAAATTTTTGAAGAAATAAAATATTGGTTCATATATATATGTATATGTATAATGCATGTACGTATGTATGTATGTATGTCTCCTTTATCCTACATTCAAAACAACAACTATCAGTAACTTCACTGGAAGTTCTTAATATAATCACTTATTGGCTGTCAATCCTTAGTAAAAACTGTTGGATAGTGTGGCATCCACACAAGCGTGAAGGCTTCGGTCTGGGTGAAGATGCAAACGTGGCAAGTTCAGCGCAGGAAGGCCTCTGCTTGCTGGCTGTGGTCCTTCTGATCTCAGTCTCATGCAGGCTTTAGCCATGGCCTTACACAGATGGGAAAGGAACTCACTATGGTCTGAGCCAGAGCCGGAACCAGAACCCTGTATCCTGCTGTCACCAATTTACCAAAGCTGTAGGGACACCTGTCTGCAAGCAATGGGGGCACAGCAGGTTTCGTCTTGTTTCCTGGGATTCTCCACCTGTGTCCTCCCCACATTTCTTTCTTCTCAGTGTCAGTCATAGGCTCTGGAATGAGTCCTTTGTGACTACAGCTCTGCTGCCTTTGGGACCCCAGGGTCTTGTGTATGAGCACAGTGATAGTGAAACTGTGTCTCTATAGTATGTTGCTCTTCCGGGTTAACTGGCCTTTGGGGAGCACATTCAAAACTATGAAAACCAAAATACTGGGTTATACAGTGGAACATACAAGTCGCTTGGAAATTCACTCGAACCCACATTCCCTGAGAAATTTCTCTTCAACAGAAACTGTTCTGCATCTCTGGGTACATAGGAGGGAGGTGAAGAAGGGCAGGATGCTGTAGGTGCTGGGCTTGCTCTGTAGGGCTCAGAACATCAGAGAGGTAGAAAGTCATTCTTGGACACAAAAAGGCGTAAATGGTAGCAACCTGCAAAGCTCAGAAAAGGTGTGAGCCAAATAAAGCCTGGAGACCCAAAAGGAGATGAAGAAGACTATTTCTAGAGACTTCCAGGGAAAGGTGGCCTCTGCCAAGCAGAAAATATTAAAGCAATTGAAGCTAGAGGAGCCAACAGATGAGGTTATGAAGCAGGAAGTGACAGGATAGCTGACATCCACTCAGGCATGGGGCAGGTGTGGTTAGGGGCAAGGGTGGGCCACAGCTCAGTACGTGTGAGAAAACAGATAAGACAATGTGTGGTGGGGAACAGTGGTGTTATGAGGAGTATAAAGCCCAGAAAGTTGTCCTGATGCATTCAACAGGCGACAAGGCAACATTACCCACGGGCTTCTGAGATGAGCCGTGCTTAAGGAAGACTGCTCGGCTCGGGAGAGGAGAAGACTACAATAAGACCACCATTTCAGAGAGGTGGAATGGTAAGGAGCAGTGGGGAGGTTCTGGTCCCTGCCTTGGACGGAGGAGAAGAGGGAGCCACGCCCTTCAGTTCTCCTTGCTCTCCCAGGCTGAAGAGAAGCATCAAAAATGGGTGTTCTGGGGGAAAGTTTGTGGTGTCTGTGGTCCCTCAGAATCAGATGGAGGGCTAGTGTCCTCTCCATCACCTTCTAGGAAAGATTTGTTCCCACGGAAGAGCCTAGGCAACCCCAGAGCGGTTCTGAGTCTGAGCTGTGAGGCCACATCTTCTGCGTAAGGGATGCCTCAGGAAACAGTAAATCTCTCAAGATTTATGAGTCAGGAAATGCTTTCAGAAGAGAAAACAGAAGAGGTGAGGCAAAGGTGGGGCAGGGCAGGGCAGGGCAGCAGCTCTGGGAGCCTCTTGGTACAGATGTTGGGTTTCACTGGTGGAGGGGACTGGTCGCCAGAACTCACAGTGGGTGGGGACACCAACGACAGTCTGGAAGGATCTCTTCTTTTGCCCCTTCCTTCATTAAACTCTAGGTTCCTTCTCTGCAAAACAGAGAAGATGAATTCAGTAACCAGCAAGCTCTTTATCCCCAGGTGTCCCAACTCTGCAGTGAGCCTGTTGTTTCCGAGATGGGCTTTGAGTGTGTTGCAATGCCTCACTTTCCTCAAGTGAAAATTCCATTTGCTGAGATCCATATATCATTCCCTCCCGTCTGGGCTGGGTATTAATGATGAGTGGACATCTGGAAACTTCCCTTGGAGGGATACAGCTGAGCCAGCTTTTCTTATTTTACTGTCTTCAGTCTGGAGCAGAAATACACCATCCCGACACACTCCCCAACATGCACAGACCAGCATGCAATCAGTCAGCAAGTATAAATCTACAGACACACAAACCACAGAGCATGTGCACGTACACACACACACACACACACACACACACACACACACACAAACACACACACGCACGCACAAGAGAGTGCGCTCTTTTCCTTCTCTTTCTGCTCATCAGTGTAATTCCCTCTAATATGATCGATCTGAGGCCAGATTTAGCCCTATTTTTGGTGAACTCTTGGCCATCTTTGGCCTCCCTTTCTGCTGGTGTCTCCCAGCAGGTGGCGCTCACAGCTCTCAGACGACACAATGGGCATCTCAGTTCTGAACTTCTGGCCTCCCCCCACACCCCCCTTTCGGAATGGCATAATTTGGGAGTCATCTATGGGATCACTGCCAAGATCTTAAATTTTCTACGTGGGGTTTAGATAATTTTCCCCAGACAGCTTGGAGCACTGGAGGGGAGGAAAAGGGGCGGGGGCGGGAGTGCGCCGAGTCTCTGGATGGGTCTGGTCAGCCAGGGCCAGGGCAGCTTCAGCTGTGGCAGCCAGAACCCTTCTGAAAGTCCCTCCCTGAGGGGTGTCTGAGTCGAGGGTGGGTCACACCCTGGGAGGGATGCTTTCACTGGTATGAAGACCCGAAAGGATCCACAGACACAAACAAGGCCAAGGGCTTCCACTTCCGGCCCATCCCCTCCACTCCCTGTCTGACAGAAATTTTAACCTGTGTGTGACAACCTCCTCAACTGCCTTGTGACAAGAGTCTGGAGTTTATGCTTATGAATCAATCACCCGCTTTTTGTCTGTCTGTTTACTTTTCTTTTCTTCAACTTTTTTGTTCTGAAAATTTCTAAGCAGATACAAAAGTACAAAGAATGATATAACATCCCACTTAGTGCCCATCACCAGCTTTGGTAATTATGGTAATAGGTCCATTCCTCGGCCTTTTCCGGAATATTTTATGGCCAATTCCCGACATCTTGTCAACCCCAGACACCAAACCAGCTAAGACTCCCCCTACTCCACCCTCCAACGCTGTATTAAAGCGACCTTAACACCAGAAGGCACAAATTTCCACCTAACAAAGGCTGTTTTCTCTATACCGTAACCCCCTGCTTCGTAAACCCGCTCCCCACCCCCTCCCCCGATTTTTTAGTTTCACCCAGGCCTTCCCTTGCACACCCAGTCTTTCTGACATCTACCACTGTCCCAGTGCAAAAATGTATGTCACCTCCCTCTTGACTAGACAGCATCTAACCGGGAGTCCCCGTGGGCCCAGAATGCCACCTGAAGAGACAAATACAGAACACTCATGCTCAGAAGAAAGCTCCCCGCTAGTCGCCGGTCGGAACCATGAGTTAGAAGGCTCTGCCCTTTGGGGTAGATAAGAGTGTGTTGCAGACAGACCGCACGCCTCCTAGCTCAAGAGCAACAGCCAGCCGTAGGCACGGAATGCTAACAATGTGGTCGTGCCAGCCCCAGAGAGGTCTGGAAATGCCTTCCTAATTGGGAGCTGCAAGCTGCCTGGAAGGGGTAGGGGGACAGGGACAGAGAGCAGTGAGGGCTGGAAGGGCCAAGAGGGAGGATGTCTGACACCCACCTGGCTGCTTTGAGACTTGTTGAACTCTGAGACCCCAAAGGCAGCATCTAAGGTGGTAAGAGGAGGGGGTTGGTGGTGGTGGTCTGTCCCTAAAGAGGTCAGTCCCAGAGTCGTCTTTCTTCACTGAGGCTCATGTTTGTTTTCTTGCAGCTTTCATCCCTGGGACCACCTTGAACCAATATACTTGCTGTGACAGGAAATGTGTGTAGCGATAAGCTCGGAAATTTCTAGAGTGCTTACTGAACGATAGACCCCCCCGCCCCCCATCATGGGTGGTAAGAAGGGACTTATGTCTTTAACACAAGAGGATTCACACACATTCTATTTGGGCTCTACCCTGCCTTCTCTTCTCCATCAGACAGCTTCGGCTGGTCTCTTGCTCTTCAAGCCCTCTCATCGGCACAGTAACACATTCATGCCTTTGGTGGTTTCTGTCAGTCCATACGTGCCTTCTGGTTGGTCCAAACCCAGAATCTATCGGCGTGTTTTGTGGTTGCTTTGCTTGACAACTGTCATGTGCCAGCAAGTACCTGTGTGCTTCAGGTTATACTTGAAGAAGTGACGTGTGTGATTGTGACCTCTAGACCTCCGCTGTACCTGGCTGCTGGGAGGGCTTTGGGTAATGGAAGATGCCCAGGCAGAGATCAGAGACTCAGCCACCCCCCCAGCTATGTTACTGAAACTTACTTTTACAATCATCCCCTTCATGGAAGATCTCATATACTCCAAGATCTTGGAACCACTGACCCAGACACTACATTCTTCTATTTTTATGACATTTTAATTAAATTGGATTTATTCTTCTGAAGGTAGATAAAGGCAGGTTTAAATTTAGCCCCCTCTGTACCATAATGCCAGATAGAATGGTATGAGTCTGAACCCCATCCTGTACATGCAGATAAACTGTATCTTTGGAGCTGTTCTTATTAATACCCAGTAAAACAATAACCATCACACATATGTTAAAAGACGGCTTCAGACCCATTCTTGATTGCATTTTGCTTCTCATGTATATATTCTAGGAAGTCGGGAGACTACCCAAAGTTTGGGGCAGCATACAACTCTCCCTTTGTAAAGGAAAAAAAAAGTGATCCAGAGGTAGAAATGTTTCATGCAAGTTAAATTGCGACCCTTTTCAGTTACTATGATTTTTGTGCCCTGGAGACTTTAGAGTTGAGTCTCAGAGAAAGCAAGGACGTGGCTGAGTTTTCTTACTAATTTTAGTGTCCACGGCTAGGCTGGAAAGGAAACAACCTATCAAAACGACAGACTTGAGTGCCTCCTTCCACCATGAAATGAAGATGGAACACACAGCGGATTTTTTTTTTAACTTTTCTTTCGACTCCACTGGCTCCAAAGCAGTGATAATGCAACCTGATCTGAGGTTCTTAAGTGCTCCAAGGTATTAAATACCTTTCATTAAACAGCATAAAATTATATAGAGGAATTATCAACTTGCAAAGTGCTGAAAATGACAGTCTGTCTTTGCCTAGGTACATTATGAAAAATGGGGGAAAAAACTGGCCTCTGGGGGCTGTCTGTGGAGCCCAAGAGTCCAGGACCTTCCATGATATAGGTATAATCACCAAATTATACTGGGAAAAAAAAACCCTCAAACATATGTAGCTTCAGGGACTTCATGATAAATGCTTCTTAACAAATTGCAGCTGATTATTTCTGTCCCTAGTCTTCTCAAAGAAGAGGTCTCTTTTAAACATTGTTTTGCTCCTGGAAGCTCCACCTCAGGAAATGTCCTATCTGAGTCTCCTGGAAGGGCAGCCGGCATGAAAGTCACAGGAAAGATAGAATAGGTATTTTGGGGTGACATCAAACAAGAGTGGCAACAACTGGGGCATGATTGACGTGATGCTGTTCAGATACACACAGCTTAGTAGGACATCTGGGATGGCCTTTGCAGAATGAGGTGGTCGTTGCAGCAGAGGTGACTCACTGAGCCCCACGGGAAAGTGCTGAAGTCTTCCTAGTTTAGAAAATGATTCCTCATGTTGGAGCTCACTTGGCTGGCCAAAGCTTTCTCCTCCCTTCACCTGGGCCCTTCTTTCCCCAGCAAAGCTCGTTAGTGAGCCAGGAATGACAGTTCTGGCTATTGACAACTTTCTATTCCTCAGTTTCCCTCTCAGAAAAGTGGCCCTGCTGTAGTCTAAGGAGCACCAACTGCTCAGAACCAGGGACCAAATTAGAGATGAGCTTCCTCTCCAAAGTTGAGAGCCTGAGGCCAGTCATCAGGGGACTACAGAGCCATGCCAGTGTGTACTATTTAAAAACTACATTTACACTTTTAAGTGTTTGCTGTTTGAGCCAGGCTGGCCCAGGCTCCCAGCAGAACAACTGAAGAGAGAAATGGACTTTGCCTGGAGGCGGAAAGACTGTGTGTGTCCAAATTTAGAGTGAGAGTCATTCCCCCATGTCCTCTGGGACTAAAACAAAGCCACCAGAAAAGGAAATGCTCTTTGGTCTGAGACGAGATGGTGCACTCTAGACAGGTGGATTGAAAGCTAAGTTGACGGCCTCATGGATGAGCTGGCATGGATTTTCTTTAGGGAGAGTCCTAGAGGCCTGGCTCAGTCACCTGCCTGGCATTGACTTTGGGCGAGATGATCCTGCAGACACCCCCTGTCCCACCAACTTGGCCATCTAGTCCTGTGTGAGAAGCTGCGGAGTTGGTTTTCTTGGATCAGAGGAGCAACACATGGCAGCTCCCTGTCTTCCTGCAGAAGGAAGCCAGTGTCCCCAGGAGACAAGGACTGCGGCATACCCTTTTGCTGGTCTCCAGACACACAGCAGCAGGCACCAGTCTCCTCACCACTTCCCCATTCCCTAGGAAAAGAACTGTGTTCATTAGGAAAGGAGACAGGACAACATTCCTAGGTATCCTTGCAGCTGGACTGGCCAATGAGATCTGAGCAAAAGGCATCAAGTGGTCTTAAATGGGGCTGACATTGGATGGAGTTCCATGGTGACCTTGGCCTTTTGGCACGTCCTTTCTGGAAGGCTCTGAAAAGGGCTCACATGGTCATCTTGGCCCATGACGCAACAGAGCCAAAAGAAAGACATGCTCTAGGATGCCTGATAACCCTACAGAGTGTCTACAGATGTTGTCTTAGACAGCTCTGCCAAGTTAGGTCTGAATTTGGCAAAAGCCACCATGACGAGGATTTGGTTGGGCTAGGCCAAGCGGACTTCCTTACCCATATGAGCGGACTCAAAAGAAGTAAGTGCCTGGAGACGGCACACATGTCAGCTGTGAGTTAGGGGTCAAGCTGGGGCTGGGCCTAGCAAACAGCAAGTGTCTGTATTTGATAAACCACGTCACTCTATACATACCGTGGGCCCCCTGGGAAGCGCTCTGTCTAGAGCCTGTTAGGAAGACTGACTAAATTAATTTAGTCTGTGCTTTAAAAACAAAAGGCTTAAAAGAAGGAGAAATTCACCTTAAACTAGGGATCAGTTTGAGCCCCCTGGCTCTGAGGTATGAGCCAGAGATGCACTGGAGGCCGGGGGAGAAAGTAGCTTCTTGGGGCAGCCTCCTTTCAGTGTCTCCGTCCTTTGGACCCATAGGGGGCACTAAGGAACTGTGGATCTTCTCTCTTTCATGGCAAAGGTATGTGCTGAGACCTCAAGATCTTCAGCCACCCTAGCAGAGAGGTGGAAGAGGGACTAGGGTTAGCTGGAGACAGGGCTAGGTTCTAGCAGGTGGACCAAAGTCCTCTCTCGCCTCCCATTATGCTTAAACATCTAAAATATAAGGGACTGATTTTTGAATCTTTGAGTCCAAAGACAGTGTCCTTGACCCCCCGCTATGTCTTCTCACAACAGGGACAGCTGGACAGTTCTGCCCTTCCATCTTGGACTAGAAAGAAGCAGGGGTTGGGGGAGGGGAGGACCACTCATTTGGCATATGAGGAAACAGGAGGCCTACAAGGCTAAGCAATGGGTGCAAAGTGAAGCCGGTCACCATCCACAGCTCTGGGGCCAGAATTTTCGCATTCCAACTTCAGTCTAGCCTTCTACCCCACCCACTGCCTGGGCCACATTTGTTTTTCTTTTCCGGGCCCTAGGGGACTCTGACAGGGCTGGGGGTCTGATGTGAACTGGAATCTGTTCAATTTCACCTCTCATTGCGCCTGCCAGCTTGCCAGCTCCGCTGACGAAGGCAATTAGAACCAGACATCCCACAAGGGCATTCCAGGAAGCTCTCTTAAAATTCCACAGCGGCTGGGGACTTGCCTTTTCCTGCAGGGATCATCTGGTGTGTAAATAGCTAGTTGTGTAAGGCACAGGATGGGAGGAGGGATAACACACACACACACACACACACACACACACACACAGTCACACTCACACCTCCCAATACACATTCACCCACAGACAGAAAAACAGAAATATCCCCTAGCAATCCCGTTCCTTCCACCTCCTGAAGAGAGAAGTTAGGAATTTACAGGCCCCCCGGGAGCATCTAATTGCTTGCTTCCTGGGGTGACTGCTGTGTTTGCCTTGGGCAGGGGGGGGCCCCCCCCCCCCCCCCCCCCCGGGGAACTAGGACAGGACATTCCAGTTTTTTTTTTTACCCCCTACAGATGTCTGTCCCTCACTCTCTCCCCTGGGTTCCCAGGGAAGGCCAATAGGGGCTGGAGGTCAGTTTAGCTAATACAGAATCACAAATAGCCTCCATTTACCCGTGGGTGTGATGAAGTTAAAAAGTGGAAACGGCAGAGTAAGGAACTCCAACTCAGGACTCGCTCATTCCCACTGAGCCACTTTCCACCCCAGCATTGGAAACAAGGGCAGACCTGGGACCAGGAGCCAACAAGAGCCCTCTTTTCCCAGCTCCCGCTTCTCAGCTGTCATTAGAAACCTTGCTTTGGCCAACGGTGTGCTACTGTGCAAGTAGACCCACAGAGCCTTTTGTGGAAGGTGCTGGGAGAGGACTTAAAGGTATCAGGAAGACAGACTGGGGAAGTATGTCTACTTTCTCTAACCCAAGGGGCGGGGTGCAGCTTCTCATGGGGACTTAGAGGAGTGTAGAAGGGGATGCCCTCTGTCACGTCTACATTTTCCAAGCTGTAGGGCCCATATCTTTGTTCCTCAGCCTGGGGTGCTGTCAACACTGTCACACTGTCCCTCCCAGCTCCTCCTTTGACACTGGATTTTGGCATGAATAGCATATATGAGTAAGAGCAAAACAATTGCAAAGAACTAAGCCAGCATACGAGTGCCATGATGTTTAATAGAAATGCCAAATCATAGCCTTCACAAATATGTTCTCTGTTCAAATATGGTGACTAATCACTAACTTATGGGTTTAGGGGTATTTTGTTTTATTTCTTTTTGAGATAGGGTCTTCACTGTGTACCTCAGGCTGGTTCTTCCTTCCCATCTCATACACCCCAATGCTGGTGAAAGGGTTAGGCTAACTTTGTAACCTATATGTCTTTTAAAGCCTATAGTTTTGAGTTTTAGGTCCAGGTTAAGCTAAGTACCTTTCCAGAGAATGGAGGAATGTGACCCTATCTGTGAGGACAGATATAAAGAAAGGCAAGCAAGCAATGACCTTCACTCAGCAAAAGAAGGACCAGACCTTTGTCTTTGAGATAGCGTTTCTTAGCAACGAACCTAGACTTCTTCTGAGTAGCTTTTGACCTCCAGCCAAAAGTCTGTAGCCCCTAATCTTCAAGGATGAGCTAACCACCCCCACCTTCAATTGCAGCTGCATCCACACTTGGCAGGACTGGCCAAGCTTGAGCACCTAAGGCTAACCAATTATCTTACTTTATAGCTTCCTCATCCAATCCTAAATTGCCAAGATTGCAACTTCAAATCTCCCGCAATTTTTCTTTTAAAAACCTAAAGGCCTTTGTCTCCCGGTGCCACTCTTTGCTGACCGGCAGGGGTGACCCCATTGTGCAATGGTTAATAAAACTCTTGCTTTTGCAACGAGTCTTGGTCTGAAGGAGTTTCTGGGAAGGGTGCGATCTTGAACTCCTGAGCTGTGAGACCCCGGTTCTCTTACACTGGGTTCACAGATGTGTCACCGATCCTGGGTCCTAGTCCTGCATTCTGTGACATCATCGTTACTGGCCGAGCGTTCCCCTGTGCTTCTCATTTTCCCGTGATCTCTACTTGCTGACATCTCTCAGGTCTCTGTCTGTGTTCCAGACCAGCACCCCAGGGGGGAGAAGGATTGACTGAGCCAATTGGCTGGTTGCTTCTGTGTTTGGAAGGAAAAAATTGATTTATTTGCTCATTCAACTGAAAGCACTTACTGGTGCTGAGAATTGTGAAGGGCCGTGAAGAGAGGGTGAAGGAGCAGAGGGACGTAGGACTTCTTAAGGAATTCAGACTTGAGGGATTGTGTGTGTGTGTGTGTGTGTGTGTGTGTGTGTGTGTGTGTGTCCAGTTAGCTCTAATACTAAGGCTTGAAAGGGAAGGAAAGATAAAGTCAGGGCAGGGCAGAGGAAATCACTCCTGCTGACCGTAGGGGGAAAAGGGTTGCTGGAGTCAGCGGCATTGAAACTGTGCCTAGAAGGATGAACGGGCCTCTGACATATGAAGGTGGGTGAGAGGAAAATCCAGTGTGGGGTGGAGGCATGAGAGAAATGGTTGGTTAGGTGACCAGAAGGTCTCATCGGTTGGTTACACTGACTGGAGTCATAAGGAGCAGTTTGAACATCAGGCTTGGGGAATCTGACCTGGCTTTCTGGATGGACAACTTGTGGGCACACATACCATTGGGAAAGGGTAAGCAAGTGGTAGCAGCATGTGCGGTGCGGACACCTAGGCCACTCCGAAGAATGTGGTAGGTTCCTGCACCTGGCCTGACTGCTGAACCACACGGAGCTCTGCTGTGTGAATGTCTTTCTTACTCCTTCAGCATGATTTCATGCACTCTCAAGAGAGAACTAAAGTGTCCTGCAGAATCCTTGGGGATCAGTGAACCCCCGAAGGGCTGCAACCCGCAGGTTGAGAACCTCTGATCTAGGGGGTGTTTCTATTTTCTCCACTGCTCCTCTGTTAGGTAGTTATTTATCAAATGTGTCCAGTGGTGGAAAGCTCACTTCCTCCTGGCATGGTGCAGGTACAGGCCAGGCCTCACCAAGAGAATGGTTCAGACCTCCTGTAGATATAACCTGCAGCCCCCTCCTCCTGCCCGCTCGTGCTCATTAACAATAAAAGGAGTGTGTTCAATAGCATTCAAAGGGGAAGCCTACTCTTCCCAGAGCTCGTGAGTGTTCCAGACTTTCTGCAGTAAAGATCTAGCGTAAGGGGCCGTGAAAGGTATTTGCTACTCATGCAGAAAAGCAGGCTTTCATTCCCAATACTTACAACCTCCTATAACTCCAGTTCCAGGGTGCCTTCATCCCTCTTCTGGCCTCTGTGGGTTCCTGCACACACATAGGGCACGTAAATTCATACCGGCACACACATGCGACCAAATAATAAATAAACAAGTGTTTGGAAGTCTTTTTTAAATGAATATATATGTTCTGGAGATATATATATATATATATATATATATATATATATATATATATATATATATATATATAATGTCATGGTATAAGGGTGGGTTTGAGCAGCACTTTTCAGATTCCAAAGCCCACTCTCACGGGCTTTATTCCTCTCATCTTCACAAACCTGGTGTGAATAACTTTGTGTCTTGTGTGTTAGGAAGTACCGTCCCGGCAAATGTTTGCTCCAGGTTAGGCACGCAGTTAAAGTCGAAGCCAGGTTCCTTGTCCCATTTCTTCTGACGTCAAATCCTGGACTTCTAAGCAAACCAGGCAATGAGGGTGTCCTAGTTAGGGTTTCTATTGCTGTGATAAAATGCCATTACCAAATCCTACTTGGGGAGACAAGACTTTATTCCAGCTTACACTTCCACACCATAGTCACTGAAGGATCAGGTCAGAGACTCACGGCAGGAATCCGGAGGCAGGAACTGATGCAAAGTCCATGGAGAAATCCTGCTTACTGGCTTTTTCCCTCTTGACCTACTTAGGGCCACTAGTCTTTTGGTTTCTTATAGCCCAGGCATGGCACCACCTATACTGGGCTGGTCCTTACACATCAATCAATAGTTTAAAAAAAATGTCCTACAGATTTGCCCACAGACATATCTTATGCAGGCATTTTCTTGAGAGTTTTCTTCCTAAATGACTCTAGCTGGTATTCAAATTGACATAAAACTAGCCAAGAAAGAGGAAGAGGGTCTATCCCTAGGTATCAGACTTGGGGTATTGTTAACTTTGTTTTTAAAAGTGCATTATGGGTAAACAATTTTTTTAGTCAAAAGACAGCATTCCTCTGTGTGTATGTGTATGTACAACCATGAGCCCGGGGAAATATTTCAGATTAAGCAGAAACACATGGCTAACAGGTTTTATCTTCTTGCTTCTCTGTTAGAAGTATAGCCACGATCTTGACCTCAGAAGTTGCTGCAAAATGGAAGAACTGGAGTGCTCATGACCTTGTTAGTTGAGCATTGTTTTATGCTAGGAGAGTGAGGCGAGTCACAGGCCTTGGCCTTGATAAGGAAAATACTGCTTTGCTGGCTCAGCCTAAGAGACAGGAAGTAACACTTTCTAACCCCTCCACCTCCAGACCCAAGAGAAGCACTTGCTTCTCTTGAGTTCGTGTTATAAATGTTTACCCATGGTTTTAGGAATCTGGGCGTCTTCATTTGTAAGCTTGACATGGAGATCTGGGGGTAGTCTTGGAGGCATCAGGTCAGTTGTTTCTGATTTCAAAAAGGGAAACCACGTGATGTCATGATGTCACTCATGGCTCGCAAACCGGCAGGAACAACTCAGGTGTGGAGCAGTGAGGGTGAGTTTACCTGTGTGTATCTAGCCAGGATGGAGAGGCCATGGTCCAGGCTGGAGCAGCATACTTCGCTACCTTGACACTGTGTGCCTCCCTTGGAATTTATGGTCCCAAGATAATAAGTATTTAAACTCTACAGGGACATTAGGCTATTAATAGCCTCCTTAGGTAGCTTGGTTCAGGAGGACTCTGAGGTTCCAACACTGATTTGGCAAATAAAGTGGATGCTCTGGCCCCTAGGGATATAGCAGCCAAGGAATAGCACAATCTTGACTATATGATGAGAGACAAGAAAGGGTATTTATGAGAGTAATAAATGCCAAAGTTGTCATGGCCATCACCCCAAGGCTAAGAAGTGATGTGTTAATTCTTGAGCTAACGGGAACATGTCTTAGGGATGTTGACCTCACATAGGGATTGGCTCTACATGATAAAGGATGTGTTAGAGCTAATGTGCAGCAGTGAGGCAGTGAGGTGAGGGCCATGAGGAACTGAAGGTGGTCCCCAGGAGGAGCTTCTCGCTGTAAGGAAGATGGGAACAGAAGGTGTGGTAGCTCAGAACCAGGCTTGTCTGCTCAGCAAGGGCAGGATCAGGAGACTGAGTGCTCCCTCCACACTCCTGTGCTCTGTGGTCCCAATCAAACTACTGGGGAAGACTTGCTGCGGAATGTGGGGAGGACTGCAGCAGAGTCAGGAGTGCTGGGAAAGCAAGGATCACAGTCGAAGAAGGAAGCTTCGAGACAACACTGTCTAGGCATCAGGATAGGTCCAAAAAAGAAATACTGAAAGAAAGGAAAAAAGACAGCTAGGGTGAGCCTGAACTGGGTAGGGAAGAGAGAATGTCAACTGCCCCAAAATGACGGAGAAGCAGCAGGACGCTATGAAGCAGTTTCTAAGAGGGCCCCAAGATGTGGAAACACAAGGCTTAGGTTTGAGTCTGTCTCACCACTTGCCAAAGAGATGACCTTGAACAAGTGTAGTGCCTTGGGAAGACTCATTTCCCCAATGATAAAATGAGACCTCTTTACCTTGCCACGTGGTTGAGTTAAGTGACTTGGGATATGTGAAAATGTTTAACATCCTTACATCTGTTGGTTAGTTTATTTATGCACGTAGCAACCATGTTCTATGTAAGTACTGTTGTACATGCAAAAAGCAGGCAACCTAAATTGGTGTTTTTAAAACACAAATTTTGCAGGGCCTGGAGGCACAGACCTTCAATCTCAGTACTTAAGAGGCAGAAGCAGATGGATCTCTGTGATTTGGAGGCTAGCCTAGTCTACCTAATGACTTCTAGATCTACCAGGCCTGCGACATAGTGAGACCTGATCTTTACAAAGGAGGCAGAATTAGAAAATGAATTTACATTTCGAAGTCTGGAGTAATCTGTAAGTATTGGCAACATTGGTAAATGAAACTATCAACAAGATAAATGAGGAATTTGTTATTCATGGTTTTGGCTAGTGGTTGATGGAAAGCTCTGGAGAGCACACGCTACTAGCAAGATTAAGTGGAAGTGGCGCATGAACAGACAGTATCAGAGATACTGAGTGACTCTTCTTCAAGAGAGAGGGGCGGCCTATGGCCTGAGACATTACTGGCTGAGCTGGGGTTGGAGGTGGGGATGGACTACCTGAGCCAGGGGCTGTTTAAGCATCTCTGTACACATCCTTGCCTTGAATAGGGGTATGGGGGCCTGTTGCCATAGCCAGAATGCTAGACACAGAAAAAGGCTTCTCCAACAATATGCTAGCCAATTCCCTCCTCTATTGGGGAGCCTCCACATTTTTAGGGACTGGTGAATATTGCAGGAAGGAGTGTGACTTATTTGAAAAATTCCAAACATCTCATAAGAAGCGATGTGTCCTTACAATGAGCCTTTGTCTGGAATTGTATCATGTAGTCCCATTGGTCAGAGGCCCTGCTGTGTGTGCTGATGAACAAGGAAGGGAAGAAAAAGGGCGCTACCCAAGTTCAATGTGTCTAGAAGTCAAATTCTTCTGGACACAGAGCATGGGACACAAAGAAATGGCCCAATGGGTAAAGGAGCCTGCCACCAAATCTGATAATCTGAATTTTATCCTCAGGACCCATGCGGTGAAGGGGGGGGGGGGGCTGACAGCCACAGACAGGCTATGTGCCTCCATTCCATATAAATAAATATTATAAAATATTAAAGAGAGAGAGAGGAAAAAAAAACAATCTAGAACTGGAGAGATGACTCAGCAGTTAAGAGCACTTGTGGATTTTCCAGGGGACCTAAGTTCACCATGTCCAGTGGCTTACGAGGCGTCTGAAGACCCTGGCCTCCTGGGGTACCTGCACTCATATTCATATACCCCCAAATTCAGATACATGCACCTAAACATAATTAAAATAATAAAAATAAACCTCTAAACAAAACAAACAAACAAAAAAACCCACAGAGCATATATAGAACAGTTACAGGTATAACAATAATAATTAAAAAAAAAAACAAGGATATAAATAAAAACGTTGGCAAATCACTATTTGCATCTTACACATTTTCCAGCCGAAGCACAGCTGAGTAAAGAAACCTGACTAAAGTTACAGAGTCAGGATGGCAAAGCCAGACTCAGAACTGGAGCACCAGGCGCAGGGGCCGTTCATGGCACTCCGTGTCTTGATAGTCTGCCATCTGGGCCTGAGGAACAGGAAACCCACGTCATGGTGACAGAGACTACTCAGCCTTTTCCTTGGACTCTTTCTGCTCCTTCACTTTCAGGCATCTGACTCATGTCCAGCCACTGTTTGGGAGGAATTTTCCAAGATAGGAGAAGACTGACAGGAGGAACACCCTGGAAGTTTCCGCATTGAAGAAATGAACATCCTCCCTTTATCTTCAAATCAAATGTTCAGGAAGGGAGAGGGCAATGCTTCCCAGAATTGGGGCTGAGGTAAAACAGATGACTTAACAGCCTGGCATCCCAGCTGTGACACTGGGAGGCACAGTCACCAGTGCAGGCTGAGGAAATCGCCTGTCAGTAACACTGAGAATCGGCAGCGGTCTGGAAACCGGGCACAGCATCAGTCAGTGTCTTCAAATACAGGCCTTCCACATGGACCTCAAACCACAAGCTACGGGGGAAACAGGATTGGTTAGAGTGTCCCCAAGGTCATCAGTCAACACCAGGCGCACACTTTAGCTTTCAGGAGGGTGAGCAAGGTGAATCTGGGTTCAAAATGGCTCCAGGACCACATGTTTTTACTTGCAAAAGTTAGAAGTACCTAAAGAGGTACCATTGGGAATACACAACTCTTTTCTCTGCTTGGGGGCTTTTATAATTTAAGATTACGTGGCTTGGGTCATACAGCCCTCCCCTCCTCCCTCCTTTGGTCTCTATAGTTTCCTCAGATCTGAGAATCCATGCTGGCTCTGCTCTCTTCCAACCAAGGGACTGTTCTCTGGCTCTAGCTGTGGACAATGAATAACTACATGCCCTTTTGCTTGCATGCTTTTGTAGTTTATTTGTTTTAAAACAAACATAGTCCCACTAAATTGTCCAGGCCAGCTTAGAACTCACCAAAGTTCTGGTCTGAGGCTAGACTCAAACTCAGGAAACTCATAGTCTTTCTTTCCTCAGCACAAAAAGCTGGGATCATAGGTCTGCACTGCCAAGCCTCGCTCAGTACACACCTATTGATCAGACACACTTGGGGTAGAAATCATCAGCACAGCTACACATCTGGAGCAATGTAAACTCACTTGAAAGCTTAAGGTCTGTTTGAATCCGACATCAATTTCCGTAAACGCGAACCTCTGACTGTAAGCCAGGGAGGCCTGGCTTGTGTGCTGCAAAGATGGCGGAATGCACTACTTTACTTTTCAGTGGCTAAGAGAAAAGCTGCAAAGTGAGAGATAGTTCCTGTTCTGAAAGCCACCCAACCAACTTCCAGTAACAGAAACCGCTCTCCACAAAACTGTAGCGCAGTTTTTTTTTGAAGTAAGGACCACTGCTCTTTTTCCATGGGCCCATGCTAATGACCTAGGGGTCAACCATAGTGTTTTGCCAAAACCACCCATTGCCAACCTGTGTGGATGGTGATGTTGCTATTGCCTTTTTCTTCTTACAATGTACCACTACTATCTAAGGCAGAGATGTGGTCTCCTGTGACAGTAGGTCACCTGTGTCTTCTCTCCTCTTCCACGTGGTAGCACATGGATGCTTCAGAAAAGCAAAATTGATTATGCCTCCTTTTCCAGCTCTGACCCCCATGGGGGCCTCCTACTGTCTCTTCTTTGCCCTGTTGAGTCTTGCATGGCCTGGCATCTCCCTTCCTCTTGGACCCTGACTCTTCCTGGTCCGGCCGTGCTGCTCTCTTTTCATTCCCACACTCACCAAGGCTCTTCCTACCACAGGGCCCTTCAGACGTACTGTTCAACCAACAAATACCATTCTTTCACTTTTTAACCCACTTATCTCTTACTTGCCCCTTACATCTGTGTCACCCACTGGGAAAGACATCTTCCACACCCAGGCTACATTAAACTCTTTATTTCCATGTATTTAGAGCTCTGCTTCTGACTCCTTTGTGGCCCTGGAATAGGCCCACTTTAATTTTATGTGCTCTCATTTGGGGAATCATGAGGACAAATGACTGTGTCATGTAAAAGCGACTTTGAAATACATTTGTCGAAATGGAGGGAGGGCCTCATGCTTGGCCCCTGGTAGGTGCCTATTAGAGCAGATGAATAAGGTGGAAAGAAACAGCAGATGCAGGCCAGCTGAGCTAGTAGCGCTGGATCCTGCTTTCACCCCTGACTCTGCATCTCTTCCACAGAAAGGTCTTGTCCTTCAAGACATGAGGTCTCCTGTCCAAGGGGTGTTGAACCAGCCTTTCTATGCAACTTGCGGAGGCTGACTTTGCCTCTTCGTGGCTGCCTGACTTTGATTGAGCCTGCTGTTTCTCTAAGTGTTCAACATTTAGAAGTCTGTGAGGTTTCCATTCCAGCCAGTGGCAGTGACAATGGAGAGGAAATGGAAAATAAGTAAGTATTAAGTAAATAAATAAATAAATACATAAAAGACATCCAGGCAAAAATGATAACCGGCTTTCTCCAGGTGCGGCTCCTGCACCACCAGTGTCATCACCGGGGAATCTGTTGGACATGTACAGCTCTAATCCTCCCTACAGTGCCCAGACTAGCTATCAGGGTGAATCCAGGACACTGCTGGGAATCCCTCCAGGATATTCTGATACAAGTGCCAGTCGGATTAAAGACCAAGGGCATGAGGGAGGGCATGCTGAGGCAGAGGAGGTTCTAGAAGGAACCCTGGGTACCTAGGGCTGTTAGAGATCTTGACCTCCCTGTCTCTGGAAGCATCAGGTCCTGGCTTGCAGGAGCTGTCTGTAGGGCATGGGAGAGGCTTCATGTAGACCTCTAAGGTGGAAACCCCACTTTTATAGGAGACATTTAGAAGTTGTAATCACAGAAATTCATATCCTGATTACATGGGGTGTCCCAACACAGCTTGCGACAGACAAGGGACAGGAAATGGGGCCACTCGGTGCACCTGTGTTCTGAAACATCTGGCTGTCCTGGCTTCGGGGTGAGTGAGGGGGTAGCAAGCCGCACTACGGAGACCTCCTGGTTTCCTTTCTCCGGAAACATCCCAGGCCTGGGAGAGCCATTTGCACCTGTGAGATCCCCTTCCTAGGAAGGACTTCTCACAGACACTGTGAGACTCTCAGGAATACTTTCTATTCTTGTCAAGTCATCTAAACATTTAGTACACAGGTTCTGGAGGGGCCAAGCAACTGAGCCTCATCGACATTACCCCAAAGGTTTGCACAATAAACCCAACATCTGGTTCCTTGACAGCGTCTTTACCAATGGGATGCACACGAAAGCAGAGAAGCACAGTTCATCCACAGAGTTTGGAATCCAGTCAATGCTTTGCTGCACTTACCAGTGTCTTTGGAGCAGACTTCGGCCTTCCTCTTTACTGTTTGCTTCTCTAATCTCTGCGCTGTGATACTTCTATTGTATATGCCAAGGGCAAAGGGAAAGTTTACTAATTAGTATTTCTCATCATTGTCACCATCATTGTCCTTATACTTATTCAAAAGCTACTGTTCGGAGGTGGAGAGATCTCTGGAGGATGACGCTAGAGAATAACACCTATTTGGCTGCACAGTCTATCTGTGGATAAAATGTGAAGTGTCAGACACCGTTCTGGGCACTGGGATGCAGGGGTGAGAAAATCGAAGGATCAGCCTTTGTGGCCTTTGCAGAAACCCAAGAGAACAGCTTTCAGAGAAAGGCTCTGAGGCAGGGGGATTGTCTACAGCATGGCAGGGCCCCGGGGGGATGGAGTGAAGAAAGAAACCTGGAGCCTGAGTTTCCAGCAACAGAGAGGCTAGTAGAATGGGATTTTCCAGCCAACGGAGGAGCTGTGCTTTTACACTGAGTGGAGTATGAACATGGATTGCAGGGTCTGACCCAATAGGAGCTACGGAAGAACAGTCGTGAGCAGTGGAGGTAGAAGTAGTCGCCATAAGGAGGCTCTTGTTATCATTCAACCGGGAGATGGGAAACTGCATTCAGGATGAGACCAGAAGAGGTGGTGGGCAGGCAAGACTAGCCGGCTAGTCCTCCTCAGAAATGAAAGGCAACAGGACTACCTGGCTTGGTTGGTTCTAGGACAGACTGCAAGTCTTTGCCCTGGCTATTGGGATAGATTGAACATTCTGTAGCCAAGGGAGGGAAAACTGGGTAAGGAGTTAGGGAGGGAGGGAGCACTGCAGCTCAGTTTGTAGAGTTAACATCGGGAAGTCAGAGGCACGTGCCGAGGAGGCCAGAATTTGCAGTCATGCCAATACGTTTAGTTTAACACAATGACATGACAGACATGCAAATGATGCCATGGAGAGCAGATTGACAGAGAGGAGATCGAGGCTTGGTTGTACAAGGGGACTGTGGCTCATGCAATTGAGGAAACCCCAACAATGACAGCGTGGATGAGAAGAAGTCTTTCAGGAGGTAGAGACTACCAGGCAAGAGGGTATGCTGAGGTGTCAAGGTCAGCTCCAGGCACGTTCCCAGCAAGGTCATAAAGAAGCAATACATCATGGCAGACTGGGACATAACCTCCCATGTTTCAGCAGCAAATGACCCACATCCCCATCCTGACCATCCAGACATCCAGACTGAAGAGCCACAGAAGAAAGCTGGTGATTTCAAATTCTGACACTGTGTGAGAGCAGAGATGCGCTGTGGATTTGAATGTTAATTAGTAACATAAGCTCTCATTCACATACTGGGTGTTCTGTGTAGATACAACCTGTACAGCCCTTACTATCCCCATGTGCAGCCATTGTTTGCATCTGGCAGGGACTTACTCTGCTGTTAAAACCTTCAAGCATTCCTTCTGTGCCGTATCTGTTACACGGAGCAATACATAACGGACTAGACAGGATTATTGGCCCAAATGGAAATACCAGATGTGAGATGAAGAGGGGTTTCTAGAACCATACACAATATCTCTAGCCTCAAACAGCTGTTCGCTGTGAATAGGAAGATTCGCACAGGGCCTTCCACAACCTGTGATGTGGGCATACAGAATTGAGTGTACACATTCCACTGGGGGCAGCAAGCTGGAGGAGGGGGAGTTATGGGTCTCGGCTTCTGGCCCTGGCTCCTCTAGCTGTGGCTTCAGGGCTGTGATCTCCAAACTGTGAGGCTGCTTTCTAGAAAACAACACAGTGAGAAAGACTTCCATTGTGTACGTCTGTCTGTCTGGGCACACTGGCCTACCCTCCTGCGCCCATGAGTCTATCCTCTTGGGTTCACGAGTCTACCCTTCTGGGTCCGTGAGTCTAACCTCCTGGGCCTTCAGTATTGCACTGTCACTTCCAGATCTTGGGGTTTGGGCCACACTGTGTCACTATTCTGAACTTCTACATCCTCATCCATGCAGTAGGGAAAGTATTCTAAAATGCCTGTGTCAGATTTTCTCCCGCAGTTCTTGTTGGTCTCACAGAATGAATTGAGAAATGTTCCATTTTCTAAGAGTTTGTTCGAAATGTGTGCTATTGATTCCAAACTCACCAAGAAAACCAACGGAGCCTGAAGTTATCTTTGTGGAAGTGTTGTGAATGAATGTAAACGGATTTTTTTTTTTTAAAACACAGATATTATATCATTTAGATTTTCTGTCCCATCTCCAATCAGCTTTGTTAAATTACTAGGCAGCTGCTTGGTCCAAGAAGTAGAAACCAGAAAAAGGAAGACCACAGATACAATTCTTCTCTGATGATAAAATCTTGGGCATTATCTGGAAAGTTGCTGGTGTTGTCCAGGTTGAAAGGCTGTAAGAGCTGGCATCTGATTCACACACACAATAGTAACAATGGTAGAACCATGCATCCAGGAGGCGACACTGTTGGAGTATAGCCTGGTGCTTTGTATTTGTTAATTGCGTGCCCGCCAAGATTCTTACTGTTTACAAGCAAACTGTCATGTACCCCAACTATTGCTGTTTAACCTTGCCTAAGAAAGTATTCCTGATTGGCTAATGAAAAGCCATAAATCTAGGTAGGGAGTGGCCAAAGTTTATGAGCTGTGAGGACGGCAGAATCATGGGAAAGAGAGACAGATGGGAAGAAAAGAGAGAGCAGGAAGCTGCCACAGGTTAAGTGAAGAAAGAAACATGTGGGCCGGGAGGAAGGACTCTGAGAATGATGTGAAAAGAAACACCAAGATGAAAAATATAAACAAGTATTTATAAGATTATGGATGGAAGGTAGCCCAGATAGGAATGGTTAAGGCATGGGATTGGGCTGGAAGATATGGGATAGCGTAGTTGGATTATCTGCACAGCCCAAGGTAAATAACACAAGTAAGGTAAATAAGTGTATTATTGATTATGGTAGTGGGTTACATAATATCACCATAATAATTATAGGGCTAATAATAAACATATTTAGCCTGTTATCTTTTTATTTACAATAATACACCCATGCACCCAGGAGGGTAGAACCGTGCACACAGGAGGATAGATACATGCACCCAGGAGGACAGACCCATGCACCCGACGTGGTAGACTTACGTACCCAGGAAGAACAGAGCTTGCAGGCACTGGGTGACTTTCACTCTTACTGCCCATCCATGAAGGCTGGGTCCTTGGCTTTAGTTAATTGTACACCATTTGTTAATCTCCGATGGAAACCCACACTCAAAGTTGGGTGCTATAATTCCAAGAATCTCCCAATCTGGGTTAATTGACTACCAAGATCAACCATCACAAATGTTTAATAAAGGTTGACAAATTCTATTAACGTTTTCTTAGAACCAACTTAGGGCTTCACCAGTTTTTCTCTTTACTTTTTCCTTTTAAACTTTTCTAGTTTGTTATAATAAATAGTATAATAAACATATTTGTTATAATACATATTATACATTATTATAATAAACATATAATAAAAACATAATAATATTATTATTATAAACTTTTCTGGTTTATTATTATTTTTATTATATATATAAAATAAAAAATAATAATAAACTATATATATATATGAGTATTTTTGTCTGCTAGTATACGTGTATACTACCTGTGGCTTGCAGAGGCCAGAAGAGAGTGTCAGTTCCCTCCACCTGGAATTGTAGGTGGCTCTGAGCCACCATGTAGGTTCTGAGAACCAGACCCAGGTCCTCTGCAAGAGCAGCAAGAGCTCTTAATGAGTTGTCTTTCTAGCTCTGTTTTTTGTTTGTTTGTTTTTGCTTTGTTTTGTCTTTTTCAATTTTTGGCTTGCTTTTTTTTTTGTTTTGTTTTCCTCTTCAACTTTAATATGTGCCTTTTCTAGCTTTTTAAATTATAATTGCTAACTGGTATTGCTTGTGTAAACTGGTGGGCCTCACTATGACATGCCCGCACATACATAATCTTGCTTCTCTTTCCTAGACTTTTAAGGTAGAAATTTTCACCATGAATTTTCCCCCAAAGCATTGCTTTAGTTGCATAATCTATTTCCTATATATTGGTTATTCGTTATTGGCCAGTTTAAAATATCTTTTCCCTTCCTTTGCAATTCTGTTTTTGACCTGTGTTGAAACATGTAACATCATGTTAGTGTTCTGTTGCTGTGACAAAGTACTAGAGAGAAACAATTTATGAGGAAGAAAGGTTTTTTTTATGACTCTTGGCTTTCGAGGTTTCAGCCCATTGTGGGTTGGCTCCATGGCAGTTAGGCAGAAACACCGGGGTGGAATTGCTGGCCCTGCAAAGCTACTAATCTCATGAGGATGTAGGGTTCAGGTGTGCCCTTCAAAGTCATATCTCCAGGAAGCTGCTTCCACCTCCCAGTAGTCCCATCACCTGCTATGAGTTCATCAGTTTTGTTGATGAAGCCACAACTCTCCCGATCCAAGCACTGGTGTGTTTAGAAGCATGCCTTCAATCCACAGATCTTCCTAAGAGCACTTCTCCAAACTACAGCAAATGCAATATTTAATTTCTAAATCCCTGAGACTTCCTTTGCTCTTCATGTCTAGTTTCATTGGTGTACAGAACTCACTCTTCAAGATTTCTATTGTTTACAATATATTTCAATTTATTTTTATGGCTCAACAAGTGTGTTACTTTGGTAAATGTCTATTTCCAATTGACAGGGATGCATATTGTCAGGGGTTTGGGATGGTCTGTAAATGTTCATTAAGTCAAAAGTTCAGGTTTATATCTTTACCTTTTGCTATTTGTATACTGATTATTTGAAGTGCTGAGAAAAGGGCCTGGAACAAACTTTTGAAAGCATGTCAGAAAGTAGATTTTCCAACAAACAGTCCTCATGTGTGCTTAGAATAAAGTTTAATAAGACAATTCATGGTCTAGCATATGCCTTTCCCTAAGATCAAATCTTTACATCTTAGCCTCTTCCCACCATTGTGCCCATTTCTAAATGACTCCTACCTCAGTATCTTTGCATCTGAGAGTCTCTTTGCCTATCTCCACCCAGTTAGTCACACGAGTGCCTCCTTTACAAAGCACATGCTCTCCTTGACCAAATGTCACTTCTTTAGAGAGGTCTTCCAAAATCTTTTTTTTTTTTTTTTTTAATCATAGGTTCCTATCCACCCTGGGGTTGTTCCCTTCATAGAACGTTCCATTATCAGAATTAACTACATTCCTTAGTTTCTTAGTTGTGTTTCACGCACTGGTTCTGATCAATAAAATAAATATATCCTTCCGGATGAACATATGGTTGTTGGAAAGGCAGGTGGGTGGACTATCAGAATTTCGTCACTCAGCGGTATCTGTCCTGTTTCATAGATATTTTAGAGCGTGAGATCTTTGAAACAGGAACTCTTTCTACTTTTTTTGCTGTGTCTCTGGCACAGCACAGTGATTACTCAGTGACTGACTCCTGCACATACCACAGGTGACCCTGAAGCTTTCAAAATGTCCTCTACATGCTCTGTCAGCAGCTGCTTCACTCTGTCTGCCAATCAATTAGCATTTGGCACAGGGCTTGGTTCTCAGAGTAAGCTCAGTGTGTGTTCACAGGGGAAAAAAAGAGGAAAGCGAGGTAGGAACAATCTTTGTCACATCCTGATGAAAGCATTGTCTGCAAGTACAATTCACCCCAAAGGCAAAATGTGAGAAAGTACTCTCTGCCACCTAGCAAGGTCAGGACTTCATTTCACCTCTCATATTCCCATGGGACATGGGAATTCAGAGCTGGAGAGATGGCTCATCAGTTAAGAGCACTTGCTGCTTTTCCAGAGGGCCCAAGTGAGGTTCCCAGCTGGTACTTCGGGCACCACAGAACTGCCTATAACTCCAGCTTCAGGGGACAGGTTGACCCTTCCTTTGGCCTCTGTAAGTTGTTCCCCTCCTAGCTAGGCATACATGAAAATAAATCTTAAAATTAAAAGGAAGTCATGGTGTCTTTCTCCATGGCCCTGCGTTATAGAAGAGACGTCACAGCAGTTGCCTAGAAAACTAGAGATCCAGCACATGCATGGCATGTATCATCTGACGAGCCAGGCTGCTGAGCTGATTCCTCCACGTTTCTTAGAAATGGGGAGGAACACACTGCATGGACCACAAAGTCTTTCCCACTCTCACTGTGTGGAACATCCAGTATTGTTTTCCTTAACAGTCAAGTGTGCCAATGACTTCATCGGAATCCCCATCGCAACCTTCAGAGCCTCTTCCCCTCTGGGCTGCCTGCTCTTTGATTGACAGCACCTTCACTGTCTCCTCCTTAGCTCAACTTTATCCTTGGCCCAGACTGCGTTTCAGTAAGAGGCGTGGGTGGAAAAGATGCAGGCTTGTGAGCAGCACAGTTCTTACCTGGGGTTGGCAAACATCAAGGTGGCCATTTGTCCCCACCGAGGCCACCTGCGCTCATTACAGCAGAGTAAATGCATGGCATCAGCTGCCCATGGTGTTCCTGAAAGTCTTTTATTTATTTTGTCCAGAAGATGGGAGGCAGCACTAGGGGCAGCAGGATGTAGGCCACTCTTTGACATATGGTGTTTCTTACTCCATATAGTAAGTAACCAGCCAAACCAGGATATCAGGTCTTTCTGAAGAGTGGAAAAATCTACTATAATTTGGCTTCCTTGTATTGAGAGGTATAATTTTGGAGAGGTGTGAACATTAGGAAGACCTAATTTAGACTATAAACCTCTGCTATGTTGGTAATAAAACATGGTATATCCTTATGTAGAAATAAAGGCTGGCAAATGCCTAGCAGCCAGAGTAGACAGGAACTACAATTGCAAATTAAAATCAGGACTCTCATATCTATCACCCACCCTTCAGATCCTAATGACATACTCATGCAGGATTATACAAAAATCTCCTCTATTATGTTGTACAAAATGAGGCTGAGAATAATAAGTTAGGAGATTAAGAAATGGCCCATATTTTCTGTTCTCCTGACTCCCTAAAAGTAATATTTTAGGTATCTAGTGTGTATACTTGGGAAGTGTATTACATTTCGATTCAGCAGCTTCTTGTGAGATTAAAGAACAGCAAAACCTGTTAGCAAAGCTAGAGTAGAAGGACCTTCACAGTCATATGATTCCTGTAGAGTAAGCAGGTTGGCCTGTAGAGGGGCTTCCGGTGCCAGCTCTTGGATCAGAGCCAGGTCCCACAGGGTACTACATCAGCTTGCAGGCTTATTAACCAGGCAGCTTGCCAGGCCCATCCCTGGAGCTTCTGAGTCAGCCAACTAGGTCTGGGAACCATTGGATCTGAGGTATTCTCCCAGACATGACATTCAAGGAGATTGTGATTTCAGGCTTGTCCTCATCATTCATCGCTGAAGATGGGCAGAGGGAGGCTGGAAATGGCACTAACTTCCATCTGAGCTGTGACTGGGCTTCTGTGCCCAAAAGGACTTTGGTCCCCAGTAGTCATTCAAGCAGTTCAGCCTATAGGTGAGGTGCCATCTTTCTGGTGCCAACAGCAAATTGCAGCTCCAGACATAATGACTTCATCCATCCATCCATCCATCCATCCATCCATCCATCCCATAAATAATTAATGAGTGCCAACAGTCTGTTCTACTGAGGAGACCAGTAAAGATGTCAAAGTATGGAGCTGGAGAGATGGCTCAGAGATTAAGAACTTCTTAACCTCTTAAAGGTCCTGAGTTCAATTCCCAGCAACCACATGGTGGCTCATAACCATCTGTAGTGAGATCTGGTGTGTAGGTACACATGCAGGCAGAATGCTGTATGAATAATAGTAAGAGTGATGATGATGATGATGATGATGATGATGATGATGATAATAATAATAATAATAATAATAATAATAATAATAATAATAAAAGATGTCAAAGTCCATAGAGAGTAGCGTGTTAGGGTAGCAGCTAGAAGGAACATCTCACCTCGATTTGTGGAGTCACCTGATGCAGATGCATGAGTGGAAGCTCATCACCAGAAAGACATATATCTTCATCCATCCTCTAAAATGAGTACATTTCAACTCTGGACAAAAAGAAAGGAGAGAATATCAGAGGAGGGAAGATGAAGCCTGTCATAGAAACCATAGAGATCATTTAGTGCACAATGATAATGTCTTAGTGTCCTAACACTGAGCCACGTCCTCCTGTGATAAGGACACCAATCACTGAAGTGACCTCCCTGTCACTTAACTATACATGCAAAGACCTTCTCTCTAAATAAGTTCACATACACAGTTACTAGTGGTTATAATGTAGACTTCTCTCTGGTAGAGATGCAGTTCGACTTACAAAGCTTCCAACACATCCTATTGTCCTTCTTCCCTTAAACTCTCTTCCCCGGCCTCCGAGAGAGAGCTAGTACAGTTTCCAGACTCCCCATATTCTCATACCTTTGTGCCTTACCTCCACCCGACCATCACACCAGGATGTTCCTCTCTGCCTTTTTCTTTACCTTAAAAAAAAAAAAATCTTCATTATCTTTCAAAACTCAGGAGACATTTCTTCTTCTTTGTGAGCCTTTTCTCTCTCCTACCGTGGATTAGCCTGCAGAGCTGAGACAAAATGCCTGACATCTTATTCTTTTCGAGGTCCATCAGGGTATGGAAGGTATGGCGAAGCAGAGCAGCTCACATGGTGGCATCCAGGAAGCAAAAGGAAATAGGAAGATGTCAAGTAAAAGGCTATGCCCCTCCCCAGGGACTTCCTTCTTCCAAATACAGCTACCTTTTACTACTTCTCAACAGTACCATCATACTGTGAATGAATCAAGGAGTAAATCCACTCATTTGAACCCCAAAACCTCCTGGTCTGTAATCATGAAACCCCATCACAAAGGCACACAGAAGTTCCTTCCCATCTCATCTCCTAGGTGTTGCTGGAGCTGAGCAAGTCAGTCATCACAGTTAATCAATACACCATCTCTCAGAATCAGTTTCTGTGCCCCCCTCATGTCCATCTAGATCAAGAATGTCATTTGGCAAACTAGATCATGGCCACAATTGTTGTGTCTCTGCTCTTCTCACTGGACTGCAAGCTCTGTGAGCACAGGGATCAGGGATTCTAACCTGTGTATCTTCCATGGCAGCTACACACTGGTGTCCTGCACAAAGCACAACAGGGTTAGGAGAGAGCCTCACTACACCAAGTTTGTTTGGACAGCACAGCCTGGCCACACTGAATTGTGACGCTCCCTTTAGCTCAAGTCAGCACTTTCCATGGGGTCAAGTGGGGGCTGCCAGTGAATTTCCAACCTGATTTCCTCTGCTCTGGTCTCCCTGGGAGGTCCCTGTGCTGGACACAGCCTGGCTATGCCTGGAGAAAGCTGAAAGCTCTGGATGCTCACTCCCTCAAACTATCCTGATGGACTCTGCAAATAGCAACTTGTGCCTGAAGGGTTTCAGCACCATAACACAGCATTCAGTGGCGGCTGCTGGGTGTGTGTATGTGTTGGCAATTCATGTAGCAAGGCCAACAAGGTTCTGTAACAAGCCATCTCTGTGCAAGGGCCAGGCTTCATTTTCTCCCTACTGGCAATTTTCTTCTTAGTCATGTGTCTCTTGGAATGAACCCTTCCACCCACCACCCCAACCCCAACTTGGGGATCTCACTCCTCTCATTTCCTGACTGGCACACACAGCAAAACCAAAATCAGATGGAGAAACAAAGGTTTAGGAACATGCGGGAACAACAGAGTTCTTTAGAAAGAGTGGGTCTGGCCCCATCCTTCTTACCACAGGTGGGGAAACTGAGTCCTGAGGTAGGTGGAGGACACCTGAGAACATGCAGGAAGCTGGCATGACACACAGAGGGAGTGTAGCTCCTTAACTACTCCATAAGGGAGCTTTCCGACCACTCCACTATCTCATCCTGGCCCTTTCAGGAACAAAGAGAGTTCAAGCTTATTCAACATTTGGTCCAGAAACAGCCTCTAAAGAAGGTTCCCCCCAAACCGCTCCACTGGCCCTGTCCACTTACAAGAGCATTGACTAATCAAAGAGGTACTGTCCCATAAGAGTGCTGTCTGCACAGGACAAAAAAGAGACACTGTTTGCTGTCCAGAGATCACATTTCATGGAATATTAGAGGTAAAAATAGATTTGGGTATTGACCACCAAGTTCAAAATGAACCAACTCAACTATATTTAGCTTTTCATTGAAACAAAATCTGGTTTATACTTTGCCATTTATTTATAAGGCTGAAGTGCTCATTTCAATCAGCGTCTTACTATAAGGTAGAGGTGCCAGAGAGATGGCTCACTGGTTAAGAGCACATTCTCTTCCAGAGGACCTGAGCTTGGTTCCCAATAGCCAAGTCAGGTGATTCATAGAAACCTGAAACTCTAGCCTCTGGTGGTCTGATCCCCTCTTCTACCCTCCATTTCCACCCACAGAAATGTGGCACACACTCACACAGGCATACACACTGTCTTAGTCAGTGTTCTATTGATGTAAGGGGACATGACATGACCAACTCCTCCACCTTCCTCCAAACCACGCCTACCCCAATAAGGCCACACTTACACCAAAGCCACATCTCCTAACCCTTTCAAATAGTGCTACCCCTTGAATATTCAAATACATGAACCTACTTGTTGTGTTTTTGGTCATGCCTCTAAAAAACTCACTTCTCTCTGCTAGATTTTAGTTTTCTCTTTCGATTATGGAAACCAGGAGGCACATCCCAAGGTTTCAAATGCTCCATCCCAAGGTAGCACGAGAAAAATACTGGCTTACAAAATCATCGTCACAATGGTTATGCCTTGAAGGGTCAGTAAATGAAGAAGGGGTTGGAGAAGTGACTGTCAGATGACTCTCAGTTAAGGGAGAATTACAGATGGAAATCTCACTCTCTCCTGGGAGAGGGTCACCTTGAATGTTCTCTTGTACAAACAGAAAATGAAGGGACCTCTCCTGTGGGTGATGTCCATTTCTGCAGACAGGAAACTCCTATCCACACTTCCTTTAAAGTAACAACGTGTGTAGCTCAGAAGGTACAGAAAGCTTGCATTACTGGTTGGTGTTGGTGGAAGAGCTGTTGCATCATATGTGGGTGGAATCTTGATAAACAGACCAAAAGGCCCCTTGGATCTGGCCATGTTTGTATCATTGTAATGAAAAGCATGTGCCAGTGAATGCCTGACGTGACTTGTTTAAAATCCATGCTCTGCTGCCTCCTTGCAGGGAACCCTAGAGAGTTGTTGGGCCACACAGTCTCTCCCATTTCCCTTGTCTCCAGGGTGTGAAAACCCCAGGATGTGACTGTAGAGATGCAAAGAGCGACTACAGAACCTGGAATATAAGATGGGGCTGCGTTTAGTGGCTTCTGTCTTTAGAAGCACAACTCTTCAACCACATTGTATAAGTCAAAGCAACCAAGGAATTGGATCAGGGAGAGCTAGCTTGGGGCCGTCTGGCTAGGTCATGGATCCAGTCTTTAGCAGGCTCAAAGGGCTGTGCTTCCTCCTGGCAGGCAGCCCTAGGGAGCCCTTTGCTAAACATCTTGCAGGCAAGTGGATCAGACAGACGCAAGCCACAGTTTGTGAGACTTGGTGTGCGACAGAGCTGTGGAGGGGCTGCAGCGCTCTGCTTCGGACACCGCTCCACCACAGATCACTTTGGTGGACAAAGTGTTCCATCCTGTTTGCCTGCTCCTGCTTTGAATCCTGGGGGTGAGGAATTAATGAACTTGGGTTTGAATGCAATCCAAGATGTTGTTGGATGACTTGAATCATGGCCAGAAGAAGTATATGTTTAAATCAAGAATGAAGGGCCACCGTCCCTCTCCTGCACTGACTCCTGCTGTGCACGCATGTGGCAGGGAGGTGGGGGTGTCAGGATGTGTGTTTGGGGCAGAGGTGTGAAGGCAGAGGGATGAAAAGACAGAAACATCTGGCCTATTCAGTTCAGCACTGGTTGACATCAGCTACTTTGTTCTTACTCAGGTGCTAGACAGAGTTGCAAAGCAGAGGGAGAGGAGATGAGGCTGAGTGGGGGAGGGGTTGCTCGGAGAAACAGACCCTCTGCAGGAAGAGAGAGCTGTGCGCAGCCACACAATCCAGTGAAAAGCAAGCAATCTGGCTGCACATTTCTAGGACTAGGCTTTTAAAGACATTCCTGCCTCTTCCCTTCAAGACTTCATTTGCAACACACCACTGCCTGCAAGGGAAAACAAAACAAAGGCAGCAGCCACTTGAGATCGGCCTCTCAGGACACTGGGACAATTCTTGCCCGTACTCACTCTCTCAGTCAACCATGGGGCTTCCGAAGCCCCAGCCCCTGTCTGATACTTGCTCGGCTTGTCCTTGGCTCTCATGGCTATCTGGCATGCTGGAGGACTTTAGCTGGAAGCGGATGAATGAAGAAGGAACAGATGAGAAAGGCACACAGACGACCACAGCACACGCTGCTGCAGATCCACTCCAGGGGGCAAAGCGAGAGAGTGCTCAGTCATGAAGTTAGGCACCGGATCGAGCGAGCAGGGTCAACTTGATGGATGCTTCTGAGGTATTCAAAACACCCCCCCACTTGAGAAAAACGTTTAGTCTCCTGCATGGGTGACAGGCAAGCTTCCATTCTGGAGAGCACACCTAGCTGCTGTCAAAAATGATCAATAACATGAAAATATTTGCTCCCGGGTGGCCTCAGAGAGGGCAGCTGAGAATGTCAGGGTGGAGACAAGAATGGCCCCGGGGACCTGCTTGTCATGATTCTTTCTGACTCTCCTAGTCCAGGACTTGGAACCTCCTGCGCCCACACCCACTGACTTGCACACAGCCCACAGGACTCAGAACCTACTGCCCTACACCCGCTGACTCACACACAGCCTATTGACCCGATCATAGTCTTCTCAATCACCCGTTTCTCACACACACACACACACACACACACACACACACACACAAACAAACACACACACACACACAGTCTTGGCTCCCGGATGAGCATTCCTTGTCTGTGTGTGTTCAGCCATCAGCCTGCCATCCGAGTTCTCACAAAGTTTCACCTAATCCCTTTACTTCAGATTGTTCTCCATGATGATGCTCATGGAGGATGGTGATTGTAGCTTTTCAAGTCAGAGGCTTTGATAGGCCATCCAGGTCAACATACTCCTCTGAGATTTGGTGTCAGCTTGATGAGAAACCCCTGAGGAGCCAGTGGGCACTGGTACCATGTGGGACAGTTGACTTAATGTGAAGAAGGGGACCCTGGAGACTTTAGTTCAATCTGTTGATGCTGAGATGAAACCTAAGGCAACTTTAACTCAAGAACTGCTCTCTATGAAGAGAAACTGCAGACCACACAAGGTGAGCTCTTTGTGACCGAGAACAACCATGATGGCCCTCCTTTGGCCCAGGCCCTAGCGCCACACTTGCTCCTTAATCTGAATGAACTAACCTTCCAGGCAAGGCTCTGTACTGTTGGCACAGCACAAGGACTCCCACACATAGTGCCAAGTAGGCATGAAACCCAGAGCACCCTCCACTCTCTGAGATTCGGTACACGCACCCATATCTAGAATGTGAACCACAGGACTTACTGACTCCTTTATGATACATGGAGATAGGCATGGCCCTGGAAAGGGTGGGCCTCATCTTACCAGGCATAAGGATGTAAAAGGAACTTTTATTCACCTGCTTCAATTATTGTCTCAGAGGCTTACTGCCTCTGTCTGCTAACCTAGGCCTGAAAGCTTTTATTCTCTATACAGTCTAACTTAGGCCTAGAATGTTTTCAGGCTCTTAGACTTACTGCTTAATAAGCTCATCATTTTTTGTTCTTACTGAGCTCTGGGTGGACTGGTTCAATTCAGCTACTCTGTCACAATCTCCTCTCCCATCTGACTTGTTCAATCTAGCTTTTTCTCTCAGCCTCTGAATTGCTCTGCTTGGCCTCAAGCTAACTCCAGCAATCTGTTATAATCTCCTGGCTCTTTCTCATCCTCTGGCTCATTCTGCCTTCAACCTCTTTTTATAAAATTCTCCCCATAAAACTGCCTCCTCTCTCTCTAATTCTTTGTATTGCCCCTTAAGTAGCTTCCCTTTCCTCCTCTCTCTTCTCATGAGAGTTTATCGTACCCTATTTTATCAAATCTTTCTCTGATTCGTCAGTTTTTCTACCACTCAGTTAGACATCACTTTCAAACAAAGGTGCTTCCTTTTACAAACTAACTTTACCTTCATTGCTTGAGATTAAGGCATGGACCTCCACACCTGGATCTAAGCTTTTCTTTTCCTGAAACTTGCTCTCTACCAGGCTGGCCTTGAACTCAGATCTGCTTGCCTCTGTCTCCTATATTAAAGACACGTTTGTATTCCAACAGGTTCACACAGACCTAGAACATCCTTGGATGTGATCTCTTGCCAGAGCAGCCATGTTCTGAATTAAAATTCTTCTACATAAGGATGGAGTTACTGCACCAGTGCCAGCCTTAGGAGTTAAGATCCGCTGAATGGTTGGGGATCAGCAAATGTGGGCCTTTTGAAGCCTGCCCTTCCTCATCTACCCAAGGGTAGGTAATGACATTCAGAAGGTTCCTCTGCCCCAGCTCTTGGATGGCAGGTGCCTTGTCACTACTGATAGCAACTAGCACTGCCCTTCAAGGCCTGCATGTTCACAAAGTGCCTTTAGCCAATCATTTGCCGTGATATGCTCAGTGGAAGCAACAGTGGGCTTGGGCTTGGTCACAACTGCCCTGGCCACACATTTCCCATCTATAAGGTAAGAGCATGTACAGACAGAGGAGGAAGGCCTGATCGAGTGAAGTCTGGAGTGAATGTATGTTGTTGACACAGGCACTGTCATGTCTAGGACCCCATAGCCTCAGGCTCAGAGGGATGACAAAGCTTTCCTCAGGGAACCAAGTGTGAGTGTTGATAGTGTGTGCAAGACATGCCCATCATAACCCCCAACACCCCCACTCCAGATACTCATGGCTTGAAGATTGCTCCCATACAAAGATTGTCCTAGGAAGGTTACCTAAGCCTGCCTCCTTGATATAGTTGTAACCATAAACCCTGCCTTCTCATCATCTATATGCCATAACCATGCCTCTCTGTGAAACCTCAACTCTGTGAAACAAACACGCCAGGCTTCTGAGAGGCTGTGGCTTCTCCAGCAGAGAACACAGACCACCGGATCTCAGCTTTCTGTCTGGGTGTCCATCTGCCAGTCTTCTCTTCATTCCTTGCCACCCAAGTCAGCTGTGGTCCTGGAGCTATGCTGGATGTGGCAAGCATGAGCCGAACTACTTCCCAATTCATGGAAGCCAGTGATTTATGGCTCCCAAGAGTCTTGTTTTCCCCATTATCAGCCATGGGTTCTCAACCATTAACATCAAAATCTCCTGGGAAATTTTAAAAAGTTTCAGCCCATGGGCCCTCCTTGAAGCAACCCGACTCACTTGTTCTGGGGGTGCTGCAGGTTAGATCTCTGGGTGATTGTCATGGGCAGCCAGGGCTGGGAACTGCTGCTGGAACTGAGTAGAACCCTGCCCCTCCTTCTGCCTCTCACCACGGAGCAGGGCAGATGCCTGGCCCAGACACACAACAGCTGTAGGCCAGGCTAGACACTGAGATCCGATGCGGGGGTCCTCTGCTTACTCTCCAGGAAGACGGGAACAAACAGAGCCAATTTCCTGGCCTCCCAGCTCCACACCTCCCAGTCCAATTTCCCATGCTCCCGCTGAAAACCCAAGGGGAGGGGGGCGAGGCAGAGAAGGCAGCTGTCTAATCTAGGTGGATTTTCTCAGGGGTGGGGGAGGCTGACTTTGGCTCCAGTCTTCCTCTTTCCTCACAGCTGGAGCTGGAACAGCCTGAGCCAGTGGGGCTGGGAGCCCAGCTGCTGGCAGTTGTTCCCATGTTATCTCTCTCTCGTGACAGCTGCAAATCTGTTGCGGGGTGTGTGTGTCCGTCCAAGTGTGAGAGTGTATCCCAGCAGAGAAAAATAAGACCGAAGAGGTAGAGCAAAGCAGAGAGCATGTGGTTCCCTGCTCCACCACAATCGGCACCTCTTAAGCCCTTTCCCCCCCCCCCCCCCCACTTCCTGTAGCCCATATGATGCTTCCTCCTTAGAGCATGCAACCATGAGCACCTGGCATGCCTCTCCTTCACTGAGATTCCCGGCCAGAAGCAGCCTCAACAGTTAGAAAAGCTACCCTCCGTTAGTGCATACTATGTCGTCAGGTGGTCCCCTAAGGGCTGGAGGCTGATGGTTCTCTGCCCCCCCCCTCCACCCCCACCCCCCCTCCACCCCCACCGCCCCTCTGGGTGAGTGAGGTCTCTTCCGGCTCTGCTGCTCCAGCAGTGGTGTTGCTTAAGTTTGTTGTCTATATCAGAACTCTCCTTGGATAGCATTGGCTGACCTTCTAAACGATGGAGGGAGAAGCGCCTGCTGTTGTCCCCCGGGGCTCAGCGTCCGAAGCACTGGAGAAATGTTGCCTGACAGGACAATTATCCACTGCAGCACTGTGGGACTGGGCTCCAGAGACTACAGCACTGTGCGAAAGGCCAAAAGGAAGCCTCTGATAGTTGGGCAAAATTCATAGAGCTGTTCTTCCCACGTGCCAGCCTTTGCTCATGGGAAGCTTGTGTGCCCTGCAGTTTCCCCAGGAGTTTGCTGGACTGTGTTGAATGTCCATGCCCCACTGCCCTCCAGGATGACTGAGAGGAGCATTTCCAAGATGGCAGGTAGGAACCTGAGTGCAGCTTGTCACCTGAGCCTTTCAGGCTTTTTGGTGTTGGGTGTTTTCTGCTGTGCTTCCTGGCCTAGGACATGTATGGTGCTGAGGTGGGGTCATCTGCTGACAGGGGAGTGACAGTGAGCAGCCAAGGGCTTCACCTCAGCTGCTTGTGTCCTAAGGAAGGAGGCATCTGTCAAATAAAAACCTAGACCATGTGCTGAGCAGCACAGTGGGATGCCTCCCCAGCTGCCATGTTTACACCAAAGTAGACTTAAACTTTCTGTTCTGTCTCTAGTCAGTGTTCATTCCCGTTTCCTTAATTCCCAGTGGTATAAACAAGTTCCTTCTATTTCTCCCTTACCAGGTTTAAAATTTTCACTCATCAGTGCACCGATAAAGGAATTTTTTTTCTAGAGGTAAAATTAAACGCTGCTATGCAAAAGTGGACTTTTTCAGATGTATGAAGGCTTAATGCTCATGAAATGTCCATTGAAATAGAGATTCTAGCTCACCCATTTGTTTCAAGTGCAGGATTGTCCACTTTTAAAAAGCTTCCTGGCAATGCCAGTGCTTCTGGTCCCCAGGTCACACTTTGGGATGCACAATTGCCAAGTGTCCATGAGACACGCCCAGTTGACCTGTAGCCTGGAAAACACAGAGCTGTTCCAGGCTTTCGTGTGCACTCTGAGCATGTCAAGTGTCTTCAGCAGCCATAGCTGGTTTCTCACTCCTGGGAGGTCAGCTCCAACCCAGTGCATGCCCAACCGCAGCTCAGCTCCCACCTCTGCTTAAGTGGCTCTTACCCTGAATCCCTGAGCCATGTCTGTGGGAAGCCTGGCTGGTGGAGGAAGCTTCCTCCTGTTTCTGATGCAGGACAGGTTAGCCCCACCCCCAGCTTACCTGCTGTCAGCTGTGTCTGTAGAAACCCCAGCATGTGCTGTGATTCAAGCGCACACACCTCTGATGCCACAGGGTTTAACGGGACTAGAGAGTTGGGCTTCTCGTTTTGGCCTGGGGGCCTGGTTTGACCTCCAAGAGGGGATCCGGCCTTCAGAGAAAGGAATGTGTATTAGGAAGAGGTCCTGCTTAGGGAGACCTGAGGTCTTTTATGAACCTACCACAATGATTTCCTTATTAATCATGGTGACCATACAAAAATGATCCATTTTGAATGTCAAACTCAATTTCTTGGCAGTCTCACGAGGGCTGGACTAACATTCTAGTCACAGTGACAACAACCTCAGCGCACTCAGGAACACAGTGTTGTATGCAGGTGTGTGGTGGTCTGAATGAGACTGTCCCCCATAGGCTCATATATTTGAATGCTTGGTCACCATGATCTGCCATATTTCTCCAGGGCCATGTGAGCTGTCATGTTTCTCGCCAAGATGATAATGAACTGAAATTCTGAAACTGTAAGCAAGCCCCCAATTAAATGCTTTTTTTTTTTTTTTGGTAAGAGTTGCCTTGGTCATGGTGTCTCTTCATACAATAGAACAATGACTAAGAAAGAACTTGATAGCAGGAGTGAAGTCTTGCCCTGAGGTCATCACTTCCTTTATATGCCTTTTCTTTAAACTTTTTGTCTCCTTGAGCACAGGACTCAGCTCCATTACACTTCCCAGTGCTCCTTTTCTTCACAAACTATGTTTTGTATTTCTTTTTGTCTTCTGTATTTCTTTTTGCTCCTTTTCATTATAGATCTGTGTGATTACCAATATCCACATGACACAGTCAATACTAGGCTATCTCGAAATCTCCTCTGCCAAGGCCATCAATGCAAAACTCTTCAGCTTAGCTTAAGGAAGACTTTTAGAACAAAGCCAACGCATTTGTTGCCAAAGCATCACAAGAAATGTCTTTAGACTGCTTTTCTAATATTCTTCCCCTCTGAAACTCAGTGAGGTAGGCTGCCAGAATTTATATTGCTCTCAGCACTGTTGTCTTTCATGCTCTTAGTAGTATGGCCCTTTGGGACTCATTTGAAGTGTTCAACTGCGTTCCTAATCCAAAATCCAAAAGTCTACATTCCACCAACAAGCAGCATGATGAGGCCTGTCACAGCAATACCGTGTTCTCTGGCACTAATTCCACAGCTAAGGAAAGCTCCTGAGGCTGGTGGTGTTAGGAGTTTCCCTGCACAAAGGCCCACAGAGTCTATTGCATGAAGCTGTGAAAGTGAAGCCTGGATTTTGTTGAAGACCCCAAGATGCTGGAGATGCCAGGTTCATGTGATATCTGCCAAGGAAAGCTGCAGACCAGGATTGGGACCAGCCTAAGGAAGAGAAGTGTATTGCAGTCAACAAAGCTGAAAGGATTAGATCTGAAGAGTGCTTTGCTTTGACATCAGACATGGAGATGCAGAATTTTGAGTTTTCCCTGCTGGTTTTTATACTTACTTTCATCTAGTATTTTCTCACTTGTTCTTCAATTTTGGAATGGTAATGTATATGCTGTGTTATTATGTGTTGGAAGTATATGATCTGCTTTTTGATCTTGATTTTACAGGAGATTACAGTAAAGAGATTGCTATGAGTCTCAGAAGAAACTTTCAACTTTGGATTTGTTTTTTTTTTTTTAACAGTGTTGAGTCTGTGTTAGGCTATGGGAAGTTTTAAAGTTGGACTGAATGCATTCTTGTGCTATAATATGGCCACAAATCTATGCAGGCCAGGAAGTAGAATGTGGTAGCTTGAATGAGAATGCCCTCCACCCCCGTTGGCTCATATATTTGAATGTTTGATCACCAGGGGGTGAAACTATTTGAAAGGTTTAGAAGGATCAGGAGGTGTATCCTTGTTGGAGTAAGTGTGTCACTAGGAGTGGGCTTTGAGGTTTCAAAATCCCATGACAGGCCTATTCTCTCTCTCTCTCTGCCTAGTTTTTCTACGTACCCACGTATATATGAGTAGCAATAACTGGACTTAAAATGTTATAAAAAATATAAATAGACATAGGAGGGAGCAATGTTGGAGGGAACATGATAGGAGCTGGAGGGGGAAGTGGGGAACAGATATGATCAAATTTCGTTGTGTTAATGTATGAAACTTTCCAAAATAAAGAAAAAAAGAGTTAAAGCATGCTAGAAGAGAGTAGTCACCGAAGACATCATGATTCTGTTTGCATTAACTTTGTAAAGAACTGCAAAGCTTTCATGACAAAGCCCCTAGGGCTGGTGCAGGGGCTGAAGTTGTCTGGGAAGACACAAGAGGAACATGTGTATAGTGACGCAATGAGATGAAACGCCAGTGTGGCACTGACAACGCAAACTGACGGTCTCTCACTGAGCTGGACACGTGAGGTCAGTGAGTTCTATAGCATATCGTTTCTACCTCCATGGATTTGTTTTTATAAACTTTCTAGCCTATAGGCTAGGGATTGTGGCTTATATCTTTAACCCCAGCACTTAGGAGGCAGAAGCAGGAGGCTGTGTCTATAGAATGAGTTTCACGGCAGCTGAGGCTACACAGTGAGGCCCTGTCTCAGAAACAAACAGCAAATAGACAAAAGAGACCTTTCATATATAAAACTTATAAGAGGGAGGAGAAGAGAGAAAAAAGAAAGAAGAAAGGGGGAAACGGAGGGAGATAGGAGCTAGATCTAATTTATATTTGAAGCCTTCGATATTTATATTCATTGCTTGTAATTATTTATCAAATGATTAGTGATAATTGAAACTTTGCCAAGGGGTTTTTTCCCAGTACTGTGCTATGCTGTCTTGACTTCAAGCCTCCAAATATATATGCTAAAGAAGCCTTTTCTTTTTTTCATAAAGTGACTTGACACAGGTGCTTTGATATAGTAACAAAAATCTGATTAACAGCACCTTTCACCACGATTCATGTAAATATTCAAGTTAGAATAGATAAATCAGCTACCAGACCTCTTCTTTTTACATAAAATTTACATGCAAAAATGTTTACCTTTTGTGTCACAGCTTGAAAAATTTCAAGAACTTTATAGACTTGTATAATCATCACCAAAGTGAAGTATGGACCCATCCGTCTTTTGAGAAACTCCCTCCCCCTCCCCCCCCGCAGCCTCTTACCACATCTCTGGGTCTTCCCAGACACTCACACCCACCCTCTCATATCTAACGTTATGCTTCAGTCTTTTTTGGGATATGGATTTTGTTCATGGGACCCTGCAGTTTTCACCATGTTGAGTCTGCTCAGCCACGGTTTATCACGTGCATAGGGCATTCCCTTTTACTGTTTGGTAGTGTTCTACTGTGTGGTTATGCTATAGGCTGTTTATGCAGGCCTTTGCCTGTGGAGATCTGCACGGCTTCCAGTTTGTTCTCTGAATAAAGCTGCTATAAACATTCTTTACAGTTTTATTGGGAACATGTTTTTCTCCTATAAATCTTTAGTGTCCTTTTGTGTGTGTGTGTGTGTGTGTGTGTGTGTGTGTGTGTGTGTGTGAGTGTGTGTAAATACATAGAGGTGGAACCTCTTAATTCTAGGGTAGGGGCATATTTAACTACACGAGAGACTCCCCAAGTGTTCTTCAGAATGCTTCTAGCATTTCAAAAACTTTGCCCCTGGCAATGAATGGGCTCTGGTTTCTCTGGTCCCCAGCATCACTTTGACATGGTCAGCCATCTTGATGTTCGAGGTTCTTGGGGCGTGAGGTATTATTGTTGCAGTTTTACTTGGCATCTCCCTGATAATGAATGCTGTTGTTTTATTTTCCTCTGTACTTGTCTGTAAAGTGTCTATTCAACTCTTTGGCTCTTGTTCTCCTGCACCATTTATCTTTGACGTTTTCATCTGTCGGACTGTCTTGTCAATCCTAAAATCTGAAGAGTTCTTCCCCTTAGTCCGATGGTTTGCATCTCACCACACCTATGCTAGCTCAGGTTCCTCCCGATCTCAGCAAAGCTCTCCCAGGAGCATTCTGACCAGCTTCCTCAATACTCGCCCCTTTGTACATTTTATCTTTGAGACAGGCAGAAAGATCTCTGTAAGTCAATCCATGTCACTTTTCAGTTCCCTGTTACCTAGAAGCATCCATCTGGCATCCAAGGTGTCATCAGGCCCTGGTGTCCAGAGTGATGCTTCAGCTTTCTCTCCATTCCAGGTATCCTGATCTACAGCCTGGAGCCCTTGCAATCAGTGCTGCCTTGCTGCTCCCACTGCCAGTTCTTCACTGAGCTCTCCCTCCACTTGCAATGGCAGCCCTGTTCCCTCTTTGGCCTGTATTCTCAGCACTGGGAAGGCTGGGACAAGAGGATTGCAAGTTCAAGGACAACCTCAGCTACATAGCCAAGACCTGGTTTAAAACAAAAAAACAAAACAAAACAAAACAAAACAAAACAACAGAGTGTGAGCAAATGGTATTCTTCTGATAGGACTTGAGAGGATTCTTCTCTAAACCCTGTCCCAAACTGAGGGAGCACCACCTCCTGATTTCTCAGAATATTGGGGCATCCATCTACCCACATGTCCTTAAGGACAGGACGTCTTCAGCTGCTGCCTCCCTCTCAACTCCCCAATGCTAAGTTCTTCATCCCAATTGAAATCCCTACCTGTGGAAGGAACCTGGCAAGAGCCTGGCAACTCAACGAGCCACTTATTTCTGAAACTGCTATTTCCCAATTCTACCATTAAAAGGAGTATATAGTAGAAGAGGCAAGCAAGAGGACATGAGCTGAATGGACAGGGTCCCCCTGATTCCAGCCTCAGAAACCACTCTGCTGGAACCAACCAACCGGTTGGAGCAACCCTACAGAGCTATGCTTGCAGCCTTCACTGTACAGACAAGGCTTTAGCATTCCCTGAGAGGATGGCCAAAAGACCAAGGGAGCTGAAGGTTCTGCTCTACCTTTGCCCCACCCTTTAGCTCAGACACAGCAAAAACACTCTCCTTCCCACTCAGGAGGGGTTGTTGCCCCCTGAGGTCAGAAGAGACTCCTTCCACTTCAAACAACTTAAAGGCTTGCAGAAGGATCTGTTTCCAGAACTTCCTCTCATTCCGGAGACCAGGACCAAGTCTGTCACTGATCTGCCCACCTGTGGTGCAAACCCTCCGGATTCAGGAGGGAGCAGGCCTGTTTGAATAGGAAGCCCCGTGTGGGTGTTAGCAGCTCATTAAATTACAGCAGCAGGAGGAGGGAATCCAGGACTCTAGGCGGAGGGCAGCTCCCATGCTGGCTCCTCTCCACAGCCAATTTGTCTGATGGCTTTTTGTCCCCATCTTAATCTCCTCCAGTGATGGGAACTCATCTCCTCTCACTCTTCCTGACCCATCTTTAGGACATCTCTGACAAGAGGGAAACACTCAACTTTTTTTTTAAAATTCAGATTCTATCTATCTATCTATCTATCTATCTATCTATCTATCTATCTATCTTTTCATTTTTTATTAGTGTCTACTAACTGTACAAAATAATGGGAGAACTGTGAACTTTGAAAATCCAGCAGCCTCTGGACTCCTCCGCACATCACACAGAGGGAGCAAACACAGGTCCTTGCCATGACAGTCCCTCAGGTATGTGACATCAGCTCGCTTGCTCCCCAAGCCTTTTCTTCCCCAGGTCAAAGGTCCTTAGCTCCTACTCATCTCCCCATGTCATGGTTGCAGGTTCCCTCAGCAACCGCCCTGGGGTTGCCATGTCTGTCTTCTGCAAACTGTTCCCAGCCCTAGGGTTTCAGACTTTGGATCTTCGCATCACCCTCCTGGGAGATGAGGCCTCACAATGAATCCACTTTGTAGGGTTTTGTTTTCATTTAGTCGCCCATGCGCTTGACAAATAGACCCTGGCTACCAGCTTGCTCAGCTGTAGTCGCAGCCGGAAGGACCACTTTTTTTTTTTTTTCCAAGCACACTCTGAAGTCCTTAGAGATGGTGGATGCTAAGGCCTTCTGTGTGAAGGGGAGCTAAATGAAGCGGGTGGGTTGTGCCCCCGGAGAGGATCTTTTAGGGCTCCAGCTATCACTACCCCCAGGGCCATGCTGCAGGTAGGAAAAGCACAGAAGGAGGGACTTACCAGCTGAGACATCTTTGGGTATCTGTGATGCACCCTCTGCTGCCCTGAAAAATGACCTTCCACTTTTCCCTCCTCCAGTCCAGCCCAGGAGTTGTGGCCTGTCCTCGTCTCTGTCTGTACACATGTCTCAGATAAAGTGTTTAAATCAGTCTGGAGAACCTGTGCCTAGCTTTAGGCTTGAACATGATGACCATGTTCAAGGCAAAAAGCTGGCACCTGCCCTCCTGACTGTGGAGTCTTTCCTGGGAGATCAGTGGTCCACATGGTACAGCTGCCCATGCCTCTGTTCCAGACGCACCTTGACTCTCTTTAAGATGAACTGCCTGGAAGAGGAGCAATCCAAGCAGGCCTCACAGACCTGGAGTGTGTGACAGGCTGTGACAAGCTAAGCTTCCCCAAATAGCCTTCAAAGGGCCTAGTTTGGTTTTCTCCTGCTGTGATAAAACACCATGACCAAAAAAGCAACTTGTGGGGGAAAAGAAGGGTTTATGTCAGCTTTTAGGTTTAGTCTAGCAAGAAGGGAAACCAGGGCAGGAACTCAAGGCAGGAACCTGGAGGCAGGAACTAAAGCCATGGAGGGTTGCTGCTTCCTGCTCTCTCTTCAAAGCTTGTTCAGCCTGCTTTCTGTGAGGCTATACTGCCCAAGTAGGCTAGGCTCCTCCCACATCAATCACTAATTGAGAAAATGCCCTACAAAGTCTTCTACAAGCCAGTCTGATGGAAGCATTTTTCCAAGTGAGATTCTAGATAAACTCTAACTTATGTCAAGTTGACAAACAAAACAAACAAACAAAAACCAAGACTGTCACTTATCTTTGTGACCTTTGGTCTGTGTCTGGAACCCAGGACTCCAGTCTCCAGAAATTTGATTTGGGTCTTTGGGTTCCCAGAAACACACAGTGGATCTGAAAAAGGAAAGGAAACTCATCGCCAAGGTTTCAGAATCAAAATGACTTTCTGTGCATTTACTTTTCAGCCTTATCCTTTGTAGAAGAGTGATGATTCATGGCTGCCTGGGGAACAAAACATCACGTGTTAGAGTAGTTGGCTCCGAAAATGTCCTTCCTTTCTTTCTCCCTCCCTCCCTGTCTTCATCGGTCCATCTCTTCATCCTTTCCTCCTTCCTTTCGTCCATGTCACTGGGGACACTGAGGAAAGTTGTCTGAGCTTGGGGAAAAAAAAAGTACTCAGTAGCCTAATTCAAACATGAGACAAAAGGCCATGTTAGTTCACACACCCTCCCGTGTTAACACAAAACTATAGTCTCTTCTCCCAGCAGAACGTGAGCTTCCCTATTTCTCAGATCAGTGCAGGCCAGCAATGGAGAAGCCTGGGCTCACCAGAGTCATTCATCAGAGAAGAATGCCCTTTGTGACATTCAGGTTGCATTTGTCTGGAGTTCCCACACATACCCATGGAATCCCAGAGATTAACTGTGAAAAATGACCTATTTTAACAGGTGCACACTTGTGTGTAAGTGGGATTTAGCCTAGCGTGGAATTATTTTACCATGGAAATAAGTGTGGGCACTGAAAAGCATCACTCTTCTGACCACACAGGAATCAGACAGAGGGTCAACACTGGGGAGTTCCTTGGGCCTTGAAATGGATGTGTTGGTTGGATTTTTCCAGAGGAAGCTGCAGTCCCACAAGGAAATAAACAATAATGCCTACAAAACATGACTGTTCATGTGCCAATTCCCTCTTCAAAGTAGGTCCCTGCTCTCCTCGGAGCAGGGAGTAAAACTTCATTAACTCTATTTAGAAAAGATACTTTCAAGCACACGCAGTCCCAGCAGGGGAGGAAAGCCACCTTTCACAGCATCGGCTTTAAAAGCTGCAGTGGTCCAGGGGGAGATGACACCAGCTAGGTCACCTTAAGGACGCCTGGAGGCCTGAAGCAGAACGGGAAACTGAAATCCTCTGGGGTTTGCCTATCGCTCCAGTAAAAAGAGGGCCCTATAACCTGCCTGTCCTCTGCCTCACAGGACCATTCCTACATGCCTGTGTGATCCCTGGGCCTGATCTTGTGGACAAAGCAGCCTGCCTGCTCCCGAAAGGCATCTGTGAGATAAGGAAGAATCCCAGGAGCACTTTAGGGCAAAATAAGTTGGTTTTTTTTTTTTTTTTTTTGAGGGTGGCAGCTGGTCTTTTCTGTGACTTAACTTTCACAGGAATCTGTTCAGCGGGGTTGGGGGTTGGGGGAGCTTGGATTTGGCAATTGTGCAGAGTGCTCCCAGAGAAATGCATTTCCTTGATGTCCTCCTCGAGACAGCTCACAGGTATCTTTTTGTTATTTCTTTTTCTAGACCAGGTTTCTCTGTGTAGCCTTGGCTGTCCTAGACTTGTTTTGTAGACTTGGCTGGCCTCACAGAGATCCACCTGCCTCTGCCTGTGGGAGTGCTGGTATCACAGGTGTGTACCACCTGAGCCCAGCCTCACCTTTTATGAGGACATTCTTAAATAGCCCTGAAGGCAGGAGTTCTAGGTCTGTTTAGCAGGGTTGTCCTGCTGGAGAAATGCCCTGAAGAGATGTTGGCTCCAAAGCACATTTGCTCTGTGAGCCGATGCAGACAGATCACCAGGCTTTTCTAAGGCTTTTAAAAGGAAGGAAATGCAACCAGCCCCTTGTATCCCTTGGGGCTGGCTGTCTCTGTTTGGGTGTTTACATACACCTTACTTGCACATGCATGTAATATGTATACTGTAGGACAGGGAGCATATGCTTGTATGCCAAACAAACATCTTTTCTCCATGCGAGCACATACCTGTCCCCACCCCACTCCTGGCTATGGGCAAGGGGAAAGTTGACTGAGTTTGCACATGGAAATCTGTTTCCTGAGAGTAAATTTTAAAAGGGTACAGGTGAACAGTGTTTGGTGGAGGATAATAATCGTGACAGTTTATTGCCTACTATATCTCAGGCATATAATGCGAGGACTCACAATTAACACCAACCCTGCAAAGTAGAGAGAGTTTCATTGTGTAAAGGAAGAAGCCGAGGCTCAGAGCTGCTCAGCGACTCTCAGGTTGTCTGCAGTGGTGATGGTTTTGCCCTCTGCACTATGTCCTGTGGCAGCTGTCCTCTTCCCTAGGTCCTGAGGCATGGAAAACACCATGGACATAGAACACCAGCTCAGAGACTAGTGTGTGTCAGGATGCCCAGCTGTTCATAGAAAGAAATAAAAGAGGAAAAGAGAGAGAGAGAGAAAGAAAGAAAGAAAGAAAGAAAAAGAGAAGGGAGGAAGAAAGGGAGAAAAGGAGGAAGGAAGGGAGGAAAGAAGGAAGGAAGGAAGGAAGGAAGGAAGGAAGGAAGGAAGGAAGGAAGGAAG
>NW_026596064.1:9454926-9495153 GCF_907164565.1 Psammomys obesus
AAGGAAGGAAGGAAGGAAGGAAGGAAGGAAGGAAGGAAGGAAGGAAGTCTATAGTGTTTGTTTGTTTTCCAACTCTCAGACCCAGGACTCTTCTCAGTCCTCTTCTCACCTGCTACACTACAAAAGCTCCTAGCTGCTGGCCCCACTCCTGCGGCCTTAAAACAATAGGAGTAGAAGAGAGGCCTCAACAGGAGCAAAGCTCTCAGACTCTCCCAGTGAGATGATACTGAGTCCTGGCTCCTGTGACCACCCAGAAGGAGAGCCTGCCTGGGCAGGACAGTGGCCTCCAATAGTCCCCTCAGCGCTTTATCATTGCCCAGACTCCCAGCCTGGCCTGTCAGCCTGGGCCTGCCCGCAGCCTTGGGAGGTACTGGGGAGGGGAGAGTTTCAGGTCTGATGAAAGCCACCGAAACCAGCTCAGAGCTCCAATGAAAGGAACCAAGAAGAGGCATGAGTCTGTTTGACTGCTGGGTGGCAGGCATGACTAGACTTGCCTTTCTCTTGGGGAGATGGAGACAAAGACAGCGTCATCCGCAGAGCGAGCCCTGTGCCTCCACTACTGTCCCTGCACAGCCTCTCTGCTCGGAAGATGTGACTGGCCTCTGAGTCCCCACCAAAGAACCCTGGGAGCACAAGGCCACTTCTATCACCACACAAGAGTCCTGAGTGTGGAGAAACAGGGAAGGGGGTAAGTGGAGGGGTGGCAGCATCAATTCCTGTCTAGACTGGAGTTTTGGAATCCAGTCGTCCTGATGAAAGGATACATTATAGAGACAGGAAATAAATCCACCAGGTCAACAAGGCGGCATTCACCTAGGATTATTTACACTTTTTTCCACTCTCTGGTCGTTGCCTGTCCTACTGCCATCTGCTTTCAAGTTTCAACAGAGTCACTGATTGCATCATAACTTATAAGTAGCCATTCGCATCTGATTTCATTTTGAGGGGCCTCTCGCTAGGGTGACATGTTCCTTCCTGAGCCCCTACAAAGCTTCAGTTCTTTACCTTGGACTTTAGAGACACCAAGAGTGCTAAGAAAGGGATGGTAAAGCCACTGCATACATCAACACCTGGCAGGGCAGGGGAACCAAGAATGTGTTATTAATTCAGCCTTCACTGAACCCTTGGGCCCTGCCCATCACCTTTGGGAAGATAGTTAAAATGTGGGAAGGGAGCCAGCTGACAGGGCCCCTTTCTGAAATGCCAGCCTGGGATCCTTGGTAACTGGAGCACTCTGTCCTGCCTCAGGGGAAGGGCATAGCTGTCATTCAACTTCTGCCAGGGCAAAAGGATCTAGATATCACCGAAGCTCCACCCGTATGAAGGAGCTAGGTTGGGTTCTCCTCCGTCTGAGTCCTGTGTTCTTAGCTGCAAGGGACTTCTGCTCCTGGATGACTTCTGCACATTTACAACTGAAGAGGTCAAACCCCAGTGGACCCACTTTCTCTTTGGAGGCCTCTGTTTTCTGTCTCTGCAATGTGACAGCTGGACTAGAAAGAAGGTCAACCCTGCTTCTGCAGCAGGACTTGAACACACATATTCTTAAATCTCTGTATATTTTTGCTTTCCGTTCTTTCACGGATACCTTTTTTTGTTTTGTTTTGATTTTGCTTTAACTGATAGCGGTTTATGTACTTATTCTAATATAGAAATGATTGTCCTGTCTGATGTTATGAGTTTACCCACATACAATAAACCAAATTAAAAAAGAAAAAAAGTGTCTGCTGCCGTGGGTGGTATTACTCCAGGGTAATAATAATGCTGTTACGGTGGCACCCTGCTGTCCCTGGAAGACTGCTCTCAGGATCCCCTGAGAATAGCAAAATCCTCAGGTCCTCAAGTCCCTTCTATAAGGTGGCAGTGTCTGCCTACACAACCTTCCTATGTTTTAAGTCCTCTTCTGCCTCCACACGGTAGCTAATAAACTGTATATGCTGCTGAGGGCTACCACCCCATTGCTTACAGAGTAGTCTGCATGTGTTCACTGCAGACACAGTGGTTATTATTGTTTAAAACAGCAGCTCTCAACCTGTGGCTTGTGACCTCTCTAGGGGTCGAATGACCCTTTCGCAGGGGTCATCTAAGACCATCAGAAAACACAGATATTTACATTATGATTCCTAGCAGTGGCAAAATGACAGTTATAAAGTAGCGATGAAGATGATTTTATGGTTGGGGGTCACCACAACGTGAGGAACTGTGTTAAAAGGTTGAAGCGTTAGGAAGGTTGGGAACCATTGGCTTAAACAATGTCTTAACTACATAGCACAAACTAACCTTGAACTCCTGCTCTGCCTGTCTCTATCCCCCAAGTGCTTGGATTACAGGGATGAACCACCATGCCCTGGCTCAGATACTTTGTGTGAGTGTGTGTGTGTGTGTGTGTGTGTGCACGCGCGCGCACGCGCGCGCACGCGCACATGCACGTGCATACCAGAGAGACCAACATCAAATGTCTTCCTCATTTGCTCTTCATCTGTCACTGAACCTAGAGCTCACTAATTTGGCCTGACTAGCTGGTAATCACTCCCAGGCATCTTCTTGTTTCTGCCTCTCCAGCTCTGACGTTACAGGAACAGACCCAGTTTTTAATATGGGTTCTGGAGATTCCCACTTGTGCGGCAAGCCCTTTGTTGACTGAATTATTTCCCCAAGCCTCCAATACAGTTTTTTTTTTTTTAATTCATATATTTTCTGTTGGTGATAGAATGACTATGGATAAGTCAGTAAGGTGGCTTTATTGGTGGCCAGAATGACATGGTTAGTATGTATTTTTACTTTCTATGAGCCCCATTCTGCTCCAGGTGCTTAGTAAACACTCACCCATCCCATTTGGCAGAGCACATCTGCAAAATATGCCCCAAAGCTGAGGCTGGTATCTGCCTCTAGACTGCTGGGACTAAAAGCATGTGCCACTCGGCCCCAATCTACCCACTTAGTGTCCTCACACCTATCTTTCCTTCTCACAACCTGTAACTCATGCCATTGAGTTTTCCTTACACTTTTAGCAAGGGTCAGTTGGAGACCATAGGTTGTGCAGATGTCCTAGGTGGGAGGTAGTGAGGGCAGAGACAAGGGAGGATAAAGAGGCTGCCATTGGTCAGGCTGAGCTGCTCAGTAGAGTGAAGCCAGACTCATTGAGGCTTTGGGAACCACAGGAAGAATCCTGTATGCTAAAGGAAATGAAGGATTCTGGGAAGACTTCTGTTTGTTGGTGATGGGTTTTTTGTTTTTGTTTTTTTGTTGTTGTCTGGTTTGGTTTTTTTTTTGGGGGGGGGTTGTTTGTTTTTGTGTGTGGAGGGTTTGGTGTTTGTTTGTTTTGAGGCAGAGTTTGGATATAATAGCTCTGGCTGGCCTGGAACATGCTATATGGACCAAGATGACCTCCAATTTGTAGCAGCCCTCCTGCCTGCCGAATGCTGGGATTGAAGATGTATGCCACCACATCCACCTCTGCTGAAAGATTTCATGCCAACATCTCTGGACAAGATCTAGGCTCTCTGCTTTAAGTATACCACCCACTGTGCAAAAGTCTGAAGGGCATAGTTCCTGACCCTTCCCCTCCCCCCCCCTCCTACCACCCCACTACCTCCAAACCCCACCCCCACCCTTGCCAATCTCAGTGAATCAGTTTGCAGCTCAACTCCCCCAACCCTACCCCCCAACTCCCAAACCCGCATCCAAGGCTTCCACCTAGCATCCCTGTGATATGTGTCTGGCTTTGAGGCCATGATCGGGGCTTCCTGGGTGGTGGGCAGACCATAGTCGTCTCAGAGACCACAGTCTCTCAGAGGCCCCAGTCTGAGCATGTATCTCCTTCGCTCCAAGTGCCCGTCCTTCACCTGTTCTGACTCTCAGATGAACCACCAACACCTCCCACAAATCTCTAAAGGTTATAATCTTCCCAGTAAGCCTCATGAAATACTTCTAACCTTTGCTGAGTAACTTTGGCCTCTGTGTCATCAGAGGACCTCAGCATCCAACCATTGCTTATGAAGGTGTCTACTAAGGTACCTGCTATGTCCTGTCTGCTCCTTCTAGGTGCTCACGGCTCAGTGCCAGGCAGAGATCAACTATGGAGGCTAAGAACTATTGTCCAGAAAGGAAGATACACTGGGTGGTGAGAACCTAGGGAAGGGAATATACTTTCCATCTTGGCATGGGCCAGGACTGGACATTTATACTGGGAAGGAAGGATGTTTAATGTTTAATGCATACAGCAAAGTGGGAACAGAGATACTGGGGCCCAGGAAACACAGTTTCATGCAGAGTAAAGATGTCTAGGATGCTTGAAGACAAACCTGAGGGTGAAACCATCTTTCAGAGATTTCTCATTGTATTTCTGGGAAGGGGAGGTGGATTGAGAATGGTTTTCATTCACTCTGTAGCCCAGGCTGGACTGGAGCTCACTTTGTATTAAAGTTTTTGAGATCCTACAAGGCAGGGTGTAGCCACTGTTCATCCTATAAATGGCAGAGAGCTGGGGTCAGTGATTTGAACATCAAGGGCACTCAGAGATGTTGCTACATCTCCCAAGGGGAACAGGAAGGGTTTGAGCCAGTGAGTGCTAGTAAGACCTGCTTTGTCCTTTTTCCTCTGCCTTCATCCAGGGTACTCCATCTGTCCATGGTTCTTCTGACTCCTGACAGCAATTTTCCCATCCTCAAGTCCTAGCTCCAGGAACCCCGCTGAAAGCAGTACCTTTTCCATGGAACTGAATGCTGTCTTGTCTCTTATCTCTCTCTTACATTTCACACATCCCGTCTTATACATCCTGTCTGCCCACAAGTCCAAACTCTCTTCCAGAGCACACAGTGCTTAAGACCCCTCTCAGCATCTTCCTGACATCTTCTGAGACCTGTAACCCTGCCCTGTGGGACCTGCCTGGAAGTGTGTGCTGCCTGAGATGGAACCTCTATAGAGGCACAGCTCCTTTTGGAGACCCAGGGGCTGGACAGGAGAAGAATGAAATGGGGCCTGGGACATGCGCCCGAGGCAGAGGAGGTCCTAGGATTATCTGGAGCTGGTCTTATCTGCTTCTGTTACCTGGCAGCCACCTCTGCCCTCCAGAAAAGCCTAGGAAGAGATGGCTGGGTCCTGATAAGATGGGGTGAGGCATGCTTTGTTCGCCTGGCTCCCAGCAGAGGAGCCTGCAGCCATTGTACTGAGTCACCCGGAAAGTCATCACTTCCTACACATCTGGTAGGGTTTTTGTTTGTTTGTTTGTTTGTTTTTTTAAAGTTGTTTTCATGTTCATTAAAAGCAGTGGGCACCAAAAAGGATAGCCATCCTAGAGCTGGAACTAAGCAGGGATCCTGGAAAATGGAATCCTTTCACGGTAGGACTTGAGGGTAAATGCCTTCTCCCTATGAGATGAATCTCCTTGATCTGAACTCAACAACATGAGTCATATGTGGACATGTCTCCTGCTGCTTTATACTTTAATTCCTCCCTTGCTTCTTGAATTGGGGCAAGTTCTTAAATGAACGTATGAGCCTTTATACCCCTTCCCCTCTTTATGTGTCCAGGGACATTACTGAGTAGTTCATGGCTTTCAAAAGAATAATGGTACCCAGGTCAGCCTTTGCAGCTTTCTCTCCAGGTTGCATCTGCAGAGTGTCAGTGCCCCAGACAGGCCAGCAACAACCACATAGGACTGCCATTTCCTCTCTTTGCTTTCAAATTCTTGCCTCCAGCGAGGGCTTTCTCAACCCCTTCCCTCCACCTAGGATCCTAGTTAAGGTTATTTTTATAAAACTCTGCTTTTTTTTTTTTTCTCAGTTTCTTTCTTAACCTGGATATCACATAAGTAATTGAGACTCTTTTATACTTCTTTAATAATAAGCTTCACAACACAATAACTGAGAATTTATTGCTCTATTCTTAACCCTCTAAGCTAATCTGGTTTCCTCCTGGCTTATATCCCAGAGATACTTGTACTTCGTAGCTCCCTTCTCTGGCTCCTTACCTGATGTCTCTTGGACCTCTGCTTGTGGCTCAATCATTACTTCCTCCTCTAACTCCTCCTTCTCTGGATGCCAGAAAGTCCCATTCTCACCCTTGCTCAGTTATTGCCTATAAACTGCTTTATTGGCATATCAGGAGGCTTTTGGGGAGCAGTGTTTATACAACATTGAGACAGAAGATTCTCAGAACAAGGTTTATTATTCTCAGAAAAAAGATATGGGGGGGGAGGTACAGAAATCAGAATTTGAATTGAACAATAACCTATGCCTACAGACTCTTGTCTCCCTGTTTGCTTATGGAATTTGTGTTTATTCCATGGATTCCTGCTTACTGTTCATCAGGCCTACATCCAAACCAAGAGCCAACAGGACTAAATCCACATCTGTCTCTTCACATTCCCTCTTACTGCAGGTCTCTGTGTCCCTGTGTGTGGCACATGCTCTTTCCAGTGCATTGGGTTTGCCAACACACCAGAGTGACAGCCTCAAGACAGCAGGAACCCTGGTCCAGGCTGAATTTGCAAATGCATGGGGGACCTTGGGTCTGTGCCTTCCTTGTAAATTGGTTTCCTCATCTGCAACTTGAAGAGGTTGTCCTAAGTAGGTCTTTTATCCTGAGGCTGCCTAACCCTGTCTCCTGGGAGAATTGTTTAAAATTCAGACTGGTGGATCTTCTTCCCAGGCTGACTAGATTCCACTCCCAGACAGTAGGATTTAGTATTTCCTTTTTTTATGTGTGTGTGTATGTGTGTGATGAAGGTGTTCTGCTGTGAGTATGAGCATGGAAACCAGATGTCAGTGTCTTCCTTGATCAGTCTCCTGGATCAGTCTATTTTTTAAGACAGGGTCTCTCAGTGAACCTGGATAGACTGGCTGACCAAATTGTCCCTTGGATCCACCTGCTTCTGCCCTCCGGCACTGGGGTTACAGGTGCCCACCACAAAACCCAGATGGGGATCTGAACTCAGCTCTCCTTTCGTGTTTCTCAAGGGCTACTACAAGTGTTGTGTAGATCCTTTCATGGTAGGAGTTGGGGATATACACTTTTTCCCTATGAGAATATATCCCACCCCATCTCTTCACTCAGACTGCCTTGAAAGAAGACAAAAGAGTGGATGGTTTCAACAACAGAAATTTACCTCTCATGATTCTGAAAGCCAGGAGTCTAAGATCTGGGCCTTGATTGCCTTGGTAACTGGTGAGGGGTCTCTTCCTGGCTTGCAAATGGAAGCCTTTTGGCTGTGTCTCCATTAGGAGGAAAAGCAGTTTCTGATCTCTTCTTCCTGTGAGAGCACCAAATACAGTCACAGTGTGGTCTAAAGCTTTAGGGGGGCACGGATCTGTTGACAACACCATTAATGTCTCACGTTTCCAAGAAAATCAAACTAACCTAACAAGGCAAATGGGTGTCCAAATAAATTCTATTACCTGTGTTTTATAGTAATTTCCTGAAAAGTAGCTGCTATCCCTTCACCCCATGGGTAATTAATCCCTGAAAGTCCAGGGAAACAATGGTGGCTTACCTTCATTGGTGAGACAGGTTCCACGTGGCACTGGGAATCCCTTCCTGGAATGCTTCTGCCCAAGGTTCTGTACGGTTCCAGCTGTCTGATCCTGCCTTCAGAAGCTGAATTGTACCTTTCCCACCAATTTGGAGAACACCTATATTTCTGCTTCATGGAGATTCTTGTGTGAGCTGGCTGCAGTCATTTCTACGGCTTGCAACTCAGAACTTCAACTGATAGACCTAATGCCTCAAAGCTGACAAGATGCTGGAAGTCTCTGTCCTGAGTACTTGGCCGTACTGGGGAACGGTGCTTACTTGTCCCTTCTACTTCCTGCCTTGCAAGGCTACTCCCCTTTCTGTTCACATGTTTATCAGTTGCCTCAAAGAGAATGAGCTGGCGAGATGGTGATAGTGAATACAGGGTCCCTGTTCTGGAGAGTCCACAGCCTGCCTACTTGGGACTCACCTGACAGAAATACATGTGAAGAGCCTTGAGGTCAGCAGTGAAAGAACAAAGGGAAGGCCAGGCTCTGGCAAGGAAGCCAGGAAGAGAGGGATCTGGAACACAGTCAGGGCAGAACTACTACCGTTGAGGTTGGCAGGAATAGTGGGTGGGTTCTGGGAGAGGAAGGGAAGCAGTCACTCAGAACTCAGGCCTTAACTGTTGTAGTCCAATTCAGAGTTTTGGAAGGTGGATGATGGCTGTGTATACAGGACACCATGGCCATATTTTCAGCAGTTCTCCTGCTGGCCTGATGGTCATGTTGAGCATACCCTGCAGTTAGAAAAGGTAGGCTAACCATTAATTCCTTATACTTCCGAGGGAGCCTCAGCTGATCGTCCCTGGAACCAGTTTAACTCTCCAGTCCACATTCGTGCTGAAACTAGTCAACATCTCACTTTCTCACTTGGCAGGAAAAATCTGGCTGTGGCAAAGCAAAATCCCCAGGCTTCTTTTCCTCTCACATGGTTTCTCGCTACAAACCGTTGCCACCACAAACAGGACAGCGGATGCAGCCATGTGGGTGCCATGTCACGTTTAGAGGTGACTGTGGCACAGCTGTGGTCAAGAAGTACTTTTTCTCCAGATCCTCTGGCCAATGAGAGGGCCACACAGGGAGCAGGAGAGGGCAGTGTGTGGAAAGGAGGGTCACACTGGCTGAACCTCAGGGCCCTTGAGAATCTCAATTAAAGAGGCGTTACCTTGCCCCGTTGGACCTTATCCTCAGCCTCTCCCTTCTGGAAGACAGAAGCTGGGGACAGAGCAGAAAATGGATTCACATCATAAAAGCTCCCTGGGTCTTCAGCCAAGGAACAGAAAGTCCCACATAAATTTATACAAGGTGGTTGTGAGGGAAGCGTCTCACAGACGAGAGGCCATAAACAGAACCATGTTGGGTCAGCCATACCACTTCTGCTGCAGAAGAACAGGCCAGAGCATCCATCTGGGAGCAACCCATTAGGTGAAATGTTTTTGACATGGGAAGAGCATGTGCTGAGGGTGTCTGTCCTTCCACCCCCAGGGACAGCTGTGTGACAAAGACATCATTAAGTGTGGACATGGGCGTGCAACATTCAATATGGAATACGTGGAAAGTTCCCTCCTCTTAGACACAGTTTCCTCAGGGTCAAAGGCAGCCAGGTGATAATCTCTATCACTACCCTCCCTCCTTTTCTTGCCTGTTTCCCTGAGACAGTTTGAAAGTGCTCTGTCCCACTCCAAGTCACACTCCTAGGATTAGAACTGCAAGACTAAAAGCAGCTTGTGTTCTACCTCTCAAAGAGCTGGGAGACATAAAAAAAAATCCACGGTCAGGCCTCTTGGCCTACAGTTTCAGTCCCATCATTAGCATACTCTGGTGGCTTGGAGCATGCCATGTCAGTGGGACCCCATTTCAGTAGCTAATCCAGGATCATTTGGTTATCGAGAGTTTAGTCCAGGGGGACTGCAGCCTTCTAGCAAACCTGTCCTCTACCTGTTTTGTAAATAAAACTTTAAGGGAACATACACCCTCATCTGTTCTTGACATACCACCTCTGGCTACTTTTACACTTCAACGGCAGCATTGGGTAGCTGAGGCGGACACCAGCTATATGGCCAACTGCTGAAAATATTTAATATCTGATCCTTTAAGGCAAAAAGCTGACGAACCCTTACAACAGCGAAACAGAAGCATAGCGAGGAGAGAATATTTAGCAAAATCCCTAAAGTGAGTCGGGGCAGAGCATGAAATGGTCTCTTCCTGATTTATATTGGCCAAAGCTCACTATTTGGTGGTCTAAGCTGTGCTGGAGAGACAGCTGGGAGACTAGGAAGAAGCCTGTTCCCTGGGAGAAGCCTGTGGGATGGGGTAGAGCCTGAGGCCCTCCCTGGTGGCATGGACAGTCTGCCTGAGGTCTGTATGGCTCAGTGTCAGGTTGCTGAACTTCTGAGAGGAGCCAGGTGAGGCTCCTGAGAGGCAGTGGCTCAGCTTGGAATCTGATGAGAGCTGTCCCCTCAGGACCTTTTAACTACAGGTCACCCAGATCTGGGTAAACTTTCCTTGGCTTTTGAACCACAAGGAGACATTTCTTCTTGCCTCTTTATTCACTGGCTGTTTCCTCCTTCTGCCATTTATTAATCTCGCTGGTTAACCATTGAACCCAATACAGCCTCCTCTGGTTTCCAATCCTGTTCTCCCTGTTGGCTTCAGAAAAGGGTTTGCACTAATCAAACTTACTGTTCTTTTCTTCCTTTTCACAGCTGAAATCAACTGATTAAAAAAGGTGGGGCTAGGGTGCTGTTTGCTAAAAGGTGGGGCTGGGCCCCTGGGCCCTGATGAGGAGGTGAGAAGTCCTTTCCAGGGCAGGCCAGCTATGCTTAGAAGAAATCTATCTGTTGCAACACATACACACACACACACACACACACACACACACACACACACACACCTTAATCAGAGTGGGGGCATAATTTAGAGAAGGGCTTTATCATCTCTTCATTATTAAAAATGTCACAGTCCTCAAAGATTGAGGGAATGGCCAACCAAAGACTGGCCCTACTTGAAACCCCTCCAATGGGAGAGAACCAATCCCTGACACTAGTAATATTACCCTGCTACACTTACAGACAGGAGCCTAGCATAATTCCTCTGATAGAAACAGATGAAGAGACCCACAGCCAAACATTAGACAGATCTCGGGGAGTCCTACGGAAGAGTTGGGGGAATGACTGAGGAAGCTGGAGGAGTCAAGGACTCCACAAGAAGACCTACAGAGTCAACTAGCCTGGGCCCCATGGGAGCTCACAGAGACTGGACCGCCAACCAAAGAACATGCATGGACTGGTCTGAGGCCCCCTGCACATAGGTAGCAGATACACAGCTTGTTTTCACGTGGGTCCCCCCAAAAAAAACTGGAGTGGGGGCCCTCTCTGACTCTGATGCCTCCTTTTGGCTCCCATTTCCCTAACTGGGCTGCCTTGTATGGCCTCAGTGAGAGAGGATATGCCTAGTTCTGCAGCAACTTAATGTGCCAGGGCGGGTTAGTACCCATGGGGGACCTCCCCCTTCTCTGAGGAGGAGAGGGAAGAATCAGGGTGAGGGGTGCACAAGAGGGGGCACTGGAAGGAGAGGGGGGTGTAAAGTGAATAAATAAATCAATTTTTAAAAAGAAAAGGAATTAGATTCTTTGTCTCTAAACAAAGCGCCATCTGGGTGTAGCTTCCACCCCCACCACCACTATTAAAGAGGCTTGGTTTAGAGAGAGGGGGCCATGCTACTTGGTGGGAGGAGAGGCATGGAGGCGCTGGATCGAAGGAAAAGGAGGACAAAGGAAGGAAAAGGCTTCCAAGCAGAGAGCTCCGGAGCTTGACATCCCGCTTCCCTTTAAACTGTTAGAATTCACTAAAACATCAGCTCTGTGAGGGCAGGCAGTTCATTCATTCACTGCCGTGTCCCTAGCACCAAGCCTAGTGTGTTCAGCAAAGGCATGGGTGCTTAAATATCTGTCAAACGAATGAGGGACTGGATACAAATTAGTGGCCTAGTCACCAGCCCCAATCTTCACACTGGTCACTGGTTCCTTTCTCTGAAGTATTCAAGAGTTCCTGCTCAGTGAGGACAAAAGTCATGAAGGACAGGAGCAAGTCCCTCCTGAACCGTCACTACAGCTCCAAAGAGACCTAAGTGCTTTTCAGCCAAACACTCAGAAACAGTGCGTAGCGCAGCCTTTACTGTGGCTTTCTACCTGCCCTTGAAAGGGACAGGTTTCCACTGCGTGCATTCCTGATCTGATGACTCCCACCAGCCATGAGCACGAGTGTGTGCTGGGCATGTCATTTGCAGGTGTTTCTTTAGCGCTCATGATAGCCTTGCTTTGTGGCCTGATCCCTTTTACAGCTTACAGTGTGAGACACAAACGGATTTTGTCACGGCTGGAGAGCACAGCTCCGCCCGTCTGACTCCAGGGACTCTCCTCCTACCACACCTACCTTCCGCCTCTAAATAGCCCTGGGACCCGAGGTTGCTGCTTTTGTTGTGGCCTCAGTTTCCAGATTTTCGAATCCGGAGAGCTGAACAAAATGACTCAGAAAATTCTCCCACAGCGGGGGCTGTAAGAGGCGATTCAGTTTTCTCGGAGGTCGAGATTTGATTTGGCTTCTGGGAGTTAAAAGAAGAACACCATTTATTGAAAGCAGCTCAAAATGTTTCTTGCTTTCTCAGCTTTTGAACATCGTGCTAAGGCCTGGCCCTGCTCCTTTTAATAAAGAGCCCTCCTTTAACCAGGCCTCCGGGCTCCTCTGGGCATGAGTACCACCCTGTATCCTCTCACAGGCTTTCTCACAGTTCGGATGGCTCCTGTCTGGTGGTTACAGCAGTTGACCGGCTGGGGGGGGGTAGTTTCTCTCCTAGGGGAGCCTCTTTTGCTCCTAAAGCTAACTTCAGAGGGGGTGGGGATCCTGGAGAGCCAGCAGCTCGGAAGGTGGGCTGGAGTCTCAACTCAATCCTTGTTGCCTGATAAGGAGATGAAGAAACTTGGGGGTTCTCAGCATGAACTGGAACACCACTTCGGGCTCCGAGCTGCTTCTGCAGCAGAGTCCACAAGGATGATGGTTGAGCCAGAGTCGAGAGCCACTCCTCTCGCTTCTTCACAGCCCACCAGGGAGCCTCCAGTTTTGTTTGGTTTTCACCCGGAGTCCTATAGAGTCCTCTTACCGAACCTGACTGTCATTCACGCTGGAAACTAATTAAGCAGCTGCCTGGATGTCTGATGAGGCCATTAAGAAAAAAAAATTAGTTTGTGCTGGTCCAAAGGACCGAAATCTGGAGCAGTTATTTGAACATTTGGACACTTGATTTAGGCTGACTTGAGGACAGACCATTTTCCCTGAAACGTATGTGTATGTGCATGTGTTCGTGCAAGTGAGCATGCCAATCAATAATAAGTAAAATGTAATTAACATTTTTTGAAGCAGGGTCTTAATGTGTACCCTTAGCTGTCCTGGACCTTGTTTTGTAGACCAACTGGCCTTACAAGAGATCTGCCTAAACACTGTCTCTCAAGTGAGTGGTGGGATTAAAGGCACCGTGAAGAGATGGCACCTCTGGGATGTGGTTAGGATGTGAGTGAAAGCCTGCTTTCAGCAACGGGACTGGTAAATTTGGAAGACCCTGGAGGGAGCAGCCTGTTTGCCCCTCTTACCAGGTGACAACCCAGAAAGAAGGTGGCATCTAGGAGAAAAAAACTGTTACCAGATGCCAGGTCTGATGGTGCCTTGCTCTCCAATTGTCTCACTCGAGGAACTGTGGACAAAGATTCTGCTGTTCATAAATTCCTCAGTGGATGCATTTTTGGTCCAGCAGCTTGATCAGACTGACACTGCCTACAAATGCACAGGACCTAACTGTCCTGCTGCTAAACATCTGAATTGCTTGCAGCTGTAACCCAGATAACTTGTGAGTGTTCTTTAAATGGCTTCTGGTGCATACATGCCTGTGTTCCGGCTGAGTGGGCACACATGGGCACACCTGCTAGAACATGCTTGCGTTCCGAATTACTTGATAAGGTCAAGCATGGATTACTACTAATTCTAACGGACTACTGTTCCGCTGACACTTTACAGAGGCTCCTGAGATAACTTCAATGAACAGAGCGGCATAGGTTAAAAATCACTCCCAAAGCTCACTGAGGATCATGGTTAACATATGAAGTATCTCCGTGTCCTGGCTAGTTTTATGGCACTTTGACACAGCTGGAGTCTTCCGGGAAGAGGGACACTCAGCTTGAGAAGATGCTTCCAAAAGATTTGCCTGTAGCTGAGTCTGTGGTGCGTTTTCTTAATTAGTGATCAATATGGGGGGCCCAGCCCCCTGTGAGCAGTGCCAGCCTTGGGCAGGCAGTCCTGGGTTCTATTTAAAAAAATCAGGCTGAGCAAGCCAGTAAGCAGTATTCTGCCATGGCTTCTGCATCAGTTCCTACCCCTACTTCCCTGCCCTGACTTTTCTGGATCCAATGGTCTACAAGTCAAGATGAACAAACCCTTTCCTCCCCAAGTTGATTTTGGTCTTGGTCTTTCCCTACAGCAGTAGAAACCCTAACCAAGACAATCCTCAAAAGGCTCATGTATTGAAGGCTTGGTCACTATCGCACACTAGACAACTAACTATACAGCAGAACTTCAACAGTAGATCTGTCGACATGGCAGAGCCGTGAACACTTTCACCTTTCCTGCTTTGTGCCCCTTGTATTTGTCAAGTTTCACATAGTGAGTGTGTCTAGTTTTTATTATCACAAAATAAACTTAAGTGTGAGATGAAACACCACTGGAAAGCTGGGGCTACGTCAGGCCAGACTTTTACCCCTTGCTGCAGCCTAGGACCAGTCTAAGTATTCCTGGTTCACGGGTGGTCCCATCGTCAACTGCCTGGGAGCACTACTGTGTGGTCTTGTGTTGTTTCTTACCTTCTCCAGACTTGGCTATCGGCTCTCTTAAATGAGACGGTTGGACAGGGGAATCGAGTCTGTGAAACTTCAGAAACCACAAGCACATTCCCTTATCCCATTTGACCCTCTCAGTAGCCCTAAAGCTTAATAGGTACAAAATGAATCTTAACCATTATTTGGCCTAAGACAAGAGAGAGGTTCACTGGCCTGGGGTCACACAGATGTTGAGAAGACTGAGGAGTCCAAAGCAGGTCTCGAGGCTTTACACCCTGGTCTATGAGCTACATCAGGATTCCTTTTGTATATTAGCAGTGAATTCCTGTCCTTTCATGAAACTCCAGCCAGTGTCTTGACACCAGGATGAAATTCTCTTCGCCATTTATGTTTTTTAAGATGCTGGCAGGCAGCTCTCACACAACCTCTGAGTCATTCTCTACTCCATCTGCTCCTCTTTTGCCCTTGCTTGTGGGTCAGCATGTGAAAATCACAACTGAAAGGGGCCCCAAAGGTCACTGTCCTGAGAAGCTCCTGCCAGCCTTTTGCAGACTCTCTTGTGAAAAGTCCTTCCACAATGCTCACCAGGGGGCCCAGGGCCAGGGTGATAAGCCTCGCCTTCCCCCCCCACTGGGCCACCATGCTTCTGCTAGGTGACCTGCATTCACTGAAGGGGAACACAGAGGCCGCCTGGTGAGAAACAGCGTGACTCGGGCTTTTGCACAAGGACGTCGGGCACAATGGAAAGATCTGAGCATTCCAAAGGGAGAGAAAACCAGAAATGCCAAGGAGAGTGGCAACAGAAAAAGCCAGAGCACAACAAATCCCAAGGGCCAGGAAAGAGGGGTGTGTGTGTGTGTGTGTGTGTGTGTGTGTGTGTGTGTGTGTGTTTGTGGTGGTATTCTCATGAGAGGGCTATACCATGGCCAGCTGTGAGTTAGTCAAAGAGCATGGCTGGCCCTCCTGAGGGGCTCTCCCACCTGCTGGGAGTCCTTTTTTTTTTTTTTTTTTTTTTTTTTCTGTGCCTGGGTTCAGATAATTCCACAACAACAACCAGGAGCCCTCTCATTGGCACAAAGTGACTTAGTAAAAATCAGTTCTGGTCATTTTCTCTTAGGATTCTTCCCACTTGCACTAAGAAAGAGAAATTGGATCTCCCTTTGTCCACAAAAATCAGTTGCTCTTGTTTTATGTAGGACTTGAAGAAATGTGTTCCCTGTCAGTAACAGCGACTCACTGAGTAATATATTTTTAAGTAAGGACCAAGCAGAAAAATATTTAAGGTCCTCTCTCTAAACCTTAATGGAAGCTTTGTTAATTAATAGAGGCATTTAAAAAGCAGGACTGTATTCAGTTTGATGAAATACTTTGTGTTGGGATCCAAAATGACTCACATGCATGGAAACTATTAACACACTTTAAAATCCTATACTGGTTTTGTCCTCCAAATAAAAGTCTTTTGTGTTAATAAAAGTCTTTTGTGTCCAATGTGAGGGTATCTCACAAAAAGGAGTTGCATTCTTTTGTTTCTGGGAGACTATTAAATAATCTTATGTACATGAAGAAAGGTTCTCTTTAGACACACACATCAAAAAAAAAAAATTTTTTTTTTGTAAGCCTCAGACCTCAAAAATTATTCACCCAACGTGGTCACCAGACCCAATCTGCTATCCAAGCCCCTCTAAAGCTGGTCCGAATCAGATGCACACCAGGTCAGCACTGGCTGTTGAACTTGGATTATGCGCCCCTTTAATAATGGCAGCAGCCCTGCGAGACGTATAATCTCCATTTTCACATCGAGAAACCAAGTAAGAGCATCAAAGAAAGACTCCAAGATGACAGGGCTATTAAATAGGACAAGCAACAGATGTCTAAACCTGGACTCTCCCCCCCCCCCCACACACACACACTAGAACATATCCTTTAAATGGCTGTCTGGTCACTTCCTAAGCTTTCTCCCACAGTGTCACCTCCTTAGGCAGCCCCTTCCACTTTAAGGTCATTTCTGTTGTTTTTATAGATGTCTTGCTCACACTGAATTAAACCTCCAATCTACCCTTAAGCATGACCCCTCAGGTGTGGACCATGAGCCCGAGGGCCCTAGGATACACTCTGGGTCAGAAGACACTGGCATGCAAGGAATTATCCCTTAGGAGCATCTTGCCAAGCACTCAGCTTCGGTGCTGCTGAGGCCGGCCGAGGGACACTGGGTTTTTAGGAGGTGTTAAGGACTGGCTGGCACAGGAAGAAGAGGCAGAGGATGGACCCACAGCTCTCTCACCACAGGCTCAGCTCAGGAAGGACACAGGAGTGCTGGTAAGAAGCCGGCTCCTGATCCCACCCTGTGTCAGTCTGCAAACTATTTCCTGGTTCTTAGATGGCAGTGACCCGGAAACACAAGCCACAGAAATGTTGCCAAGGAGGCATAGCCAAGTTCCACACACACAGTGACACCTGCTGCAGCCCTTTGTATTCATCTCTTGACCGTGTTGCTTCACTGTGACCTGTTTACACTAGTCATCTCTTCTCTGGACTGTGTTCCTGCAGTGTATGGACTGGCAAGCTGTGGCTCATGACCTGTTTTAGTGAATAAAGTTTTATTGGAACACAGTCATACCTATTTTTATAAGTAAAACTTTACTGAATCATGTACACTCATTTTTTTTTTTCCCATTGCCTATGGCTTTTGAGCCGTTTTAATGGCATCTATACAAGCTACACAGATTAAACTGTTGTTTTTTATATCTTGCTGCCAATTTTTATTTTTCATTTTTTTACTATTTCCTGCTGTTGAGAGCAAAGATGAAGTTTTGGAGTTCTGTATCCCACTGGTTTAGCTGGATTTTTTTTTTTTAAATCTGTAAAATAGCAATGGTAACTTTGTTATTGATACGGGATATATCAGGGGACAGCACAGCATAGTATCTTGTATGAATATAGAGTGTTTAGTGGACAAATGAACAAAACAGAAGGTCAGTTCATACAAAAGGAAAGGATTCAAGTGAAAGCGCTTTGTGAACTAGAAAATGCTTTATGCTAAAACGGTGGGTTGTTAACACTGTGAAATACCAGAATGTTCTGAAACAGAGCCTCCCCTCTAACTTTCTCGATCTGGATCTTATGAGGAAATTGTCTACATTGTATAAATGTAATCAAATTTATATTCTAGCTTTTGCATGACTACTCTTTAGCCCTCTCTCCAAAGCAACCTCTAGGCCCCAATCCTCATGTTCAATTTCAAGTTCTCCAAATAAGGGCTACCAGATCCTGACTTCTCTGTATGAGGTCAGGCTAGACAAGCTCGAACATTTCCCAGATCTCCTCTCTTTTGCACAGCCCCTGCTTTGACTGGCGGGAGGAAGGGCTGTTGTGGGACTTGGGAAGTAGTATAATCATCCTACTGGCTGACTGAAGGTGATTGTCAGGCCCCCAGTGTCACCACAGCTCAGGGACACAGGCCATCACTGGCCTATTTGCTCCTGGGAGGTACCCCTCACCCACTGTCTAATGTGTCTTGGTGTGATAAAACACCTTGAGCAAAAGCAATTCGACGAAGAGAAGGTTTGTTTGGCGTACTTGTCCAGGGTCACAGTTCATTGACGGGGCCAAGGCAAGAACATGGAGGCAGGAGCTGAAGAGATGCCATGGGGGAAATACTACACACAGACTTGCTCCCCGGGGCTTGCTCAGCCTGCTTTCTTATATGACCCAGGGCCACCTGTGTGGGAGTTGCACCTCCTACCAAGGGCTGTGCCTTCCTATATCAGTCATTAACAGTGATAATTTTTTTAAAGCCCCATAGATTTGTCTATAGGCCAATCTTTTAAAAATTTTATTTATTTCAATTTTATGTACAATGGTGTTTATTACTGCATGTATCTCTCTGTGCGGGTGTCAGATCCCCAGGTACTGGAGTTACAGACAGTTGTGAGCTGTCATGTGGTTGCCGGGAATTGAACCTGGTCCTCTAGAAGAACAGCCAGTGCTCTTAACCGCTGAGCCATCTCTCCAAACCCCCTACAGGCCGATCTTATTGGAATCTTTCATTAAGATTCCTTCTCCCAAAATATTTTTAGGTTTGTGTCAAGTTGACAAAAGCCAAGCAGAACAATCACTGTCTTAGTCAGTGATTTACTGCTGTGAAGAGACACCATGATCAAGGCACTCTTAAAAAGGAAAGCATTTAATTGGGGGCTTACATACAGTTCAGGGGATTAGTCCATTATCATCATGGCAGGGAGCATGGTGGCAGGCAGGCATGATGCTGGCAACATAGCTAAGAGCCACATCCTGATCTACAGGTCCCTGATATACCCATTTTTAAATCTCAAAGTCCACCCTTGGTGCCCCAGGTCCTAATCCTTTTCAACTATTGCCACTCCCTGATAAACAAACATTCAAATATGTGAGCCTATTGGGGCTGTGCTGGTTCCAATAAAAAACGGCCCCCAGAGACAGAGACTGGTGTTATTGGAGGTGTGGCCTTGTTGGAGGAAGCGTGTCACAGGGGGTGGGCTTTGAGGTTTTAGGTGCTCAAGTCAAGCCTAGTGTCACACTCCCTATTGTCCACTGATATACGGTTGCAGAACTCCCAGCTACGTCTCTAGCACCAAGTCTTCTTATGTACTGCCATGCTTTTCTTCGAGACGATAATGAACTAAATTTCTGAACTGTAAGCCAGCTCCAATTAAATGTTTTCATTTATAAGAGTTGACACAGGGTGCTGGAGAGATGGCTCAGTGGTTAAGAGCACTGTCTATTCTTCCAAAGGACCATGGTTCAATTCCCAGCACCCACATGGCAGCTCACAACTGTCTCCGTTTCTAAGTGATCTGACACCTTCACTCTGATGCACATAAAATAAAATTAAAAGTAAATTAAAAAAAAAAAAGAGTTGGCATGGTCATGAGATTGCTTCACAGCAATAGAAACCCTCACAACACCCTTCACCCACCACAATACCTGTTCCCTTGTCTACTTGACATTCAAACACATCACTATGTTTTATATCTATTTATTTGTTTGTCTGTTTGTTTGGGGATTTTCCAAGACGGGGTTTTTCTGTGTAGCCTTGGCTGTCCTGTACTTTGTAAACCCAGCTGGCCTCACACTTACAGAGATCCACCTGCCTCTGCCTCCCGAGTGCTGGGGATTAAAGGCGTGCACCACCATCACCCGGCTCAACACATCACTATTAACTGCAACCTTTAATACTAATGATATTAATCATATCTTTCTTGGGTAGGGTTTTTATTGCTGAGATAAAACAGCATGGACAAAACACAATTTGGGGAGGAAAGGGTTTATTTGGCTTACGCTTTCACATTGCTGTTCATCATTGAAGGAGGTCAGGATGGGACCTCAAACAGGACAGGAAGCTGGAGGCAGATGCTGATGCAGAGACTGTGGAGGGCTGCTGCTTACTGGCTTGCTTCGTATGGTTTGCTTAGTCTGCTTTCTTATAAACCACCCATCCGGGGATATCACCACCCACAATGGGCGGCTGTGTCCTCCTCCATCAATCACTAATTAACAAAATCCCCCTACAGGCTTGTGTACAGCTCCATCTTATGGAGGCATTTTCTTAATTGAGGTTCTCTCCTCTCTGATGACTTTAACTTGTGTCAATTCGACATATGACTATCCGGCACAATATAATAATTTTTAAAAGTCCCATAGTCTTAAAAAAATTCAAACATTTAAAAATATCCCATCTCTATCTTTTCCTTCTCTATTTGTATATAAAATATGTGTATGTATATATGATTATATGTATGTATGTATATGAGGTAGGTGTATGATGTATATGTTATGTGTATGTATGTATATGTATATATTTCATCCTCTTGGTTCTGTTCCTCCAAATCAGTGGTTCTCAACCTCCCCAATGTTGTTACCCTTTAATACAGCTCCTCATGTTGTGGTGACCCCCATAAAATTCTTTTGTTGCCATTTCATAACTGTAATTTTACTACTGTTATGAATCTCAATGTAAATATATGTGTTTTCCGATAGGCTTAGGTGACCCCTGTGAAAAGGTCATGCAAATACCAAAGGGGTCTCGACCCCACAGGTGGAAAACCTCTGCTCTAGAGAACCCTGACTAAAGAGCCAAGGTCCTGTAAGCAGCCTCAAAAGACAAAACAAAACAAACAGAAGGACAACCAACCAAAGAAATGAACAAACAAACAAGAAAAAAAAAAAAAAACCAAAACCAAACAGTGGTTCACCAAGTTAGACTGGGGTAGAATCATGTCTTGGATTTGTCTGTGGTGTCTTATCTAAAGTCAACAGACATTGTTCACGCCTCTCCAGGAAAACTCACGGAGTACATAGTAGGCTCTGAAAAGTCATGGGTGAGATTGAGAGGTGGCAGACACCAAATGGGCAATGCAAAGTCACTAATGGAAAGCAGAGGCGAAGCTGTCGAGAGAATGCGTCACCAGGAAGGCTCTTTGACTTTGTTGTCCGGAAAGCTGAAAGTGAAGCGTGGCAGCCCCAAATCTTGCTTGATTTGCATACACTGAAAAGCTCTAGACTGCACTAGCAGAAGTGACTGGATCACAGCAGGGAACCACAGCCCTGAACTGATTCCTGGTCTTGGATCCTTTCTCATCTTCATGACAACATGACCACAAAGGGGGTGGAACCCACAGCACTGGTGGAGGGGAGAATCTACTCCTCTCCCACTCCCCATCTTCCCCCATAAAGACATAACCAGTATAACTCTGTGGGAGAAATAAGGAAATTACTAGCCCTTTCAAGGTTTACTGTGTATGGGCTCTGAGCTGACATCTGGGTCAGGAGAATGTGGCTTACTGCCGGGATAGGAGTTCTTAGCAACCAGGTGCTCAGTGGAGTGTGCGGGTCCATCTCACAGTGGGATAGCCCTAGCAGGCAGCTATTTCCTACCTCCAGAACTCTTGGTTTTGGAAGCAGACATCACAGTGTTTAGCGGAATCCCGCACTCATTTCTCTCTGTATAGCCATGATGGTAAGACAAATCAAGTGGGAACCAGAACCCCTCCACCTACAAAAGAGCAAAGAAACTTTTGAAGACATCACATACTGGGGCCTGCAACATGGACCTGAAAAATGCAGGGAGGTGAGTGTGGTCACATCCTTTGTTCTTCCTGCTTATTTGGCCTTTGCCAAAATCCATGATTCACGGAGAATTACAATGGATTATCATAAACTTAATTGGGTGATGACTCTAATGTGCTTTTTCCAGGTGTGCTTTTGCTGCTAAGAAAACCAATTCAAATCCTGGCAGTTATTGATCTGGCAAATTTGTTTTCTCCCCCCTCTGGTAAAAAAGTCCACCAGAATCAGTCTGTTTTTAGCTAGCACACCCAGCAATGCACCACTGTCATATCTCAGGCCTACAACTCCTCAGTCTATCATAACCTACTCTTAGGGACCCCAGCGGCCTCCATGTTCCACATGCTGTGGGTTATAATCAGATTACCTCACACAGTTTCCCATGCTGTGGCTATAACTGAAACTGGTCCTTGATGATCATGAACAGCTACTATTCTAGATATCTTGTTGAGAAAATGCAAGTAGATCAAGGGAAAGGAATTCCAAAGAAATTCCGGGCATGGCTATATTGCTACAATTCCAAAGGGCCTGAGGTCCAGGGATGTGTGAAGATGTTATATCCAATGGGGAGGAGTTGTAGCATCAGGTATCTCTGACCATCATGCAGATGGTGGAATGCCTGGTAAACCTCTGGAAGCCGGGGAAGCCTTTGGGGACACTCCCTCAATGCACATACTGAGTAACCCAAAAGACTGCTGAATGTGGGCAGAGAGACGAGAAGATGGCAAAAAGATTCACAGTTCTAGGGAAGTTGTTCTTCCATCTAAAGTGGTTTCAACACACCCGCTTGTGTTATGAAGGTAAGAGAGCTGTCCGTAGGTCCCTATAGGTAAGTCACAGAATAGACCTTTAGGACTGACTTGGGTACCAAACTATGGACTCTAAGAAAAGCTTCTGTTTTGCTACCGAGCCTAATAGAACCTGAATTCTCGACAATGCAACCCAAGTGACTGTCATGAGCCGAGCTTGTTTCTGTGAGTCCCGGTCTGCTCTGTGCTCTTCTGCATGCTGTATGCCCACTGCTGTTCCCACAGATGGGTAGAACTGCCAAGTTACCATCAACTGCAAAGCCTTGCCTGACATGGACATCTCTACATGGTTCCTGGTGGGTAACTTTTCTCTGATCTCTGCTGAATGTGGGCAGAGAGACGAGAAGATTCCGTGCCTTTCTAGATGGTCTGCGGCTATAACAAGATGGCAGTGGCTGGGATCAGGTAACTTCTAGAGGCTAGAAGTTTATTTGGTTCATAATTCTGGAGGTTGGAGAACATGGGACAAGCATCTGCTGAGTGTGTGTGAAGGCCTTTGTGTTGAGCTGGCGTATGGTGAAGGGCATTATCCGATGAGGCAGAGCAAGCTTGCGACCTTGCGTTTCTATGCCTCTGCAAAGCCATTAATGCTATCAGTAGGACCCATCTCCAAGCCATCTTTTTATCTCCTCAAACTCTCACCTTCAAATAGCGTAAGAATATTTATGAAGGGCTCACTGAAACCACAGCACGCATTGTCTCTTTCTCGACCACAACTGGGATGGCCGAGCCTAAAACGAGGCCTTGATCCAGCATCAGTCATAACGGATCTGCTTCCCTCGTCAAACCCAGACTGGAAAAATTGCTCGGTCTATGCGTGACTATATTTGATTTCCATAACAGCTCTGCCTAACAGAGCAAGTTTTCCAGTCTTACAGAGGCAGAAGCCGACAATGAAAGCAGTCTGCTCCCAGCCTGTGGGAAGCAGAATCGGAACCCACTCATACCCATCTGACTCTAGACCCGGACCACAGCCTGGAGGTCTTGGCCAGGCTGCACCCAGGGCCTCCTTTATGGATAATCGCTCTAGTCATTATTTCCATTGCCTCTTGACTGACATAGCCAGTGAGGCTTCTGGATCTTCCCATTTCTCAGTAACCAAAGTGAGTTAATATTGAACTTCAAAACAGGCTTAACTCATGAAATATTTCAAATATGTGGAGAGAGCTACAGAATAACATAGCAGACATTCTTATACTCAACCTAAAAAAAAATGCTTTATTCTTCTCATTCAGCTCAATTTTATTTCGTATCTTATTGTTGTTTTCTTATGTTGAGATAAGGCCTCATGTAACCCAGGCTGGCCTCAGACTCATAATGTAGCTACAGCTAACCTCAAATTCCTGATCCTCCTGCCTCCACCTCTCTAGTGCTTTAATTATAGACATGTGCCACTGTGCTCAGCTTTATTTCATATCTTAAAGCATACTATGAGGCCCTGGGTTCAATCTCAGTACTGCCAAGAAGAAAAATACACAAAGGTTTTGTTGTTGTTGTTGTTTTTAGTATTTTTACAAACATCCACCCTCTGCCCTTGCAACCGCCCCTACCAAACACAAAAGAAAATTAAAAATATAAATATAAAATAAATTTTAAAAAGTGACTTCTGTCTTTTAAGCCTCATCTCTTCGTTCCTATTTATTTATTCCAGATTTTGTTATTTATTTATTCTAGATTTATTTGTTTATTTGAGACAGGATCTCACTATGTAGCTCTGGCTAGTCTAGAAGTTGCTATGTAGAGCAGGCAGGCCTTGAACTTAGAGATCCTTCTGCCTCTGCCTCTCTGATTAAAGGTGTGCCTGCTCACACCCAGCCTTCTCATTCCATTGTCTTACCTACCTACTAGTGACTGCTGGCTGTATTGGCTGAAGCTCCCACCGGCAGCACATGCTAATCATCGTGATTTCCTACATGTTTTCCTTCAACCGAGTCTGTTCCCTCTATAATCCCATTCACCCTTCAAGACCCAGTGTGAACACCAGTTCTCCTGGGAAGTTATTGCCTGATGTTACCAGCTAGAGCCCATCCCTGATCTCTCTCTTGCTTTCTTGTCCCCTTTACCTGAGTCTGCCCTGGCTAACATCTACCCTATAAACCTTAAACCTCATCCCTGTAAACCTTAAACTCTGATGAGAAGTGTATTACTTACTTTTTTATTTCCAGAACCTGATGCAAAACAGCACCAGCTCCTTGGTTAAGAAAATGATCTGTGACACTCACGTAAGTTCAGAGCCAGCTTATATGCTATGGTCACAGGCTCCGGTGCTGAAAGTCCAGCCACTTCTACACAGAGCAAAATGGTTAACGCAGAGCTGGAGGCAAGTGGGTAGAGCCCTTTCCTGACCCATGTGAAACAAGTGGTACTGGACCCTCACAGGGAGGCTTGGCCGGAAGGCTACCTGAGGCAGACTTTCCCTGCCCTCATCTGGGACTCCACAGACTGCCAAGGTCAATCAGAACAAGCAGAAATGGAAAGTTCCTCCTTCAAATTCTGTTGGGAAACTTGAACCAGAAATCAATGCTTCAGGCCCAGCCTGTCTCATTTTTCCAGACAGGACTCCCTGACTCTTCCCTCTGCCCTGTGAAAAGCTGTCATGGGAGCAGCATGATGCTGCCTGGAAGACTTTCATGTGGCCTCCCTGCTAGGCAAACACAGTCTAGAGACCCTTGGAAGGCGGTTTTAAGAACCTGGCTTGTCTCCCAGGCCAAGCATGGGGACTATTTGTCAAGGGAAAAGCACACAAATAATTGTCGGCAAAATACACACATTTCGTTTTCTTTTGAGCCCTTTGAATAAATCGTCCTGTGTGATCTTGGGACCCGAGACTGGAAGTGGTTTTGTCCTGGACCTGAGCCACGGCCTCCAGAGAGAGGAATTCTGTCCCATTTGGACACCCACATGAACACACACACGACACTGCTTTGTTCCTACCCAGCTGGGCAAGCCAGATGGAGCTTTTAGGGTCTGTCATCTTGGAGGCCTTTTCCAGGAGCTGGGCAGGTACCTACGAGCCTTTCCGTGGTTAGAAACTGACCTGGAAACCTTCTCAATATATAGAGCAGAGAGGTCCAGAGAGAAAAACCCTGTTGCCAGTTGTGTCTCAAGTCCCACCTATGCAAAATTACCCGAGGCACCTGTCAAAATACCTCCTTCAGGCAGATTTCCCGAGAAACAAGTTGGTTGTTGCTGCTGCTGTTGCAGCAGCTGCTGCTGTTTTGAGATATGGTCTCCCTGTGTAGCCCTGGCTGTTCTGGAACTCTCTATGTTTAGCCCCTAAACCAAACCAGTCTGTCCTTGAACTCACAAAGAACTGCCTGTCTCTGCCTCCTGGGTGCCAGGACTAGAGACATGTGGTACTACTCCAAACCTGAGAACGAGGATTTGATTGGCACCTTAAATTTGGGAACCTATGTTATGCTTCTGACCTTTCTGAGCCCATGATTCATGAGTTTGGCAGCTCCTCCGTCTGGCCGAGGGTGTCTGTCTGTCCAGCTGCCATGGGTCCATCCTGGGATTTCTCAGATCCTGACCACTTCTCCCTCACGCTCCCTGCATCTAAGGCTACCCTGGAGCTTGGCATGGTCTCGGAGAGACTTTAGTACTGCCCCTCCTCCCCATCTCCATCTGCACACACTCCTTCCTCTGTCCCACTTGTGACATTATTCATGAGAGCAACAGCATCTGCTGTCTCCAGAATCTGAAACTCTGTGTGGTCTCAGGAGGGCTCTCTAAGATGGAAACGACACTTTGTATGGGGGAGCTTGTATGCAAGGTTTATTACAAGTAACCATTTTGCTAAATGTCTCTGTGGACTTCTGGCACATATGTTTTAGAGATTCACGAAATTTATATAATTGTCCCTCAGTATTCATGGGAGATTGGCTCCAGAAATCCCACAGATACTAGAATCTAGGTGTGTTCAAATTTCTCATATAACATGTTCTGCTACTTGCATTCAACATATGTCCACTTCTCTTGTACTTTAAATCATATCTCCAATGCCTAATACAGTGTGAATGTCGTAGAAATGGCTGTTATGCAGTATTGTTTAGGGAATAATAAGAAAAAATATTTACATTTTCTCTATACAAATGTATCTGTTTAAAATAGTCTCTGTCAAGCAGTTGTTCAGCACTTGAGGTGCTGAACCCATAGATTTCCCTTCCACATATCCTCCTCCAATGTCAACCATTACTGAAAGTGGATGTCATTTTGAAAAAGTCCTTCGGGTGTGATGGATGTTGCTTTGAAGGCCTTCCTGGCTAGCCTCAAGGGAAACAGGGAAGAGTCACGTGAGCACGTGGCAGTGATCCATGTGGGCCATAGTCCTGCTTCTCCTATTCAGGTGTTAGATCTGGAAAAATCTTCTCCTCCCTCCTAGAGCATGTTCCTTTACCTGAACAGGGATCGTAATTCCTGCATCACAGAGCAGGTGTCATAAGATGTGGAAGCACAACCAGTGACTGTGACATGGCAAATGCCCCCTTCCGTTCCTGACTTCCACAAGTTACTGCTTCAGACAACACTCCTGGAAGGCTCACTAAGCTGTTGACGAAAGAACAGTTTCTAAGTGCCTGCCATTAGGGGAAGAGGTGCTTATGAGGAAATCTGTCAGAGTGGCCACTTCTTTTGTTTATTTTATTTTATTGTTGTTGTTGTTGTTTTAATGTGTACAGATATTTGGCTGTATGTTATGTCTGTGTACCACATGCATATCTGGTGCCTTTGGAGGCCAGAAAGTATCTAATCTGCTTAGGACTGAAGTAACAGACAGTTGTAAGCCACTATGTGGGTGCTGAGAATTGGGCCTGGGACCTCTGAAAGAGCAGCCAGTGCTCTTAACCACTATGCCAGCTCTCCAGCCCATGGTGGCCACTTCAAGAAGAACCTGAAACAAGGTTAGAATCTGAAGTCCTTGCAACTTCTTCAGTGGTCACAAATTCGTCCTGACAATCACAACCACTTTGGTCTTACCTGTTCATGTGACTCTGTGTCTCAAAGTCCCATATTCCATCCAACCCACACTCTTAATTTTATCCTATCTGAATGACCTTCCCTACAACCAGATTTCCGATTCTTGAATTTTCCAGTGCTCTTCCCTTTCCAAGCTCTATTTTCAGCCACCTTGTTGGAAGAGTAGGACCCAAGAAGCCATATTGCTTTCATATAACACTTCCTGGACAGTGACGGTTCCAGGAGTGGACACATGTCTTTGGATTACAGTCTGAACCTAGTCAACGTTCTCCTTCCCAAAGCTCCTCTTCCAGCAGGAGGCAAGCACTTGGGGACGAGGTGTAAGGGCTCTCTATAACTGGCCATTTGTTGGCTCACTATCCTAATGACTCTTAACCACCAGTGACTACAAGAGGCGCTACAGCACAGGGAGACAAGGGCGAGGATCCAGAGCTGCGACAGTGGTGGCTATTTCCCAGCAGCCTCACGAGATTTATTCAGATGCTGCTGCTAATGGCCTCTGGGGCCTGAGAAGCTGAAGGTGGTGTACAGGTTGGCTTAATCCCCTTCAGAAACTTCTACTTGCATTTTTTTTCTCTGTTCCCAAGAGACACATGAACAATAATGTCTCATGACACTCAGTCCATGCCAGTTTGTTATAGCAGTTAGAATTGGTCAGGACAAACAGGACTGTGAGGGAGTCAATGGAGGACTGTATTATGAAGGGAACTCTAGAGCATTGAAGGTTGAAGACAGACAGGCTTGACTGAATGGATATCTCTGCCCTGTTCCTCAGTAGCCAGCAGAGGAAATTTCAGGATCCACAGGGAGAGAACTAGGGAAGAGGAGAAAGAAGGGGATGGAGGTTGTAGATCCAAGGGGCTAGATGTACACACATCCTGTCATGCAATGTGACTCCAGAAGCCCTTTGAGTCTGAGGCTTCAGAAGCGTGAACTCTGTTTTTCTCTTCTGTGGACGATGCTGTAGAAATCTCTTCTCAAATTCTCCTCTGAATTCCTTATAGCCCTTTCTGCCTCCTTAGTGCTGGCTGTGAGAACAAACTACTATTGACGGGTGATTTGAGAAACTACTTTTCATGGCTTTTAAAGCCAGAGGTCTGAAATCAGGGTGTGTGGTCTGTGTGGGGGTTCTCGTGAGGGCCCTCCTGGTTCAAAAGCAGAGGTTCTCAACCTTCCTAATGCTGGGATCCTTTCATTCAGTTCCTCATGAGGTGGTGAATCCCCCAACCATAATTTTTTTTTCGTTGTTACTTCAAAACTATAATTTTGCTACCATTATGAATCACAGTGTAAATAACGGATTGGAGGACATCTGATATGTGATCCCTGTGAAAGGGTTGATGGACCCCAAAGGAATCCTGACCCATTGTTAAGAACTGCTGCTCTAGAGCCTGCAGGTTTGTGGTACCCTTAGGCAAGAGCACTGCCTGCTGGCTCTCTAATCAGCTCCTTAATCCTGTTCACGAGGGCTCTACTCTTGTGACCTACTAGCCTTCTTACCATTACATTGCCTAATCCCATTACATTGTTGCTTAGGACTTCAATCTATGGATTGTAGGGTGGGGAGGCACAGAGATTCATTTTATCACCTCTAACACACACCCCAGCCATCTGCTTAACCAGCAAGAATGCCTGCATGTCCACCCCCTTAGTGAGGGTTATCACAGCAACACGTGAGTGAGGTTAATTCATTACCCCAGACCCTTGCTCATTCGTTTCCAAAGATGGTGCCTTTAAAGGAACTTCCGGAACCTTCAGGTTTATAAAGTATGTTTGCTCTGACTGTCTCTGTCAACTCAAAAGTCAAAAAGATTAGGATCATACAGCCAAAGGCAGCTGCCCTCTGCCATACTTCCCTTGTCACGGCCACCTATCTCACAGAGCTCTTCTCCGTCCCTCTGTCTTCAGAGAACTCCTGTCCATCCCTCAAGGTCTCCTCTCTAACCTTCCTTGTGGACTTCTCTTTCTCTGGCCTTATACAGAATAAACTTCACCCCCATCTGAACCCCAGCTTCTGTGATATTTCTATCATGAAGGTCACACCTGGAAGGCTCTTGTCTTTGTGACAAGCCTGGGTGTTCCTGGTGACAGGAACTATGACATCATTTAGCCCTTGTAAAGTTTAACCATCACTAGAATATCAGGATTTGTTGAATAATGGGAAACCTGTGTGCTTTATACTCTTAGTTGCCTGGTTTTTTGAAACAGGGTTTCTTTGTGTAGCCCTGGCTGTCCTTGAGCTTGCTCTATAAAGCAGGCTGGCCTCTAACTCATGGATGTGCCTGCCTCTGCCTCCAGAGTGCTGGGACTAAAGGCGTGCAGCACCGCGCCTGGCTAGACGACTATCTTAAAATCCGGGCAGAAACAATCTACACCCAGGCTGCTCATACCCAATGATCACAATTGTGAAGACTCTGCAAACCTTAAGGGGTGGTGGCAACTGGACACAGGAGTGGGGAGGGGTGTTGTTCTCTGTATTCTCAGGGACAGCCTGCTGGCCTGACCCAAGGCGAAAAACAAAACAAGATTGTCCGTGCTTGGTTTTGTTTCCATATTCTTCTAGAATCTAGATAGATCCACATGCCGCCTTTGGTCCTAGATCTTGATACCAAGTGTGTTCCCTCTCGTCTGGGGGTGGGGGTGGGGGGTGGAGGTCCTTCCTCACTGAGAGAAGGCACCTCACAAGTGCACCTGTAGCTGCACCTCGAGGCCTAGACATTGCACAGTGAAAGAGAGTTAGAGCTGGGCTTCCAATAGGATTTATCCGGTACCACCAAGGGATGGTAAGTAGTGGGTGAAATTTCCTTTCCCAAGTCTTTCATTCAGCCAGTCGCTCACCCACTCATTCACTTGCTATTTCAGCCTGCCGCTTGCCTTTGTGTAAACGAGCAGGGTAAGGCTGCCACAAGACTCTGTAAATATTCTTTCTCAGAGGCGTGCACAAAAGTAGCATTCAGCCAGACTCTAGGGAGCAACTCCCAGCCGAAGGCAGCACAGGAGCTGACTCTTGAAAGGACAGCCAGGTGCCCATCAGGAGGATGGAATGGGGCTTTTCCTGCTCGGAACAGCGTCTCAGTGGCAAAGGAAACTGCGCATGGGCAGAGATGAAACCAGAGGAAGCACAGAAGAGAGGGGGAATTGGGAGCCCACTGGGAAGACTATCTCTAGATTCCCAGGCAAGCCATTGCCCATTATTGCTGCGTATCCTTTTCTCCGACTGGTACCCGGGCATTATCACGTTGGCAAGTTCCGGACTGGGGGGGGGGGGGGGGGGGGGGGGGGGGGGGCAGGTAGCCCTCCCCTGCGCATGGGTGTCCTCTGCACAGAGCCTTCTGGCAGCCGCTAATGGGACTCTGGAGCCGGGACCAGATACCCTCCAGGAGATTGCGTGGCAAGCCGCGCAGACTCTTCCCTGCCGTGCTTAATTTTCACTTTTCCGCCCTCGGAGGAGACCAGCCGCGGAGCAACGCCTGCTGGGGAACACATGCCTCCCCAAGGGCGGGCGCTTTGAGCCCTGCGGAGGCCAGGCTGTGAGCACGCTGCCGCCGCCGCTCCAGCTGCCGTGGGCCTCGGGGAGGCTGTGCGCGTGGGCCGGCCTCGCGTGCCGGGAGCCCCCTGCCCACATGAAAGCGCCCGGCGCGCCGCGGCTTCCCAGAGCAACCGCGCCGCCTGCGCCAGAAGCCGCGCCCCCGCCCGCAGCCACGCGCTGGAGCCGGGCGCACAAAGGAAATGGCAAGGGCGTGAGTCACCCGGAGGCTCGGCGGCCTGGGCTGCAAGCCCACAACGAGACCTTTGTGCCTCGCTCCGGCACCCGCTGCAGGGAGGCAGGCGTTTCAGGGCGCTGAGTAATGCCGGGGATCAGGAGAAGGCTCTACAGGAAGAGGGAACCACTTCTGTGGACCCACCACCCTGCAGAGCCCTCGCTCGGCGCGCCCTGCCCAAGAAGCTAGCGTTCTTGTCCTCTCCCTCCTGCCCCCAACCCCATCTTTACTTACTCATACTGCTGACCCGCCTCGGGGCCTCTCCTGTTTTGCAGGGATGTCTTCTCAACATGTGTGAGGGACTCAGTCTTCCTGTGTAGTTCCTGTTAGAGATTGGGAGGTGCTAAAAAACCATGTACTGTAGATGGAGGACTGGATGGAAGAGTTCATTTGTACAGGATAGAACTGTTAGGAGCTGTCTAATGTCTCCATTTTTCAAATGAAAAAAAAAAAAAAAAAAAAAAAAGTAAGCCCAGAGAGATATACTCTTCCAGGCTTGGTGTATTTTTTACGTTGTGGTGGTTGTGTGGTTTAGGGAACGCCCCTGGGCATGACTGAGAAGGAAGGGTTGGGTTGGGGAAAACCTGCAAGCCCAGATAAGGTTAACACCCCAGGATTTACTAAGGCCCATAAAAGAAATCAGAGGAACAGCAGCCAGAGCTCAGGGCATTAGCGCCATCAAAATTACAGGGATGGGCAAACAGAGGCTTTTCCTGGGCAGTTGGTCTACCCCAAGATGAATGTTTAATCTACTTGGCCCCCAAGGAAGGTATTGTTCCAGGCAAAGAAGGTGATCGGGAAGCCTGTGCCCTCCAGGACAGTCAGTCGCCAGTCTTGCTAACTCACTGGTCATGGGCTATGTGACAGAAACTAAATCGCAGCCTGCAGACCCACACGCTCCCTTAGTGGAGACCTTGGAGGTCTCAGCATCGCATCCCACCCACTCACTCCCAGAGCCTACTTGCAGTTACCAGGAAACGACAGTGCCAAATGATCTGCGATTTTCTACCGTGAAAAAGACAGTGGCTCGCCACATCCTGGAGTCCGTATATATCCAGCATGTATAAAGCTCCTTCCCATGGGGGAGGTGATGACCTGCCACCACCCACCGGGTTTGTCACAGTGTGCACAGACTAGGCCTTGCTCTGAAGTCTCTCTTTCCCCAGCTCTTGTGCTGATTGCCTTCACAATGCTCCAAACCAAACGGCAGGCCTACCGTGTAGACAAGCTGGTAGAGCCCACTCCAGAGCCCACACCCAGGACATACTGACAGGAGTCCGGCGGGCCAGATGCCATCCATCTGTGGCCAGGACCGTTCCTTGCCTCTGGTGTTTGCTAACTTCCCACCAGAAGCCAACTCGAGTTAAGGAAGTCTGCCATCCTCAAAACTTACTGAGTTATTCAGACTTTAAAGATGGTGGCTGAGAAGTTGTGCCTCCATTCTAACCCACTCTGGTCAGCTGCCCCCCTCCCCCTCACACACACTGACACTATTAACAATATCAATAAAGGCCAGCGACTGCTGAGGGCTTGCTCCCTGGCCAGCAGAGGTAGTGCTTGGTACTTTGCATGCTTCTTCATGTAATCCTCACGGCAGCACGGTGAGGCTGATCTCACCCACATTTACAGGTGAGGACTGAAACACAACCTGTAAGGAAACATGCCCAAGCCAGGGTCACATGGTTACTAACTAACAAGAGCTGCCATCCAGAGCCTTGTATCTACCTCTCTAAGTTTTTAACCACCACCTGCCTCCTTGGCTGAGGAAAGCAGGCTATGTCCAGCAATTGAACCAGATTTCTTTTGGGCCCTGTCCTAGAGAAAAGGACATATGTTCTATGTGGAGAGAGGGCACAGCAACCGCACTGTGGAGTTACCAAAGTTTTCCGGAGTCTTGGCCTTGGCAGCTTAGGGATTAGGTTTGGATCAGCTTCTGGGGCAGAGACATGTCTGGGCAGTCTGGTTTTGAATGACTCAATCCATAAGGGACTGAGCCAAACCCAATTAATGGATTCACCTGTGAGATACTGCTGCCCAAAAAGATTGTAGCTAAGAGCACTGGCTTTGGAGTAGGAGGCAGATGGTTGAAGTTCTCTTCATCACTCCCTAGCTCTGTAACTCCAAACATCTTAGTCACTCTTTGCCTCCTATCTTCAGACGCTGAAGATGGGGAGAGAAAGGGCGTCTCGTGTGATGACTGAGCCTTATCTAGGATGCTGTGAGCAAAACGACTAGCAGAGTGGCTGGTGTCTAGAATGTGCTCAACACATGGCAATACTTGCAATCTTCATTATGAACTGTGTTTGGAAACTGGTCATTGGATAAGATCTCTTTTGCTCAATGGGTTAGGTCCTCTCTCTCTCTCTCTCTCTCACTCTCTCTCTCTCTCACACACACATACATGCACACACGTACATCTAGCTCACAAGGGTACTGGGAGAGTTCAATTCAATGCTGCTTTAGGACTCAAAGCTTTGTCTTCCCCTGGACAGAGCTGCTCAGAGCAACACTGACTACTGATGAGTCCTGACCTACGGCCTCTCCCTCTAGCTTGTGGTGGTGAGCTCTTGTTCTCCAGGTGAAGCTCTGGTCACATGTACCTTCCTCTGGGAGCCCATCCCAGCTGAACTGACCACAGGATGACCAGGCGTGAGTACTTCTCAGTATGGAGTCACGGCCATGAGAAGCAGCTGCTTTCTCTTTCTGAGCTTGGAGTCCAGTGGGAGCAAGAAACAGGCAAAGATGCAAACCCAGTCATTACAGGTCCTGCCAATTGTCAGGAGAAATAACAACATGATGTGATAGAGAACCCTGGAGGGAGAAGTGACTAGAAAAGGAGGTAGCATTTAGCCTGAGGCCTGAAGGACAAGGGGGGAGCCAGCCCTGCCAAGATCTGAGAACAGAGGGTTCCTGGCATAAGGAACAGCTTTTCTCTTTGGAGGAGGGAAAGAACTTGGTGTGTTTCTCATGATCTGACCGGGATGGAGCAGATGGTGGGAGAATGGGGGAGGAAGTACCGTGGCTTCTCCCTGTGCACTGTGCGCCCAGCTAGATGTTTGTTGTGAGAATCAGATCCCTGGACATTCATTGAACACCTGCTTCGCAGGCACTTGTCACCTTCCTTCTTAATAAATCCTCCATCTCCCAACCGCTTGTCCCTGTACTCGGAATCTCCACGGATGCCCCTGTCCTGCAGTGTGGTCATCAGTTCCCTGTTGGGATTTTGTCCTCTCTGCCCATCCTCGACCCCAATTAGTTCATAAGCTCTATCGTCAGGCTTCTTGGTATCCCAGCACATCGACCTAAAAAGTGTTACCATGCTTGCAAAGTTCCAGACAGTGCTCACACCCCTTTGCTTTGTCTTGGGCAGCTCCAGGTGAAGGAGACGACAATAACAGAAATAGATGCTTTTCGGATCAAGCTCATGGACACACACTGGGTGCCTTTCCACCACGACTGATTTGGTAGTGGTTTAGGCGAACAGGTTCTTGGTACTACACATAGGGGCCAATCTCACCCCTTCTGTGTTCGTATCTACTACAGAGAGTGAGAAGAACACTGGACTGACCTCCAACAGAGCAAGCTGGTCTGGACAAGCCATGTACACTACACTACCTAGAGTAAGGATGAGCCCATTTGTTCTATATGTCATCATTAGGAACCTACTGTGAGCGCCACAGACGCCGTGTTAGAAATCCTAGTAGACAGAAAGATAGATTTGGCATCCTGTGCTCTTTAGCTAATGAACTGTAATGTTGACTATATACAAAACAAGGCTATAACGGAAGTACCAAAAATACAGTTATGGGAAGAAGGTGAACTTTGAACTTTAGTGTGTAAATAATAGAAGAGGGGAAGACCTCAAATATGGTTTTCTTCTTTAAATTTTTTTTAAGCACGAAATTATTTAAAAAAAAAATGCTGTTTTGAAAGGGCCATTTGAGAGCAGGGAGTGTGGCCGACAGAAGGCATTTGGAGACTGCGTGAGAGATTACTACTTGATGTTAGGGGCTCACAGCGGTTGTTTCATTCACAATGGGAACAGGCCCCGGGGCTGGGAGAAAGTACGGAAAGTGAGTGAGGTAGGTGGGGAGAGGGTGCAGAGCAGGACTGTTGCTATGGAGATGATAATCAAAGTTTACCAACACAAGACTCCAGAAGCCAGAGACCACTGAGATGTCACAACATGTGGAAGAATACTGGCCTTGTGTCGGAATCAGATTCCATGCTAATCTCCGTCATCGCCTAGCTGTGTGACTTGGATCATGTCACTTTGGTTTCTGAACCTGTTTCCTCAATTGCACAATGGGGGTTACAACTTCTAAACCTCAAGCTGTAATATGTAATAAGATGGGCAAAGGCACCTTTTACTGACTCTGAGAATTCGGGCCTCTTTCCAGGTGTTCCTTGGACTCAGCTCTACTCCCTCCCTGCATATAATCATCTTCTGTTAGCGCATGACCTTGGGCAAAAGACAGGCTTTCAATCTACAATTCCTAAAGAATTTTACCAGGTCGAGTTTTCACACTATGGAACACCCAAAGAAGGATTCCTCTAAGGAAAATCATTGCCTAGTCTATAAACAATATGGCCATGTTCAATTCTTAGGCATACCTCACATGGACATTGGAGGAGCTTACTATTTGGGTTTGGTTCTCAAGCAAAAAGAAATGTTGTTTATTGCGTACAGCAATGAAAAGGTAGTTGTGTTATTGTGGTCATTGAAAGTAGGGCATGTAGATCTCTCCTGCCATTTCCTCCTTGGCATTTCCTCCACAACCAGCTGAGAGTTTACTTTGAAAATGTTCATAGAAAAGGAAAAGTATGCTGTCCAGGAGAAGGGGCAGGGGAGGGGAGGGGAGGCCACCTGACAACTTTTGCAGTCCTGGGAGGGAACCTCAGGCTGAGGGGGAGGAACTGGTGGGGACATAGGAGCTGAGTTTGCTTGGATGTTCCAGCATCTTCTCTGCCTGGAGCCTTCGTCTGCAAATGAGTGTGCCATCCACGTACTCTACATATACAGGGAGTCAGGAAGTGTGACAGGCTAGATGTTCACTTCTTCCCCGGATCCCCAAATTAGAGCACAGGGATTTGAAACAGAGCAAATTCAAAAAATGTGTTTTAGCCCATTCTGGTTGCTATAACAAAATACTACAAGCCGGATGTCATATAAACTAGAGAAGTTTATTTCTCACAGTTCAGGAGACTGGAATGCCTACCATAAAGTTGCCAACAGATTTGGTGAAGGACAGTTTTCTGGTTCATAAATGCTGGCTTCTTTCTGTGTTCACATGGTGAAGAGAAACAAAATCTCAGGGGCCTCTTTTATAAGGACTTTAATTCCATTCATCAGGGCCCCACCTTATCATCCGGTCACCTGCCAATAGGCCAGCTCCTCAAATCATTGCAATGGAGGCTGAGTTTCCACACATAGGGGAAGGCAGCCATATCTAAACATCCAAGGCACAGCAGAACGCCATCCCTGTGTTAACAGGGACGATGAAACACAGGCATATGAAACTAGAGAGAAGAAGTTCCATTTCAGAAAAACTAAAAAACAAACAACAACAAAAACAAAACCCTTTTCTGGCAACTGTATCTCTTTGAATGAAGTATGATCTCACCCTCTGGTCTACAAGGCTCCAGAGCCCCATGTCAATTATGAGGCTGTATCTTAGCCTGGGTCTCATACAAGTGGACCCAACAAAGGCTGGTAGTTTCTGTGACAATTTCAGGAAACAGGAGTGAGTGAGAGAGCAGGAAGAATAAAAGGAAAAAAAAGACATAAATAAGAAAAGACAACTTGGGAGTAAACTACTGAGTTGGTCTCAAGAGGAAGCCAGCTTGAAAACTGTTCCCCACCTCTACCAAGCCATGCAGATGCTCTTAGCAGGATGAATCTCAGGATGGACCTATGGGTTTGCTCTGGCATGAGGAGGAGAAGATACATTCCTGTCAAGGAAGAAAATGGAGAGGTGAATGCAGGTGTAGAAGACACCAAAGACAAGCATGACTGGAATGAAAAGGAGGGCTTAGCTGGGGAAAGCAGAAAAAGGTCCTGGCTCCCAGGAGGGAAAGAAGTGGGCCCTCAGCAGCAGTCGCTGTTCTTCCTGTAGAACTAACTGGTCTAATCTTGTAAGATGCATAAAAGATTTTTGGCCAGTCTGCTTTCTGGGGAAACAAGGGATGATAGAAAGAAAGGAAAGAAAAGAAGGAGGGAAGAGAGATGTTTAGAACCTGAGGCCGAGTCAAATCTTCTAACTCTTTTTATCAGTTATTTCAAAAACAGCATTTCCTTTTGGTAATCATTGCAGTCTAAATCTGTGCCCTTCATAAAACATGCAAACACTAAAAACAGCATATGTGGGGAGTGAGTTTCTTGCCCCAGGTTCTAGGCACTCACTCTAGAGTTAATACTAGTAAGAGCTCATGTGAATTCTTCCAGGTATATCTTATGTACATATACATGTATGTGCATTTTTAAAATTACTACCGAATGTGGGCTTAGTGACAAACACCTGTTGTCTCACCACACAGGAGACAAGAGGCTCAAAAATTCAAGACCCTCTTGGCTCCATAGTGACTTCGCAGCCAACATGGGCTATCTAGGGAGACCCTGTCTAAAAACAATATACAGAAATATAGAAAAGCATTTAGACCTTTATTTTCTTTCTTTTTTTTTTTTTTATGCTTTGAGGAATGCATCATACAAGCATATGCCACTGTACCTCATGGAAAAATTCCTTCACAGCATTCCCTTTCATGTTAAACAGTCTCCCTTGGACGGGCCTTGGGTGGGTTCACCCATCTTCTTTCCTCATTGGCCACAGCGCCCTGCTAATACATTTACGTGTCCCTCTCTGTGCACACATCTCAAACTCTTTGCAAGAAATACAAATACACTTAAACTTTTGGTAGAGTGTGTCAAGTTAGCCTTGAAGGAGCCCTGCAGCAAGACAGCCTGCTGGTGTCCCCGCCTCCTCAGCGGTTCACAAACTTCAGGCAACCTAAAAGATGAAAAGCCAGCTTGAGGGTTGTTTTAATTTGCGTCTGCTTAGTTATTGGTGTCTGCCAACATTCTCTCATCTTCTCGTGAGTAGATGTTTGCCTCTTTCTGCGACTGCCTGTTTAAAAGCCAAATTAACAGACACACGCAAGCTGTGTATAGGCTAAACTCTACAGCAGCATTAGTCACACTGGCCAGTGGGGGACAGTGGGGTCCTAACCCAGCCAGTGGCACATGCTGTACTGACACTGTCACTGGGTGAGTAAACAGTGCCACACAGCAGGGTCAGGCCAGTCATCTGGCAAACGTCTGGAAGACACTTGGAGGAAGGTAACTTTCAATCAAAACCCAGAGGGAGATTTCAGAGTTAAAGGGGCAGAGAAGGTGGGGCAGATCATTTGCCAAGGGAGGCAGAGGAAGAGGTACGCAAGTGTGAAGGCCCCAAGGTGTTAAGAGAGAGAAATTCAGGTGAAAGTAGTGAAGAATGTGGAGAGTGAGGGGAGTAGTAGGGTAGAAGGGGTGATTACTGAGTCCTTCTCTGTTTCTCTAGGACCAAGAGGAATACCACACACCATGTAAAGAATCAGGGAAGCCCCACCCTAACCTGCACGGTCACCATACATGATCAACACCACACTACAGAGCTTCTGAGGATTGAGGACTCTCTCAGAGGCTTCAGGGACAAGTTTCCCACAGAGTTCCAGTTGCAGGGTTCCGTGTCAGAGAGTCTGTGAGGGAGGTGAAGGTGGAAGTGGTCAGTGTGGCAAGGGTAGAGATGAGATGTCAGCCAGGTGACACTTTGCAGCATGATAAGCCAGTAACTGGGTCCCCATCATGTGCAAACCCAGGAGAAATCAAGATACCTGCCCGTCAGGGTCAGCCTCATCTCTCAGCTTTGGCATGACACCAGACATCAGACCTTCCTTCTTAGTCCCTTAGGGGCTGTGGCATGCATTAGACATCCTGCCCTTCTCATTCTACAGCAGTCCCAACCCCAGACTAGAACAACCCTTCCTGCGATCCCCTTCTCCCTTCCTAACAATGCTGCCTTAGGATTGCTGGCAACACAGAGGCTGGCATGGGTGCTGTGGGAGCTGTGGCTTTCTGAGGAGCGTGGGGAAATGGAGGTGGGCTGGGGAGGAAAGGCTGGGGGGGTCCTGTCAGGGGTTGTGTCCAGCAGAAGACCCTAGAGAGAGTCCAGAATTCACTCTGTAAAACTAACACCAGGGAATTTACCCAGGAGGTCACATTCAGGAAGCAGTTTGATATCTAGGTCTACAGTCGAAGAGTGAGCTGGGAGAGACATCATTTTGGACAACTCCACCTTTAAAAAGCCAACTAAAACCACCGGAAAAGACCAGAATACCCCAGGGTATAAACTGGACTCAGTGTTGTAATAATGATTCCACGAACTAAAAGCACATGAATTCTTAGAGGCTCAGGAGCCAAAGCAGACCCTTGTGAGAGACTTTCTGGGAGCTTTGTTACTGGGAGGGTATGCAGAAATAGATCACTCCCAGCAGACCCCGAGGCTCCCTTTTTTCACTTCATTTCTTCAAAGTCTAAAACAACAACAAAAACAACAACAACAACAAAACCTTTCTTCAGTGAGCTCACAGACCTTTGAGAAAAGACAGAAACTGTCTACTCAAGCCAATAGGCCACAGAGGGCCATATAGAGGAGAAAGGGATTTTCCCAGGGTCAATAAGTCTAGCCTGCACACCAGGAGCATCAAGCTAGGAACTTGTAAGATATGCAAATCTGGTACCACACCCGGACTTTTGAATCAGAAATCGATGGGGTGGAGCTGACAGTCTGTGTTTTAACAAGCCTGCTCCCTATGATGCCCTGTGAAGTGTGAGAACCAAGGCTCCGGAAGGCTTGGGGCACTGGTGGGTGGGGGCCAGAGGGAACACAGGGCCCAGGATTCTCAGAAGAGCCTCAAGAACATGCCCTTGAGTTCTGCCAAGGAGTTCAACAATCAGGACATGCCCAGGCAGAGGACCCGCACCGAATGCCCACTGTCATTGCCTGAGTTCTGGGTACCTTCTAATGTAGTTTAGAATATTAATTAAAATAATAATTTGTTCATATCAAATTGTTTAGGGTAAATTGCAGGTTACTTTAAAATAAAATAAAATAAAATAAAATAAAATAAAATAAAATAAAATAAAATAAAAT
>NW_026596064.1:9495163-9499092 GCF_907164565.1 Psammomys obesus
ATAAAATAAAATAAAATAAAATAAAATAAAATAAAATAAAATAAAATGGCATTGTTTAAGACCATGTTTTTGATTAGACTTCCTTTCCGTTCTAAATTCAGCTCAGGATTATCCCAGTTTAAAGTTTGGAAAAGTCTGTTTACCTGCTGACCTGCTCCAGCCTCTCCTCTTTGATTCCTTTAAAGGAAGCCTAAGCCTTTAACACAAAACTGTTCAGAGAAACAAAAAGTGACTAAAACACTGCCACTTAAAATCCCCCCCCCCTTTTTTTTTCTTGGACGTTTATTTTCTCTATCAACTCAATTTCTTAGGCAATCTACGCACACGCCCTCTTGCCACATGTAGACCTACTTCCTGGCTTTGAATGAGCAAACCAGATAACCAAACTGGTTAAGGCTGTACAAAAGTAAGGATGAAGTGTTGAGCGGGGAGCTTTCCTTAAACATTCTTTGTGCCTGGATGCCGCTCTAAAATCTCATGAGTTAGTTAAAAACAAACCAACACACAGAACACAGGTTCTGGGTCAGACATATTGAGGCTCAGGTTCTAGCCTTACGTCTTTCTAGCTAGCCATTGAGTTCTTTTTGTCTTCCTCAAGTCCTTCCCTATAGCAGGAGTCTTCAATATGAGGGCAAGGTTCAATGAGCTGTGTATAAAGCAGCTTGCGCTTAATAAACATCTGAATATCCACCTCTACTTCCCTTTCCTTCTTCCATAAAACTAAAGATTTTTTTTTTTTTTTTAAAGGCAACTTGGAACCAAATTAATATGACCTTGGGTAAATTTTCGAAATATTCTGTCTGGGGTTCCTTACCCTTAAAGAGAGAATCTAAAAGTTGTATCTGTAAGGGTTAATGTCTTCTTAGTGGTGCTTTTGAAATGTTTGTTTTATTTACTATTTATTAACTCAAGGGGCATGAACAAATGCTGTGCACAGGGAGCGTTCAGAGGATGACCTTATGGGATCAGTTCTCCCTTTCCATTGTTGCACCGTCCTGGGATTGAACACAAGTCGCCTGGCTTGCTTGTCAACATCTTCGCCAGCCCCAGGGTTAAGGGTCTGATAGATGCCACAGCCGAGGACACCTGGAACACGGTAAATGCACACTTGAGGGTTGTCGGTGTTACTGATGTCATCACGCTCACTCCAGAGGACAAGAAGGTTGACAGAGGTCAGCAGTCTACAGGTTAGTAACAGACTCTCACACACACGGCTCTTCAGAGCTTTATCACCTCCCGAGCCCCATGAACCTGCCGCATGAAGGCTCATGTTCTCTCTAGAGTCTAGAACATCTGTATTGTTCCTTTTGTATTTTTAATTGGGTTCTGATAGATTATAGTGGTCGCTAGACCTATTCTGTGAGGCAGTCATTTTGCTACAATTACATTCAGTGATTTAGAAAAGAAAATTTTTTAGGAAGAGAAAAACAGGACAACTGGTGGATTCCTCTACTTTGTTCCATAAAGGAATTAGGATGATCATCCTGATTATATTTAAGAATCTGTTTTAATTAGCACATGGTGGCCCAAACCTTTAATATCAGCACTTGGGAGGCAGAGGCAGGTGGATCTTTCAGACCAGACTAGTCTATATAGCAAGTTCTAGGCCAGCTAGGGTTACCTAGTGAGACCTTGTCTTAAAAAAAAAAAAAAAATTAAATTAAATTTTACAAGTGTACTTTTTTTTCTTTTTAAATTTTCATCTCTTTAATCCGTAGGAAATGAACTGAGTCAGGGCTGGAGAAATGGCTCAGCAGTTAGTGGCACTGGCTATTCTTGCAGAGAGTCCAGGTTCAATTCTCAGTACCCACATGGCAACTCACAGCCATCTGTAACTCCAGGATCTGATACCCTTACATAGGGTTTAAGTAAGATGAACCGGTTCAAACCCAGCATGGTGGCCCACAATCTCAGCACTCAGGAGGCTGAGACAAGAGACTTGAAAAGTAACTATTACACTCTTAGCATCACCAAAGGTGATCAACAAAAGCTAATGGTTGGAGGTGATTGACCGGTGCTCTTCAGGACAGGGGCCTGCATCCTTTAGGTGACCATACCCCTGCCCCCTCTGCACAGTGAACCTGGCTTGTGTCATTCATCTGTAGTTTCTACCTGGACCCTCAGAGCGCCTGTGTTTTTACCCTGACCTAGCCCGAAGCTTTCAGGGCACAGGTGAAAGCTTGAGAGAGCTAGTCTGGAATGGTGTAGGCTTTTTAAACCTCTTTCACATGCCTGTTTCAACAAGTCAACTCCTCCTAACCCTTCCCAAACAGTTCCACAAGTAGGGACCAAATATCCAAATATATGAGCCTATGGTGGCTATTCTCATTCAAAGCACTACAGTGTATATGCATAAATAGCAAAGGGAAGTTCGAGGGTCCTTTAAAGACTCCATGGGGACATTCAGTATTTTGAGTTAAGAGTTTGTATTGTCTGGTCAACTGGAGCCCAAGAGTTTGCTGTGATTAACAAGAGACCAGCACAAGTGAAGTGAAACCTTTTGCCTTACTGGAACGACTGATACAGGCCAGCTAGAGCTGAGAAGTGAGTGGTGATAAAGAAGAGACCAGCACTGTAAGGCTGGGGGCACATTTCCTCAGAGTCAACACACAGAATCTGGGATCCAGAGGGTGGCTAAGGCTGCCTCTCACGTCGGCAGCTGAACTTGATACTATACACCAGCCACTCAGGTGGTACTGGTTTTGAAAGCGTGACATCATCCTGGAGAATAGCTGAGGCTTGGCACCTTGGGGCAGAACTGGCTGAGTTCTTAAAGACAGGGTGGGAGATGCCACTGGTGAAGGTGCAGCCTCAGTTGCAGTAGAAGGCCGAGGATTGAAGGGGTCATGGAGAAAGCTGAGGCTTGGCACCGTGTGGCAGGGTCAGAGTCCCCGAAGAGAGTCTGGAAGGAGCTACCAGTGAAAGTGCAGCCTGGTGGCAGCGGGAGGCCCGAGCATCTTAGAGGTGCAAGTGCCACGGGACAGCCTCCAGGGATAACGGCAGCTGTGGAACGGAGCCAGCTTGAGCCTGCAGGACAAGCAATGCCTGCTACAGATGGCAGACCTAAGGAGTGGAACTTTGGAGCGTGGAGGACTGCGAGTCAGTCCCAGAGGTCAAGCACTGACCTCTACTTTTGAATTTCTGTTCTCTGCTTTGCTGGGGGTGCCCGGATGCCCTCTTGGAATAGGAGAGTATTAACTTTTTCTTTTCTTTTGTTCTTTCTTTCTTCTTATAGGAGCCCGGAGTTAAGAGACTGGGTGTTTTAATGAGATTTCAGAATTTCTGAGGTAGATGGAATATTTAAAGAGATAGAACTTTTAAAATGTGAATTTTTAAAGACTGTGAGGCTTTTAAAAGTTGAGATATTTTATACTGTGGCGTTAAGCATCTTGGGGACCAATGAGAAAAGTTCTAGTTGAGAGGCGATGTGTATGTGTGTGAAGTTGACAAGGGGCAGCTGGCCTGGCTAGTTTTGTGTCAGCTTGACAGGAGCTATCGTCGTTTGGAAAAGGGAAGCCTCTGGTAAAGAAACATCTCCCCAGATTGGCCTCTAAGCAAGTCTGCGGAGGCATTTTCTTTATTGATGATTAATGTGAGAGGGCCCCGTTCCCTGTCGGTGGTGCCACCCCTGAGCTGGTGGCTCTGGTTGGTGTAAGAAAGCAGGCTGAGCAAGCCACGAGAAGCAAGCCAGTATGCGGCACTGCTCCATGGACTCAGCATCCGTCCCTGTCTCCAGGTTTCTGCCTGGAAGTATAAGCTGAAATAAACCCGTTCCTACGCAAGTTGCTTTCTGTCATCTTGTTTCAACACAATAGAAATCCAAAGATGAGAGAGAGGGAGAGCCAGGGTGACTCAGAGAAATTCTGTCTCAAAAAACAAAACGAAAGAAAGAAAGAAAGAAAGAAAGAAAGAAAGAAAGAAAGAAAGAA
>NW_026596064.1:9499102-9520974 GCF_907164565.1 Psammomys obesus
GAAAGAAAGAAAGAAAGAAAGAAAGAAAGAAAGAAAGAAAGAAAGAAAGAAAGAAAGAAAACAAAAGAAACCCTAAGACAAATTTGAAAAGAAAACCAGCAAACTGTTTTAAGAGTAGTTGTGGCATTTTGCTGTCCTATCAGCAGTATGCCATATTCTTTAAAAAAAATTTTTTTTTACTTTATTTAAACTTAAATCCCAGTGATCGTTCCTTCCCTCCTTTCTGACTCCCCTCTCCCTTTACCCCCCAGGAAAGAAGAACCCACTTCCTCCCCACCCCCCATATTAACCCTCCCCAGCACATCAAGTCACACCAGGACTGAGCATATCTTCATCCATTGAGGTCAGGCAAGGCAGCCCTGCCAGAAGGAGGTGATTTAAAGGCAGGCAATAAAGTCCATTTTAGAAACAGTTCCCCTCCCCTCCACTTGCCAGGCGACCTACATAAAGACCGAGATGCCCATTGGCCACATATGTGCAGGCTTTGTAAGCCACTGTGGGTCTGGGTTTGTTGTCTCTGTTGGTCTTCTTGTGGGGTTCCTGTCCCCTTCAGGTCCTTCATCTCCCCTCAAACACTTCAACATGATACCTCATGCTTGGCTGCAAGTCTCAGCATCTGTCTCCATCCACCGATGGGCAGAGTCTCCCAGACAACAGTCATGTTAGGCTCCTGTCTGCAAGCAGAGCAGAGCATCATTAATAGTGTCAGGGGCTGGCTCTCTACCATGGGGTGGGTCTCAGCTTGGGCCAATCATTGGCTGGACAGTCCCTCGGTCTCTGTTCCCTCTTGATCCTTGCACATCTTGTGACTGAAGTGACCACCTCCTAGCCAGGCAGGACTAGTGGTGGAGGGGAACAACAACCCATCCACAAGAAATTTGATCCAAAATTTACCCTGCCTAGAAGAAGTATTCCCAATTCTTAGACCACTTGCTTTGGTCAGTTGGTCGACATGTAACCCAGGTTATGACTGGGAGACCATAGTGCTTCACTGGCCTGGGCTGTTCATGTCCCAGGCATCTAACTAGTGACCCTGAGCGTTTCCCACCATGTGCTGACTTGTCCTGAGTCACTACTGCTTCACATCTGCTGCAAGATGTTGTTCATTCTCCCAAATGAACTGTCTGTATCATTGTCAGAGGTCTTGATGTACATAGTCTAGCTTTAAGCTCTTCTCCAAAAAAAACCTATTTCCTGTTAGTGGCTTTCATTTTGTTTTATGAATTTCCTTTGAGCAGTCCAATTTATTGGTTTTTAAATTTTGGTTTTTTGTTTTTTGTTTTGTTTTGTTTTGTTTTTTTGTATTAATCCTAAATCACTAAGTTTGGGTTTTGTGCCTCTGGAAATTTTGTAGCATCTGCTCTTAGGTCTTGTGGTTAGCAGGAGCCAAAGGCCTGAAAGTTGTGTGTGTGAGAGACTTGCCCAAGATGACCTGGCAAGTCAGTGCTAAGCTGGCTCCGTATCACATGACCCCTCGCCTTGCATACTTATTCTAGACTCATTTATAGAACAGAGTTTATCACGCTCCTGGAATCATGGGTGCACCGTTGCCAGCAGCGTAAGACAAGGCTCCTTTGAAAAATTATCTTTTGTCCTCTTGCCAGTTGGGGTTATTTATCATCTCTGAGCCCATTCCTATGATTTTCCATTTTGTGTCTTTGCCAGCTGGCTTTGTGGAAGCTGCTGCTTAGAGCCCAGTGGTTAGAGACAGAAAAGCCGTCTCTACTTCTGTCGCCATCCACCAGCAGCCAAGGCCAAGCAGAGCTTTAGATGCTACCCCAGCCTCTTCAGCACTTCAGTTCCAGCTGTCGGTCCCTGCTGTGTGCCCTTTCACCAGAGGTCTGGGTGCTTTCTCTCCTGTGGTTCCTTATACAGCTTCTTAAGTTTACCTTTCTTATATCATCTTTATGATATCTAAAATTCTCCTTTTGCATGCTGTAAGATAGAGTTCTAACTTTAATTTTTTTCCAGAGTGTTCCAGAGAGGCTTTAGAGGGGATAGAGTGAGCCAACAGCTTGGGCGAAAGTCACTAATCTGTAAATTAGTATGCTAATTGTAAAAAAGAGTCACCCATGTGATCCCATCTTATTTTATATGTAGACATGTGAGACCCCCCCCCCTTTGTGACAGATAAGCACCCACTATAAACAGCTGAATTCACGCTCTAAGTGCTCTAAGTAAAATTAGGCTGAACTGCAGTCATGAAAATAGGCAGAGACCATGTGGCTAAGACCTCATGCCCAATCTTGAGGACCCCAAGTCCTGCCAGGCATACTGGTGATCTTCCTGTGGGTTCCTCCCTCTGACCACCTGATGTCCCATGTGCCACCTCTGTGCAACGTCCAGGGACCCATTTCACCCTTCTTTGTACCAGTGGCATGTCTCTGAAGCTGCTGATGCATGGCCCTCCTAGACCCCACTTCTCACGCTTCCCAGGCATAGGGTTAGAAGTGCTGAGCTCGTTAAGCTCAGGGCATGCTGGGAGGGAGCATCTATCCCTAAATGTCTATTGCAAAATCATTCTGCACCCACTCTTGATCTCGCTAAAGCAGGCAATCTGGGAAATAATTCTCCCACCGGCAAATGAGAACTCACATCACAAAGAGTCGAACAGTCTCTTGAAATTTCAGAACCTTGTCCAGAGTCACACGTCCAAAACCAGGAATGGCAGGGACTGGATGCCAACTCCTCTGTCCCAAGAACATTTCTCATCAGCATGCCCCACTTTCTCAATACAGGCAAGGGAGGGCAGGGGTGTCTGTACAATGATTAGGATTGTTGCTTAAGAGTTTGAACCTCCAGAAAGCATTTGCTTTAGCTTGATCCAAATGAACAGCAGGCACAAAAGGCCACTGCACTTGGTAGCACATCTTGGATTGCTGCTTTGGCCTGGAGTGACTACATTCTGCCTAACAAAGGAGCATGACCCTTCTTACAGCATTATGCACTTCATTTTTCACAGCATTGCTCATAACTATAATTACAGTACTTCTTGCATTATGGGCATTTCATATCTGCCTCTCTCCAAAATTCTATCAGAGCACAGGCTCCATCTCTCTTAAATATAAATGAATATGTTTTATGTGTATGAGTGTTTTGCCTGTGTGTGTGTGTGTGTGTGTGTGTGTGTGAGTGTGTATGAGTGTGTGTATGCAGTGCCCATGGAGGCCAGAAGAGGGCATCCTATCAAATGGAACTATAGTTACAAACACTTGTAGGCCACCATTAAGTGCCGGGGACCAAGCTCAGGTCCTCTGCAAGAGCAGTCAATGTTCTTACCCGCTGAGCCATCTCTCTCTAGCCCTCTTCTGTTTGTTTATAACTGTGCACTGAAGATGAAGCTTCATAGTCAGTAAGCACTTATGGTATGCATGAATAAACATAAGAATACATGAGTGTATTTCTAAACGTTGTTGGCCACTGTCTAGGTACCTATACTGATCTAAGCACTGACATTAGCATCTCTCATGCTAAGACCGTTATTACAGTGAACATCTCCCAGGGAATAGCTGTACTTGCCAGCTGTCTCAAAGTCCAGCCTAAAGGTCAGTACTTCCAAAGTATGTGGCTCTCCAGCCCAAATTCAAACAAATCATGCCTGATGTCCCCATGGCCAAGACCTCCCACATTAGCATCTTTATCTGTGGCTCCTTCTAAAACCAAGTCTTAGGAGTTCTGCACAAAACAAACCCAAGATAGATGTTGATGGATAACAAGCTCTTTGTTTCTCCTGGGAAGCAGATTTTAATCTGTCTCATAGACATGAACAGAAAGCAGGACTAACGAACTAGTGGGAAAAAAAAAATGCTTCCTGATTCCAGTAATTCGCCAATCCCTGCCTGTGTGCAGAAACCTCAGCTAGTGGGACAGTGGTAAACAGTGTTCCTTGAACGAGTACTCTGAAAAGAAACCTGACCTTTAACACTCTATAGAATCTGAGCCTGATCATAAAAGCCTTTAGAATACTCTAGATCACTCCAGCCCTAGTTGGGCTTTCTATTAGGTAAGGGAACCATGTACTAAGACATTTAAAGACGAGTACTGTCTGTCCTGAGCTGGTATGGTTAGTTCTGAGCAGTATAGTTAGTGACAAACACTTTGGAGTCAGAAGAGGGTTCAAATTCTACCTCTGATTTTCCTAAGTAGCTTGTCTAGGGCAAACTACTTCTCTGAATTATTTCCTCATTTATAAACTGGGGTATAATACTTACTTCATAAGGTTGCTGCAAAGTGTGTATGAGATAGATAAGCAAGGCTCCGGCAAAAGTAGGAGTGGGCAGACAAGTAAGGGCTGTTATTGTTGACATGTCATAGGCAGAACATGTAGATGCTGGGCTAATGCAAGATAAGTGGTGGGGATGAGGCAGTCCAGAGCTAGGTTTGGGGAAAGGGAAAAATGGTTTGGAAATGAGAAATCAGAAGGACTGACAGCCTGGTGGATCCAGAGAGGAGAAAAGTTGGCTCTAGTGCTTGCTCCAGCTGCGGTCAGCACTGAATAGTCCTCAGGGGACAGACTTGCATTTCCTCAGAATCCTACGCAGTGTTCCTCGGTCGGTGCTAACTTTTTGTGGACATGGACATCCTGCTCAGCATCCCTGTGGAGCTCTGCAGGGAGGTGCTGTCTTGTGTCATGCTGGTTCTTTTCCCTTCCACTCCAGCCATCTTCTTGTCTCCTTAGGCCCAAGAGAAGGAACCCAGCTAGTGAGGTCCATGATAGATACACAGACCTGAGGTTCACAGTTTTATCTGGACTCCTGTTCTGTGTTCCAAGATTTATTGTGCCTGAGGAGGTGATAACAGGTAAGGGTTTGCTGTTCAAAGTGGGTTGGTTGCCCAGGAGCACTGTTTGAAGTTCTGATTCCCTGACCTCTGAAGGGGTCTCTGAGGATAAGACCTAAACATTTCCTGTGCGTCCTAACATTGATGAAGCCCTGATTTAACACAAGTTAAATGAGTCAGGCTGTCTTTCGGTCACTTGTTTCACATGTGAAACTATACTATTACTATACAAGAGAAGAAAATTTTACTCTCAAACAAAACTGACAAAGCCTAACCAGTTGATTTACAGGCAAAAGAAACCAAATAGCACAGGAGGAATCTAGTTTCAGACACAGTAGAAGTTACAGATTCAGAAGAATCTATCTCAGAATGGCCAGGCTCCAAGGCAGGATCTGAGGAGCAGGAACTAATGGGCACCTGGAGGGAACCACTGCTACAGGAGTTGACTCCCAGGAGAGAATCTGATTGGTTGAGGCACAGTCACATGACAAGATCTGACTCCCCCCCCCCAAAAAAAAGAAGCAGGATACCCCGAGGAGTGCCTCCCTGCACAGTGGGCTGGATGCCCAGCTGAACAAAATCAAGTGTTGGCCCCACACGCATGGAGGCATTAGGAGAAATGTTCCCAGCCTCCCTGGTCTGGCAAACTGCAGAGGCCAGGACATCAGGAGAAAGGCAGATGTGTGAGACTTCAGAGAGATGAAAGGAAATGTGAAAGTTTTCTTAGAGTGACTGAGAGAGTTCAAAAGCAAGGAAAAACACGGTAGAGACGGGAGTGCGATTGGATGTAGTTGGGAAGGCCAAGAAGAATGACCTTACGTAATGACTTCAAGAAGCCCAGGTCCTGGAAGCTGATGAGAGCAGATGTGCAGCATGTCCCCAAGAGGGAAGAAAGCACAGGCTTTCTAAGGTGTCTGTGAGGGAAGGCAGCAGAAGGCATGAGACCAAGGACTGCGCGCACACAAAGTGTGCATGGCTCCCGAGACGCTGCAGAGCCTCGGCCTGGGACCAGGCAGGGAAACAAGGCTCGAGTGCTGCATTTGGGCATGAGCAAGTGCCTGGGTGTTGTAGCAAGAAGCTAAAGGGGCAACATCGCCATGGTGGTCTACAGGACATCTCATCATCCCATTCAAGGCCCGCATGTAGGTGTTGACAGACTTTTTTTTTTAAATAAAGATTATGAAAATAGCAACATCTAGGGTAAATGGTTGCCATCATTTAATTCCAACTGAAGTCGCTAGAAGAACCTATCTCCAAGCATAAAACTCACTAGCGTTTTACAAGTGCTTAGTGTGACAGGGCAAGACAGAGCTAAATGCTGTGCTAAACAGAGGTGACTTGACCACTGTCACAGAAATCTACAACAAAAGCACAGGCCTGTTTGAGTCAGGCATATTTAACTTAATAGCCTATACGAAATAGTCTTTATTTTGTGTTCAATGTGTTAACAGATTGAGTTATCGAGGTTTTGCTAAGATGCTGACATAAATAAAGCTTTTAAAAGTTGACCAAAAAGCATGGTAGTGATTACGAGGATGAGCATGTTGGAGCAGAAGAGGAAGCTGAATATGATCTGGGTACTCGAATACACACCCAATGTGTGGAAATACACATTGAGCCCCGTTAGCATATATAATTAAAATCTGTCGTTTTAGTGACTTTTCTATTGGTATGATGAGAAACTGTAACCAAAGCAATTTATAAAAGCAAGTTTATTGGGGCTTACAGTTCCAGAGAGTGGGGGACTCCACTCTCCAGCAAACATGGCAGCAGGCAGGCAGGCAGGCATGGCACTGGAGCGGTAGCTGAGAGCTTACAGCTCATCCATAAGCACAAGGTAGAGAGAGCTGACTGAGAACGGTGTGGGCTTTTGAAACCTCAAAGCCCATCTCCAGTGACACACCTCCTGCAATGAGGCCACACTTTGTAAGCCTTCCCAAACAGTTTTGCCAACTAGGTAAATACATGAGCATTCAAATACACGAGCCTCTGGGAGCCATTCCCATTCAAACCTCCACACCTGCTCATAAACCTTTAGCACTTTATGTGTATATATTATATAACTGGTTGCATCAAAAGAAGCTTGCGTTTCTCTGGGGCATCTGTTCATTTTTTTTTTTTACACAGTAGAGACTGTGTACACAGTAGAGACTGTGTACACAGTAGGCACTTCACATAGCAGTGAATGAATGCTCACAGTAGGTATTTCACATTCAGTTAACTATCGAATGTTAGATACGTGTAACATACACCATTATTTTGGTTATAATTTATTTTTGGCTAGCTAACGCTAAAGGGAAACTATCCAGTGTTATATATCTAAAATAGATTTTTGGTCAAACACATGCAAATATATAACTTGTCAAGTGGTCTGAGTACCAGGTGAAGCTGGGCTAATGTCTTGGTGTTGAGCCCACACTGAGCCCAACCAAGTAAAGCCAGGCTCCATTCTGAGAGTTAAACCAAGGGGCTGAGGGTGAAACCCGGTGGAAGAGTGCTTACTGAGCATGTGTAATGCCCCCCTCTTTAATCCCAGGATCATAGTAAGTAAGCAAGTAAAGAGGAACCCGTGACACATCTATCCCTGGGCCAGCACATCTTGTCAAAAAGTCAATGGGCAACACAGAAGATGCTAACGTCATTCCACGAGTGAAGGTGGGGCAAAAATACAACAGACCCAAAGCTTTGAAAAGTCCTGTTGGGGTGTGGTGGGGGTCCATCCATACTTCATTTTTATTGGTGGTGGTGGTAGTGGTGGTTTTTCAAGAAAGGGTTTCTCTGTTTCTCTACATGTAGCGCTGGCTGCCCTGGAACTCACTTTGTAGACCAGGCTAGCCTCAAACTCACAGAGATCCACCTGCCTGTGCCTGCCGAGCACTGGCATTATAGGCATGTGCCACGATGTCTGGCTCATACTTTCTTTTTTGTTGTTGTTGTTTTTTTTTTTTTGTTTGTTTGTTTTTAAGGCAGCGTGACACCTTGGCGGTCCTGAAACTTACTCATTAGACCAGGCTGGCCTCAAACCCCAACTGCCTCTGCCTCTGCTGGGATTAAGGGTGTGTGCCACCACCGCCAGGCAGGCTCTATCCACACTTTCTTAGAAGTCCAATGCCCTCAACGGGGCCTTTTTTTAGCAGAAAACTGAGGCGGTCACTTCTGAACCCTCAGGAAGTTGGACCCCACAACTCAAAGACTGACCAGTCTAGTTCCAGATGGCAAGTCACTGCCTCCCCTCTTGTGTGCCCCCTCGACCCACATTCTCCCCTGCTAATTAACAGCAACTATTATGACTCCCGAGCCATTTAGAATGCACAGTTGGTCCATGATTTATTTCCCCACTCTCATGAGTGCTTAGCATTACGCTTTTTATTCAGCTAGTGCTGAATAAGTACCTAAAGAAAAAAAAATGCTTAATAATATAAACTCTGAAAACGGCTGTATAGCTGATTGTGAGTACCTAAGTTAGCGACTTTTGCTGGCTTATGCCTCGGGCTACAAAATAAATCTGCTTTTCAGTGTTCCCCTCAGAAGATTATAAATGCAGAAGCCATGTCTCTGGTACATAGTAGGTTTAGTAAATATTGATTGATTGAATGTATATTAAACATTGTTTGTGTGTATTTTTCCCCCTTTGTTTTTTCTTTGCTGTGTTGAACCCAGAGCGTCGTGCGTCATGGTAGGCAAGTGTTCAACCCCTGAGCTGTACTACGACCTCTGACTGGGCAAATTAACTGAAAAATGCATATAGAGCATGGGCAGGGCAGGAAGATAAATGCTCAAATTCACTGAAAAATTGCAGCAATCCTCAAACCAAAAATGAAAAAAAAAAAAAAAAAAAACATCGTGAGAGGGAGGGATGGGTGTGTCTGTATCACACTGGAACGCGCTGAAAAGCCACCGTTCCACAAGCTGTGGGAAATGAGCTGTCACGCTGGTCATCGCTACATGAGAACAAACAATTGAGAAGATGCTTCCAAGCTTTCTCAAGTTAACTTTCAAGCTTACTCAATTTCCTGAGATGAAGAAGGAGTCTCTTTTGGGGGGCAAACTCTGAAACAGGAATTAGCTATAAATAAATGCACTTGAATCCCTCCCTTCTAAATTGCACAGGTCAGAATGCTTTACAAGGTCTGGGTTTTCTTTAGCGGGGAAGATGTGCAAATGAGGAATTAAACGGTAAAGTCAGACCTTGTCTGGAACGTGGCCTCTCTGCTTTTTAATAGGCCTCTTTTCCATTTGGTTTGAGATAAAGTGGCCCCAATTATTTTAAAATCCTTTAAAGGAAAAGATATCCATAAATTATGTTGTAGGCCTCTCCTGGTTTCCCAGAGAAATTAAATTCTTGCCTGAAATGACTTAAATCGCATGCACAGAACCAGACAAAACTCCCTTCTTGTCGAAATACAAAAAGCAGACACAGCAGCCCCGAATTTCAGAGCTAAAAAGATAAATAGAAATAGATATAAACACACCCCAGCAGCAAAATTCAATAGTGAGATCAAAGCTAAACTTCCGCCTTCACAGAGTTCCCGTTAAGATTTTTTTCCCCCTCTTTTGCACCATAATCTGGGCCTCAGAACCTTGGTTCCTATTCAGCCACAAGATCAAACAGCTCATACACATCTGCTGTGGTAGGGGTTTCCTTCTTTCTTTTTTTTTTTTTAAAGGCATTCAATAATTGGTGGGGTGAGGGGGAAGAAGAGGGAATTGAACATCAGCATAAAGACAACAGCAAAACACACCACCACAGTCCTGCCGTACAAGTGATGGCTGTGGGAGAGGATTGTATGGACACATGAATATTTGTATAAGGTAATTCCAACATGCTCCAACAGAAGGTGGGGGTTTTTTGTTGTTGTTTCTTAAATTTTTCCCCCGTGTTGTTTGCCCCAACACTGAACATTTTTTTCTGGTTTGTTTGTTTGCTTTTTAATCAAGAAGTCATCACTTTATTTCATCTCTTTCCAAATAGAAATCCTGTTCCGGACCTATTTCAGAGCAAGGTAGACAAAAGCCAGGCCTGGGGTGGTCTGTGACCCAGGCAGCTGTAGGCTTGGTCCCCAGTGAGCAGTAGAAGGGCAAGGCCAGAAATACTGGACAGTACCCAAGAATGAAAGCTTGGAGGAGGTAGCCTTCAGTCAAGATCTTAAGGACAGAAACTGGGCTTCTACTAGAGCAGTAGGGAGGGGCATATCTCAGGCAGAAGGACCTAATAGGACTGATAGAAAACTTCAGGAATGAGGCGGAGCTAGGGAGAGCCGAGAGGGGCTCAGTCAGTAAGTGCTTGCTGTGCTGGCACGGGGACCTGAGTTTAGCCGGCTGAAGCAAGGCATGCGTGTAATCTCAGTGCCAAGAAGGCAGAGATGGGGGTGGAGGGCAGAGCTTGCTGGACAAGCACACTAGTCCAATAGATGAGCCCCAGATTCAATGAGAGAGCCTGTCTCAAAAAAAAAAAAAAATAAGGTGGAGAGCAACTGAGGAAGTCACTCAATGTCAACCTCTAGCCACAGGCATGCACCACACACACACACACACACACACACACACACACACACACACAAAGGAAGAAAAGTAAATGCTCACATGCCTAGGTAACTGGTGTGGTATGTAGAGGCCGGGATGGGAGACACCATGGAGACCAGTGGCAATCTTGGCAATAGAATAAGCGATTGAGGCCACCATTTATTACAATGTTGGATTTGTCTACTCTTAAGTTTGTCTTTCCTTCCATCCTGGATACTCCTTGTCCTCATGCATTCTCAAGCTTCTGTTTCTGAACAGTAAGATTTACAGCGTACAACTGTCCTCTGTCACAGATACAAATGAAGAAGAGCTGGGCATCACCCCCACCCCCCACCCCCACTCCCATCACCCCTCACGAAAACTTCAAAGTAACCTGGGAAAAACCAACCTAAGTGAACCCCAACAAACAAGATGTTTTAATCATCGCTTCTTCATTTTCTCTAGAGTTTCTCTGGTGAAGTCCACGAGCCCTGTTAGTTCAAGGGCACTTTTGGCCTCTGAGATTCTCTTACTGGAGTCAACCCAAGGTGAGTCTGTTGTTTGGTCACATTAAGGCAAGTTAACTACTGTAGCAAACCACCCCCAAATCTCAGAGGCTCCATCCAATGTGTTTATGTCTTCCTTGGGCAAACACCATGCTCTTTAGCTGTTAGGGGTTGTTCGCGTGCTGCCTTGGGGAGCCTGGGGTACTTCCATTTGCCAGTAGCCTGCAGCGTGACCCCAGATAAAAAGCTTCCCATCCATAGACTCAAATTCTTCAGTTACAAGATGGAGCTGATGATGTCCTGCCCAGGTAGCTGATAGCACTATTACGGTTGGCAAATGCTTAATAATCGTTACAATTATGAAATCCATTAGCATATATTAAGCTCTTACTATCCATAAGGTACTGCACTCCATGTTTTATGGGCATTGTTTCATTTAATCCTCGTCACAAAGTTCCACTACTATTGCTATAATCAAAATGTGGAAAGATATTAGCACTCCTGTATAAAATACAAATGTAGCATCTATCTGGCTCCTTCCCATCAGGCTTTGCACTTACCGATCTTCCTTCTTAGCAATACTCTTGTTCCAGATGTGATGAACATGGTTTATTCCCCACCTCCACTCTGGTATTCAGCCTCATGTCATCTAGAGAGGGTATTCAGGATTCAGCACACAGTAGGTGCTTAGGATATAATTGTTGAGTGATCTACCGTTACACTGCAAATCACTATGGGGGAAAAAAAGTCCAGCGTTATTTTCCTTTCTCTGTGGAGATCTATACCAAAACCCAGGTTGCCATGCAAAGGGGCTCTGAGTTCGGAATGTTGACATCCTCACAGTCCAGAGTGGAGAAATCCAGCCGCTGAAGCCGGTCAGCTCTCCTCGTAAAAGGCTGGAAGGGGAGGCGGGCGCATGCCCCCTCTCCGCCAGTTCCCAGGCAGCTGGGTCGCCTACACACGCCTTAATCAAGTCATCATATCTAGCCAGTGTCTCCTGGATCCCGTCACTTCTGAATGAGAAAAAAAATTGCCGACAAATTTCTATCAGCAGGAAGTTGGTGCTCTCCTGCGAGGCTGGATGAAAAGCACCTGTGACGTCAGCAGCCTCCCGCCTTCCCGCCCCTGCTGGGGGCTTTGAGGCTTCCGTGTTCTCTGTTTAGGACCCCTAGCAGCCCACCTGCACCTCTGAGTGCCATTCAGACCCCACCACTGGTAGGGCTGCACGGGATGAGCCCAAAACTTCCTAATTATGGACTTCGCTGACTTGTAATGGTTAAAAAAAAAAAAAAGCTATTCCCTGAAGCACGAAGGCTATCCACACCGGCCAACCCTGGCTTCGCCATTGTTCCCACAGTAAGGACCGTTTGACTGAGTGCCAGAACGGTTCCTTGTTACTTATAAACGCCCTGGTTTGAAGGAAGGGCTGCTGGCCTCTATATATGCCCGACGGCTTTCATTTTGCAGCAAAAACCTTGAGACACAAACCAAAAGGCCTTCTCACCCTTCATCAGAAAGATTCCCCCCCCCCCCAACAGAGAGTTTTGCTGGAGAAAAAGAGCTGAGAGGATAAAGATATTGGTAGAGCTTAATGCCATAAATCTGATTAATTTGCCTTGTGACACTCATCACAAAAAAGTTAAGGGTCAGAGTCTTGCCTGAGAACTGACCTTTCACCTGCAGCCAAGGCGGTCACAATGGGGGCCCTGGGGCCTTTCACAGCTACCTGCTGCTTTGGACAATGCAATTGGACACAGTGTTCAACATGATGGAGAATACCTCAGAGCCCAGTCCCTTGTTTTCTCTGTCTGTGGAATGGAAAGTGGCCAGGACAGCATCTTCACTCTCCAGATAGGACCAGGCAAGAGCCACCTCTGGGATACGAAGACAGAAAGCACAAATAGAGCGCTCTCTCAATGGTGCATTCGCAAACTTATATTGAATATCTTACAGATTGTTCAAAGGTGATCGAGTCTGGGTCCTTCACTAAGGAAGCACAGGGGTTCATGTTGCTCTCTATACAGGATGCACTCGGTGCCTAATACACGACTGTCCTTCCTGTGTACTCACAGGGTGACTGATAGAAACGTTTGATTACACAAAGGAGGCTAGGCAAGAAAGCTATCTAGACTTCCTAGTCTGGGGAAAGCAGACTGATTCTTGTGTGACTCTTGCGCTTCCTGCTTCATTTTTGTTTTGAGACAGGGTCTCACACTCCAATGGCCTCCAATTCCTGATGCTTCTGCCGCTGCCTTCTGAGACCTCGGTTTCGAGACATGAGCCGCTGCGTGTGGCTTGCCTCTTTTAAGTTTCATAAGTGCACCAAAGGAGTGGTGAAGAGATGACTGGCCCCTCTACCGCCATTCACATTTATGTTTGTTTTGTTTTTTCTTAAATCCCTCAGACTGAGCAGTCTTGTGAGGCATGACTAGCTTCTCTAAGCCCCTCACCCCTACTTCCCAGTTGTGGTGATGCCGTCTGGGGACATCTAAGACACTTCCAGAGATTTCTGTGTCCCTGCATGTTGCCACCCGGTGCTGCCAGCAAAGCTTGCAGCTTTCTGGTTTTGTATTTCATCTCCGAGAGATGAAATTCATCTTCAGAGAGAGCATCTGGCAGAATGGCACCACGAAATGGGAACCAGACGCTCAGTCAAGCGCCACCAAGAGCTGTTTATCCGTGGAATTAACCTTTTGTTTGGCATTTGCTTTGTGGTGGGCTTGCGCTGTGCTTTTAAATTCACACCCTGCCCTGGGTCTCCAAGAGGCACTCAGGTTCTGCTGAATCAGCGCTTCACACGCCTGGCAGAGGCAGTTCTGAGCAACCGGCAGCCAGGAAAACTTTCAGCATCCTCCTTTGGCAGTCACTTTTGGCTCCCCATAGATTTATGACAGCAACAGATGGGCCCAGGTGGACCCAAGTGAGAATCTCAGACAGGCCCAGCTACTCTGCCCACTGGAATTGTGTCTAGACAAGAGGGAAGGCTCATGCGCCTCCTGGATTCGCTTTGAAGCAACTCGATGTGTGAAAGGAATTTACTGCCACAGGAAGGTATGCGGCATGCAGGCAAGACACCAGAATTGCTCTGGAGAAAAGGACTGAAAGCAGGAAGGAAGGAGGAAGGAAGGAGGGAGGGAAGAAAAAAAATCGCCCAACAGAGAAGGCAAATGCTAAATCAGACACCACTCTTCCCCTCCATTCTGTCTCCGAGATGGCAATGTGCACCAGCGGTCAGATCATTCACCATGATTCAGCTCTGAGGCATGCAACACAATACCGTCCAGTGTCAGTCTGAAGAGGATCAGTTGGTGCTGAGCATAGCCCTACTGGAGGTGATGGTTTTGATAGGTCCACCGTTTTGCTAGGTTTACACAGAAGCCTCAGACTGTAGCTGAAGAAGTAGGGGGCCATGAGCCCAACTTCCTGATATGTTGCTTCCACCCTTCCCCCACAGGGCCCCCACCTAAGGAGACAACCCTGAGCGGAGGGAACTGGCTGAGTCCCTTAGAGTTAGTTTGAGCACTGACAGCAAGCACAGGAGACACTTTCCCTCACACCCTAGGTGAGCTGTATTCCTGGCTAGGCTGAGGAAAAACGCAAGGAAGCAAGCTTGGGGCTGCTGTCCTCCCTGTGGCAGAGACACATTCCCAGGCTGTAGTGGCTGCATATGACCAAAGCTTCTTGGAACTGCCCCTGGCCCCAGAGCCAGATAACCAGACTTCGTCTGGGTGCCATGTGTCTGGCGTCTTAGAGATTTCGTTTTACATTGAAAATATAAACATCACAGTAAGGGGAAAGCTGAGTTCATTTACCCATCTTATGCTTTTTAAAAAGGTTTACTTGTGACTTACAGTTTTTTTTTTTTTTTTTAGAAAAATAGAAAAATGCAAGAAAAACAAACTAAATAATGTGCTGTGTGTCTTCCAAGAGGTGTATGTGTGATGCCGGTGTTAGGCCCATCTTCAACAGAATAAACTTGACATTTGGGAAAGTACGTATTAGTGGAGAGATTGGTGAGAAGATAAGATATAACTTGAGTAGATGAAAAAATGTGCACAAAACACTGTTTGGAAGATCAGCCCAGCAACTTAATACCAAATGTTGGCATCTGGAGAAATCCTAACTTGACGGTTTGGTAGGGAATATAAAGAAAACCTAAAGAGCACTTCGGGAAAAAAAAAAATTGAAGAAAAGATTTGTTGCAGCGGCCCAGGGAAGCAGTCAGTCCTAGAATTCCAAAGAGCCAGCATTTATCACCAATGAAGTTTGGGTAATGTAAAGGGCAGCCTGGGCCTGGAAACATTCCGGAAGGGTGTCTGAGGGTGAGGAGAGGGAAGGCTCTTCAGTGAACTCCGAGAAGCAGCCAGCGGTGAGGGGAAGAAGGCCAGAGAGTGCTGCCAGCAGCTGTGATGTGGCTGTGTGGCCCAGAGGAAACGGCTCTCCCAACCTGCCATTAAAGCAGCTGTGGTCAGGCTGATGGTGACAGCTCAGCGCTGGCATGGTGCTCAAGATGCTGGCTGGCCCCAGCCATTAGGATTAGTGGGAATAGACAGTTCTCCCAAGCCCTGGACCAGGATACACCCTGCAAACTCACTGTAGTGGCTTGACTGTTCTGTGCCCACGTGTTGTCTTTGCTGCTCAGACTGCTGAAGCTGTGCCTTCCTTTTTATGGCTAAAAATCTGCTTACACTCCCCACCCTCCTACTTTCAGTGAAATATGCAGATCTCAAATGCTTATTCAAGTTTGACGAATAAATATGCCCATGTGACTCATCACCCGGTCAGAAAGTCTACCACTCTGGAAGTTTCCTTCATGTCCTGTCCTTGTGTCCCTCTGCCTGCGTATAGCATGGAGCAACTGATGACCTCATTTCTGATCCCCAGATTGGATTTGTTTCATTGCAGTGTCTCCTAAGTAGAATGACCCAATGTATCTTCCTTCCTCTCTGGATCGTTTCCTTAGCCTGGTGTATTTCCAAGACCTGTGTTGTTACAGGCTCCAGTCACTTGTTACTCTTTTCTTCATTTTCATTCTGGACATTATTTCACTGCAGGTATATAGCACAATTTGCTGTTGATTCCCGAACCTGTTGCTAAACATCTGGGATGTATCCAGTTAAGGCTTTTTGAATAGAACTGCCGTGAAGATTCCTGTGGAGGCCAACATGATTTCACTCTCCCACGCCAAACGCCTGATAGTGGAATTGCTGGGTGGTGGTGCAGAGGTACGCTAAAATTCCAGACAGATTTCCTGTGCGGTTGTTTAGGATTTCACATTCAAAGTGGGAATCTACAGGTGGCACCTGCGTTTCAGGCACATAAACACCTATACTATCAGGAGGGCATAGGCTTAGACAGTGTTCTGCAGTGGCCACACTCACAGCTGAGATAGCTGTCATTTTCCTCCCTTATCGAGTACAGTGCTCGAACAGCTGATGTCTAAGATGTTTCTAGCTCTGCCATGACACAGAATCTTCCACCTATTTTTTTAAGGCAGGAAAACATTAGTGATCATCCTCTTCCACAATTGTTACCTACTTTGCAACTTAGGAAGTTATTTGATGTGTCACCTAACAGCTTCAGGCCTGACTCAGGTATAACACTCTGTGCTAGGTAGTTTTAATATCAATGTGACACAAGCTGGAGCCATTTGGGAAGAGAGAACCTCAACTGAGAAAATGTTCCTCATCAGATTGGCTTTGGGGCAAGCCTGTGGTGGATTTTCTTCATTAATGATGGATATGGTCCCAGCTCACTGGGTGGCACCACCCCTGGGCTAGTGGTCCTCGGTGTTACAAGAAAGCAGGCTGAACAAGCCATAGGAAGTAAGTCAATAAGCAGCACCTCTCCATGTCCTCTGCTTCAGTTCCTGCCCCAGGTTCCTGCCCCAGGTTCCTGCTTTGCATTCCTGCCCTGACTTCTCTCACCAATGGAGTGTGGACTGAGAGTTGTAATCTGATCCAGATCCTTTCTCCCCCCTCCCCCCGCCCAAGTTACTTGTAGTGTTTATCATATAGACAGAAACCTAAGTTTAACCAGCAAAGAAATGGCTTGCAGGACTAAAGCAAGTCCAGAGGCCAAAGCTGAAGTTCAAACACAAAATAAGCAGACTTCTGCTACACCTCCTTGCATTCTCTTGGTGTTGTCCCCCTCTCTTTGAGGATTTCATCCCATCCTTATCTTAGAAGCAAAATGCAGCAGCCTAACCCTCCTACATGCACAGAAGAAAGGCCACTGCTCAGCGGTGCTTACTCATGACAAAGCATCTTCTTTCCCAGAAGCTTCTGGAAAACTCTCTTTCATGTCTCTTTAGTCTATATTAAACTGCATACCCTTCCCCAAGCAACTACCATGGTCAGGATAATGCCCTGAGATTATTGGTATAGGGTTCAAATCTTGGGTGGTCAATGGTTGGAGTCCTGGGTGGTCAGTGGCTGGAGTCCTGGGTGGTCAGTGGCTGGAGTCCTGGGGAGTCACTGGCTAGAGTGCTGGGAGGAGTCAATAGCTGGAGTCCTGGAGGTCAATGGCCGTAGTTCTAGGAGTTCAATGGTCTAGTATACTCACTAGTTTTAATAAGAACAAGATGAAGCCATTTTCCCTCACATTGTGTAGCAATTGATCAAGCAGATCCTTCAAAGTGGAGAGGGACTGATATTTGATAGACAACGAGACCCTGAGGTTCTCTTCACAGATAGAGAAATTTATTATCCAGTCCTTACAGAGACCTGTTTCAAGGGAATTACAAGGGAACACCCAGAGGACAGGGCTGATGGCATTTTGGGAAGTGTGGCAGCTTGAACTTGATCATAAACACCTTTCAGCTTTTCCTATCTCTGGCAGAGTCTTTTCCACCTCCGTCGACACTAACTTGGTCGTGTTCCCAACCCACAGAATGTGGCAAAAGCAACCGTGGATAAGCTGTACAACCTAGGCTCTAGGACAACAGTTCTCAACATGTCGTATGACCCTTTCAGGGGGCCACCCAGGACCATCGGAAAACATAGATGTTTACATAACAGTTCATAACAGTAGCAAAATTACAGTTTTGAAGTGTGACGAGGGGTCACTTCAATCTGAGGAACTGTATTAAAGGGTCGCATCATTAGGAAGGTGGAGGGCCACTGCTCTAAGCGCGTTCCCTACGTTCTTGCGTTACCCCCACACGGTATCAGGAAAGTCACCTGAATGATAAGAGATCACTCAGAGCTGATTGCCAGCACCAAGGTACTAACTGTGCACATGAGCTCTCCTTGCTCCTCCACCTCCATTCAGATGACCACACGATGAGGATGGCCACCTGAGTGCCTCAGGCAACACCACTCAGCTGAGCACAGCCAGTCAATGGAGTTGTGAGGGAACAATAAGTCGTTGTTTTAACAACTACCTTTGGAGTTATTTTAGAATTAACAGGTGAATGGGCCAGGAAGATCTTTTAAAAATTCTCACTTTCTCTTCATGTTGTGTATAGTAAGTAGTTTTTCATCAACTTGACACACACTAGGGTCAGCCGGGAAGGAACGTCAGGGGAAAAAAAAATGCCTCCATCAGACTGGCCCGCAGGCAAATCTGATTAAGGATTAATGTGGGAGAGCCCAGTCCACTTTGGGAAGTGTCATCCCTGGTTAAGTGGTGTGAGCTTGAGGCACATTCACTATTACCTGTGATATCAAAAGGCCCATTTTAAAAATCTATCTATCTATCTATCTATCTATCTATCTATCTATCTATCTGAGACTTGCACTAGAATGTTGTTCAGCTATAAACAAAGATTCTGTCTCTTAGATGCTTCCACCCCTCAGCCTGGCTCCCTTGTGGCTCATCTGGAGTCCATTCTGTAGTGTGCAACCCCACAACCCCAGGGAGGTACTTTATCCATCTGTAATCACTCTCAGCTGTCCAACAAGCTGGACAGCTTTTTTTTTTTTTTTTTTTTTATTAATGATGAAATAAAGGAAGGTGGACTTAGAGGGCTAGAGCAGTTTGGGGACCATCTCAAGACAAGAGGATGCTGGGAAAGAATCCTGAAACAGCAGGCCACAGCTCTCCAGAAGGCTGGAGAGCCTTCTCCCAGCAGGGTTGGACCAGTGCTGTGGGAAAACTAGCTACTCTGGTCGGTGTAGACTAGCTTTGGGAGAAAACATTCTAATGATCTGAAAGGGCCCTGCAAAAGGAGGAACACACTATTTGAGATAGTACAGGCCCAGGAGCTGTGTGTGTGTGTGTGTGTGTGTGTGTGTGTGTGTGTGTGTGTTAGCTCAGTGAGAGAAGACCAGGATGTAGTGGGCAAAACATCAAGGAGAGAGGGAGGGATGTACAGACCAGAAGTAGACTGGGAAAGAAGGCAAAGCATGGTCTTGGCTTCAGGAAGTGAAGGCAGCTAGGACAGCAGCTGATTGCTGCTGCTTCACAGTAGGAACGTCTCAGAGGGGATGTCAGACCTGTGATTGACGGTTGATACAACCCAAGAATTCTATGTCCTGTGTGATTGACAGCAGGAGACAGACTCAGCCTGGCCTGGCCTCAGCTCCGTTTCCCTCCCACAGAGAGTCGCAGGCCGCTGTGAAACAAGCTTTCTCCTCACAGCAGAGCAGAAAACCTGATGGTCAGGGGCCTGAGAGCTGTGTGTGTGTGTGTGTGTGTGTGTGTGTGTGTGTGTGTGTGTGTGTGAAGCTGCCTCACATATCCTTGGTCTGGTCCACATTTCTTTGTTCTCCTCATGCTGCGAAGCACACTTAAGCACGGGGCTTCTAGGAGGCTTTGATAAATATTTGTCTCAAGGGCTTTGCTGCAGTCAAACAGAAACTACACATTGACACTCTGGCCTGAGATCACTTCTCTCTTCTCCTTCTCGGGCCCTCCTCTCTGACACCTGGCACCTGGCCCTTCCCACCTCCACCTCTGTGAGTTTCAGCCTCTCAGGTGGGTTCGGGGGTAAGGGGGGACAGAGGGGTGCCTTCAGATTGACCTGTGGGCATGCAGTGCATTGTGGGGGAGGACTTGAAAGGTGGCTGCAGGGTCACCAAGAGAAGATTCCCCCTTTCTCTGTGCCCTACTTTGAGGCAAACAGAGCTCATGGGTGTAGGTGGTGGAGAAGGGATGGGGAGGAGTGGGGGCAGGGAGGGGTGGAGGTGGGGGCACTCCACAGGAAGAGGAAAACAGCCATTCAAGGAACAACTGGGCTGGAGCAGTCTACACAGCAGGCAGGCAGATCATCCTGAGTCCTGTCTCTGACTCCCACCTACCTTCTCTTCTCCAGCCTAAACAAAAGACGGCCAGATCCTGCTTTATTACTTCACTAGCAGATCCTGTTAGCGCCGGACGATCCCATATCCCCTCCCCCACCCCTTTCTTAAACACTGGGAATGCTGTGCTTTCTTGAGCGTATTTTCTTCTCTGCAGATTTTTGTCCTCACATCCCTACGAAGTAAGACCAAGGAATCAGAAATGTGGTCCCCAAGGAACCCCTGTGGACCTTGAGACAAGAGAGTTCATGCTGCACACTTAATGAGCTAGATGAGGCAAAGTCAGATGGTTCTGAGCTGTGTATGGAGGCCGTGTGAGCACAGGGTGGAAGGCCCTTGATGAAGTCACTATTACCACTTATGAAACTTTGTCTCACAAATCCAAAGTTACAGAGATAAGGTGCTTAAAAAACAGTCCTTTTACTTACAATGACACAAACTTTTCTTTTAAAAAATTATGTGTGTATATGTATGTATGTATTTGTTTAGTGGAACAATAAACAAACAATAAACCACTGAAAGAAGACTCAGTGGTTAAGAGCACTAGGTGCTCTCTCAGAGGACCTGGGTTCAGTTCCCAGCAACCACAGGATGGCTCACGACCATCTGTTAACTCCATTTTCAAGAGATCAACACCTTCTTCTGGCCTCCTTGGGCACCGGGCACACAGGTAAGTAAAACACCCATACACAAAATAAAAACAAATAAGTAATCTTTAAAAGTTAGAGGAAGGAGGCAATAAAACAGAAGTACCATCCTCTAGGGAAACGTAATGTTTAAGGTCATCCCAGAACAGTCCTTAAAGGATTGACCTAAAGAAAATTCAAAGACACAGATTCTTGTGACTCAGCCCACCATGGAGTCACAAGGCTTCCGAGCAGAACCCTGAAATCCACCTCATGGGTCTCTGGCAAAGAAACAGCGGAGAACTCTCTCTGAGCCAGAAGTTATCAGCAGGGTCACATCTGACTGCTTCCTGCTGCCCCCGCCACAAGGGACACAAAGGTTACACAGCCAAGGCTCATGGGGCACGTGCAGAGGCGCATGTGAGCGCCAGGGACAAAGGCTCTTGGAGGTGTCCCTTCTCTTATCTTGATGTGGGGTGTTCAGTGCCCTTTGTGTAACCCCCAAAGCTTACATTGGAGGCAAAAGTTGTCTCCGGGCTGTGGCCTTTGCAAAGGCTTTTGCAAAGATTAAGCTGTTTGATAATCAGATAAACTTGGAGCTGAAAGAGACTTTTGAGTTTGCCTACTTGGCCCTCTGCCCTCTTCACCTCTCGCCATGTCCCCCATACCAAGTGCCCGCATGTGCCTCTGCATATGTGTGTGTGTCTCCCTTCTCTCTGCAAGATGGATTTGCAGCTCACATAGGAACCATGAATACCCCTAGGTCATACAATGATGGGGACCACTGGTACTGAAGTGAGGACGTATCGGATAAGAAGGTGAATGCAGGCCATTGCCTGTGCACAGCCTCACCTGAAGAAGGCTGGCTGCCTTCTGACCGGGCCCCCTCCAGCCCTTCTCCCTCCACACACTCTTCCACTTGCTTTGTCATGGTTCTCTGAAGGAAGAGAACTGGGGAGCACTAGGCACATACATGTTTTGGCCGATGGGTTCAAGCATCACCTGGGCAGTGCTAGACAATGCCCCCGCTCTAGCCCCGAGATAAAAAATAAAGGAAATAAGTTTTAAGTTGCAGCGGCAAAAAGAGAAAAACAACATACCAAGACTGAGAATTTTCCTAAATTCTAGTCCCCTGGGCCCATGCTGATATAAGGACCTGGAGAACGCATTTTTCTTTCTTTCTTTCTTTCTTTCTTTCTTTCTTTCTTTCTTTCTTT
>NW_026596064.1:9520984-9529474 GCF_907164565.1 Psammomys obesus
TTCTTTCTTTCTTTCTTTCTTCGTTCTTTCTTTCCTTCCTTCCTTTCTACCTTCCTTCTTTCTTTTTCCTTTTTCTTTCTTTCATTTGTTTTTGTTTAGTTTTTTGAGACAGGGTTTCTCTGTATAGCCTTGGCTGTCCTGGACTCGATTTGTAGACCAGGCTGGCCTCAAAACTCACAGCAATCTGCCAGCCTCTGCCTCTGGCTAAGAACGTCATTTTCAACAAACACTTCTAGGGATGTTCGTAACCAGAGCAGTCTGGGGAATTCTTCCTGGACAGACTGCAGTTTGTTCTCCCACTGGGAGTCCTCACTGTGGAAGTCCAGACTCTTTGTCCTTGGTTCCAGGCCCAGCCTGTTCTTACACATCAGCTTCGCTGAAGTCTTTCATCTGCTCTTCAAATATGTTTGTTTCTTATATTTATTTACTGTGTTTGTATACCATACATGCAGAGGCTAAAAGACAACTTGGGGCAACCAGGTCTCTCCTTCTACTATGTGGGAACCTGTGGTCAAACTTAGTTAGGTCATCAGGCCTGGTGGAAAGTGACCTTAACTGCTGAGCCATCTTGTCAGTCTTTATATAGCATAGGCTAGCCTAAAACCCGCTGTATATCCAGGCTGCCCTGCTCCTGCCTCAGGTTCCCAAGTATTGAAGTTACAGGCTTGCTTCACCACACCAGTATTTTTGTCATTTAATTAAAAACAAACAAACAAGCAAACAAAAAACATTCAAGTGACAAGAGCTATCATACACAATGTGTGCCTCTGAAATCATTCACAAGTGCCCTCCTATCAAGCTCTCTGCCCGATGGGTGAGGGCACCATCCCTGCCTTGCATCAGGAATGGCAAGTGAGTGACTCATTTCACAGTGTCCGGGCAGCCCTAGCCATTTCCTAGCAGTTCCCATAACTCAAACTGTTCCCTGAACTTCCTGTGGATGGCGCTGTTCCCTCTGCCTGCCTTTTCTGCTCACAGCGTCTAGTGGACCTTTCCCAATCCTCACCATCTTGCAGGACCCCCTTTGAGGTCCCGCACTTCATGTCTTATTCCGAAAGGGCCGATGGGAACATTTTCCTCCGGCCTCTGCTCTGGCCCTCCACAGGTTGACCTTTCTCTGCACACACTCCACACAACAGCACCTGTGATACTTTTTAAATTCCGACCAGGTCATGTGACTTGAACATTTCTTCAGCATCTTCCTTGAGAGTAACTCCCTCATGAAGATCAACCTCACTCTCCGAAGTACGACTTTGCCTGTTTCCCCCGGATGCCATACATTCTCTTTCTGTGAGATGTTTCTCCCAGCTCACAGACAGCCCTAGATGTTCGGCGGCTACTTACTTCCTTCAGGTCCAGTTTCTGCCATTTACAAGCTGCCCAATCATAGGCAGAAAGCTTTAAAGCCTTCATTTCCTTAAACATGGTGCGGAGGGAGGGAGACAAGGTTCTCTCCCTCCTCATCAAACAAACTTTGATGAAAGATTAGATTTCAACGTGATACCACCTGTCCCCCACCCATATCCCAGAGACTGACAAGTAAGGGGGAGCATATAAAAGAATTACGAATAGAACATGACGTACAAAGATAGATAGTTTGTTTTTTTTTTTTTTTACAAAATTAGCAAATGCTACAAACGTTTCTCACCCCATTACCTTGTCTCATTTCCACTTCTCACATTTATGCTCTTCATCTCATCCAATACCCTTCTACTTCCATACTTTTTGTGTGTATAACCCACTGATTTTAATAAATTGGCCTACAAGAGCATGCATGGGTGAGGGTTATTTACAGAGCAAAGGCAACTTCTCAATGGCTACACCAAAGAAGAAAACACACACAACCCACAACATACATGTTCACACATAGAGACACATAGGCACCACAACCACCATCAGCTGTTAGTTGTCTTTCAGAGAGGGGCGGAGCTTCATGAGCCCTTCTCTCTTCCAAGGTGAAATGCTGGCAGGCACGATCTTGTGCAGGTCTTGTGAGGGCAAATGCAGCTAGAGTTCATGAGCACATTGCTGCGTCCTGTCACACTGTTACATAGAAGTAGATGTTTTGAGGCTGTCTTTCCTCACTTCTGGCTCTTACAATCTTCCCACCCCTGTAACACTTTTTAATCTACATTTTACTGATTTTTGCTTTTTGATTGCTTCTTAGATACCAATGATTTTGTTACACTTTTGTTTGTTTTTGAAACAGAGTTTCTCTCTGTAACAGCCCTGGGTATTCTGGAGCTCCCTCTGTAGACTGGGCTGGCCTCACCTGCCTCTGCCAGCAGAGTGCTGAGAGTAAAGGCATGCACCACCACTGACCAGCCTTGTTATACTATTTTTAACAGAAATAACACAAAGATAATTCATTCCCTTTTCAGGTTTATTAGTAGAAGTTGGTTGGCACACCTTTAAGCCCAGCTTATATATTTAATGTAATTGTACAGAACTTTTCATGGGCACGTATTCAAATCAAAAGAATGCTTCCATCTACCAAGATAAGGAATTGATGGGGTAATTGAACACATTTCCACAGGCTGGCTTTTAGCTCCAGTCCTCAAATAACATGCAATATCCTTGTTCATCTACAGATCTCCACTCAGTCATTGGAAGAAGGGGACTCTGGGAATTGAACCCAGGGCCTTGTCTAGGCAAGGCAAGTGTTCTATCACTGAACTGCATCCTCAACATTTGTTTTTGTTTGTTTTTTTTTTGTTTGACTCTGAGACAGGGTCTTATTGCACAGGCCAGTCTGACCCTGAACTCAAGATGTCCCTGCTTCTGCTTCTGAGTGTTTAAATTACCCCATTCTTTGGTATGAACCTGGCTTTAGGCTCTATGCCATGACAGCAAGTAAGGTGGCCTGGTGATGGGAAGTTAGCAACAATTCAGTTGTTTGAAAGGGACAGCCAACTACACAGAGGTGTCCCTAATTTAAGGTCTTGTCACATAGTATGCTTGGTCATTTCAGAGTCATTTTTACCCTACCTGGGCTTGGGTAGGTTGGAAAGAAGATCAGGAGTGAAACAGACATTCTTGACCAACTGAGGTTAAGAGATCTGAGTTTTACAAACTTTATTAAGACAAATGGCAGTGAGGACACTTGGAGGCTGACACTTCACTATCCATCCCCCCCCCCCCCCCACCCCCCCCCCCTATCCCCACCCCCCGACCCCAGTAAAGCCTCCTGTACTTGAAGCAAAAGTCTACTCATTCCCCCTACTTGTGTGAGACATTTAGCCAATTTGGTCAGTGAGTTCAATCAAGGGAGAAGAACACTGCCCTCCTTGACCCCACAATAGTTTATTTTCCTGCCATGGAATAACCTCAATAAACTGAAAGAGAGAGCTGGTCAGTAGAACAAAGCCTTGATGAGTTCAATTACAGCGGATTACGCAGAGTCCTGCTTCAAATATTTTGGCCTTGTGTTTCATTCCCAGAGCTCCAATTACCCCAGCATCATTTATAATCCTCCTGACATTCGTGGAAAGCAGGTAGGTGGCAAGGATTATTCTTTATCGTCTCAAAGCTCTGGTTTGAACAAGACCAAACTGTGGCAAATGAAATATAATTTGCAAATTTCATTTAAAAAAAAAAAGGAAATTGAACATTGAAAATCTCCGCCTTTGTTAACTGCTTACCCTAAATGCTATCTGATGCTTCTTTTATGACTTGGGGTGGGAGTGAGGGAGATGAAACTTATCAGCCACATTTTCACTGGGTGGACAACATCTGCTTTTCGGCAAAACAAACTTTTAAAGGAGCTGAATGTTGTCAGCTACTTTATTCCTTCTCTAAGGGATTACAGAGTGAAATGGCTTGAAGATGAAAGCTGGAGTTTTCTCATTTAGGGGCTGTCCACTACTTCTGTTGGCCAAGAGGTCCTTGATATACATCTGAAGATAAATAGTTAATAAAGGTGTTTGGATCGCAACATCTGTGGCCATCCTTGGAAGCTGCCCTTAATTGCAGAGTCGGGCATCAAATCTTCAGAGGGTTTGTGAGACAGAGATTGATTGGGGTCACCAGGTTACCCAGAAGTAAAATCCCCATCCTTATCTTTAAAACGCAGTGTCCAATTGATTGTCTCTGGATCATTACACACAGTACATGGAGGTAAAGGCATGGAGGAAAGTGCTCAAACATTATCCTTTTCAAGATACTTTCAAAAATAAACCATCGTGGCGCTTTGATTTGCGTGGACGGTTCCCAAGGCGGAGGGCAGCCAAGACTCAAGGATGGAAGCGGCTACATTACTTGAATACATCCAGCAGATGTGCATCCAAACAGGAGACATGTTTCTAGGGCCTCATCTGCCTCTCTGCCTTACATGCTCGACACATAGCAAATCTGTCTAGGGAAGGGCAGCTGGATGCACTTGCAACCTTAGGCCAGAGGGGTCCCCTGCTATTCCCAAGCTAAAAGCCAGAAGAATATGTGATATGGTTTTAGCATTAAGATGTAATCTACATTGGCCACCGAAGATCATTTTCAATTAAGTCAAAAGAACCAAACTCATCCAGGCTGTACCGTTTGGTCAATATGCAACCTTGAATGAGTCTGCTTCCTTTCTGGGCTGCCATAGCTCCAACATTATCCAGAGAAAGAAGCCAAGTAATTTTTAACATTATCTTCAGACTTTGAGCTTGAAAATCTACTGTCTCTGTTTTGGTTGGTAGCTACACTGTGAGTCTTGTCCTTGGGGGTCTATGGCTCCTGAATTTGAGAACCAACATCCCCAAAGATGGAGACTTTTCAACAAAGGAAGCCTGAGCCATGATCCTTGATACCATGACTTCAAAGGACTAGAACACATGGTCCTCAAGCTCTGGGATACTAATGTATAGTGCCTTGTGAAGGAAACCAATGAGCAAATCTCTAGATTCTCTAACACAATCTTGGAGAGCTGGTGCCATCAAAAGAAGACAAAATGTTAATCTCAGCACTCACAGAGGCAGTTGGATTTCTGTGAGTTTGAGGCCAGCCTGGCCTAGAAAGCAAGTCTAGGATACCCAAGGCTACTCAGAGAAACCCTGTCTCTGAAAAGAAGAAGAACAACAAGGAGAAAAAGAAGAACAAGAAGAGGAGGAAGAAGAGGAAGAGGAAGAAGAAGACAAAATGAAGCTGAGGGTAGTGATATACACCTTTACTCTCAGCACTCAGAAAGCAGAGATAGTTATTTTGAGGCCAGCCTGGACTACATAGTGAGTTCCAGGTCAGCCAGGGCTACATAGTAAGACCCTGTCTCAAAGGGAGAAAAGAAAAACAACATAATTTTGAATAATAGTTTTTTTTTTAAACAAAGCTTTAGAAGAGTACTATTGCCATATAATCAGAAATGAAAATTTTAAATCTGCTTAGCTCATATGTTATCTTCAAGCTTGACTGGAGTGAACTAGAAGTCAAGTTGGGATAAATTTCTATGGTGAGGCAAGAATGAAAGGTATCTTTTTTTTTAAAAAAGATTTATTTATTTTATTATGTATACACTGTTCTGTCTGCATGCCAGAAGAGGACACCAGATCTCATTACAGATGGTTGTGAGCCACCATGTGGTTGCTGGGAATTGAACTCAGTACCTCTGGTAGAGCAAGCAGTGCTCTTAACCTTTGAGCCATCTCTCCAGCCCCCGAAAGATATCTTTACATTGAATAATTAATTTAATTTTTTTAGATAAAACAAAAACTGTATTTAAACACACACAAGAAAAAAGGACATTTCATCCACAGAAGCATGAAATGGACATTTCTTCCAGTAGGCCATTTTCTGAGATGATTGTAATTCTCTGGATTTTCTCTTTCACACAAGCAGTCAGACCTGAACTCCCAACACCTAGACTAGTAGCGTGGCCTGCTACAGGAAGCTGCTAAAATCTAAGCTTAAAAGAAGCCAACAGTATTCAGAGCAGCATCTGCTCAGAAAGGAATGTGGGAGAAGAACAGTATAAGTTCACTGCTATATTTTATATTCTTAGAAGAGAAGAGAGACACTTCAAGGGGGTCTGCTTTTTTCTCTGTTCGACATTTAAAAGGTCAGCATTTAGGAGTTGGGATCTCACAGGCTGTGAATGCAAGGGAACCCCTGATGAAGCCTGGGAAACTTTAGAGTGCTGGGAAACTGTCCTTTGTTTCCTAAAATTAAACTGTTTAGGTTCACATGTATTTCATCTCCATTAAACATTGTAAGGATCTTGTGTAAAGTACAAAACCCATAGAATGCAGTGTTTTGTATAAAAGAGAGGAGGGGGAATTGAGCTGTTTGTAACAAAATTTGCAAAAGATTTTTGGCATCCAATGATACTATAAGATAACGTTCTATCTTTAATACATTGCACTTTTATGAAAGATGTAGGTATGAAAGATGAATACATACTTAGAATGGTCACACGATTTTATAATTGTTCCTATTCTCATCGCAATCTCAAATCAACCCGGGAAGGGAGGAAAGATGAAGTCTACTCTTAATATCACCCTTGCTTCTTTAAACAACCACGTGTGCCTGCACGCACGTATCCAGATTCCTCCTCGACGCTCCACGTGTCTCCTATCACTGCCTCACAAACCTGATTGCCTAAATGATCTCGCACATTTCCAGAGATTTAAGAAGGCTAATGATTGCCCGGCTCCCGTTCAAAAGCTGGGATGTTTTCTGCTCTGCAGTAATCCACTAATACATGTATGCCAAATTCAGAATTGCTCTGTAGAGAGAAGAGAGTCCCTCCAAGGACAGAGCTCAACTCGAGCCTGCCTTTATTCTTTTTCCACATGCTTCTGGCTGGCCCACAGCTGAGTTCGTGCATTGTGCCAGGCAGCCTCAGCATTCACACTAATCCCCCTCTCCGCTAACTAAGCAAGTCAAGCTTGGGGAGTAGGGGTGGGAGGAAAATTATATAATTTGAGTTAATTGGTTTGGGGCTACCCAAAGCCCCAGCTGTATTGAAGGGAATTGTTTGGTCTTCAAAACCCAATTAGAGACATTCAGTAGATGTAAAATAGATTTTATTCTTTTTCTTTCCAAGTTGTTGTCAAGAGACTGGCCTCCATACCATATGGGGAAATATCCTTTCATTACTGCTGCCCAAAGGCATCCCAAAAACAGGTAGATCTAAAGGCGTCGGGGCCGTACATAAAAGAACATGCTAAATAGCTCATTTATTTTACAGGTTCAGGAATGCAGCCCTAGTGATAAAACAGGAACTTCAGCAACCCTTGAGGTAATATAAAATGTGTGCTCAATAATCAAATGCTTTGAAGAAACAACCTCATCCTTTTTTTTTTGTTTTGTTTTGTTTTGTTTTTTTCCTAAGCAGAGATTGGTTAGACAGGTTTGAAGCATTCAAGGTTGACACTCCTAGATCTAAACCAACGACATGTGACTTCCTTTATTATCAATGTGTAAGCAGTGGCCACAGAAATCGACTTTCAGCAACTGCAGTTTGAGTTTCCACGTGGGCAGATAAAGTAAGAAACACTGCCTGGTTAAAGGGATTTGAAACCGACTAGGTTTTAGGACCAACAGTTTATGCTTAACTGTTTTTTGTTGATGGCCACGAATCTATTTATTTATTCCGGTTTCTTGAGACAGGGTCTCACTATGTAGCCTTGGCTGGGCTTCCATTCACTACATAGACAGGACTGTCCTCCAACTCAAAGAGATCCACCTGCCTCTACCTCCTGAATGCTGCTCAAGGCATTTGCCACCACTCCTGGCCAAGATCATTCGTTTTCACAGAAGGTCTATTTGACCTAAAAGTAAGCTCCAAGGAATGAGTGGCACATGGAGAGCCCCACCTTTGCTTGGTGCGGCAGATGCACAGACTCTGCTCTTTCCTGAGAGAGCACTCTGTGCATAGCACAGGAAAGAAGATCAAATCTTATCTTCAGAGGACTTTCAGCCTCACACGAATGAGGCCTACAGGAAGGCCGTACATCTAAGAGTACAGGCGAGAGGATGAGCAAAGACAGAGATCCTCTCAGAGATGCCCTGAGCCTACTGAGGTTGAGGATGGAAACTTGGGGTGGCCTTCAAAGCTGTGGCTGCAGATGACAGCAGAATCCGTGCTCATCATCCAAGACCCCTCCTAAGCATCATTTTGTTGGATAAAATGTTCCCAAACAGAAGGACCATGGGGAAGGAATAGACAAAGACAGGGAGTCTGTCTTCAAGGAGAAGTCTTAAAAGCATTACACAGTGTTATGGAAATAAAACCAGTGGTGGTATACATCTGTAGCTATGGAAATGTAGCCACTGGTGGCATACATTTGTAGCCATGGAAATGTAGCCACTGATGGCATACATCTGTAGCTATGGAAATGTAACTGCTGCTGGCATATATCTGTAGCTGCAAAGTTTGCAAGATGATGCCAGAGAATCCTAAGTCCAGGGCCAGCCTCAGCTACACAAGGAGTTCAAAAATACTTTGGGTACATGAGACCCTATCTGAAAAGAAAGAAAGAAAGAAAGAAAGAAAGAAAGAAAGAAAGAAAGAAA
>NW_026596064.1:9529484-9551973 GCF_907164565.1 Psammomys obesus
AAAGAAAGAAAGAAAGAAAGAAAGAAAGAAAGAAAGAAAGAAAGAAAGAAAGAAAGAGAGAGAGAGAAAGAAGCAAAGAAAGTAGAGAAAAGAATTGCAGCCCAGAATGCTGGTGAAGAACAAATGGAAATTACAGTTGAGAGATAAGGCCAGGTGCCTTGACTACTCAGATTAGAATTTTATATTTAATTTCAAGAATAATTGGAGGCCATCTAAGGACTGGAGGTGGACAGTGTCAAGACCAGGACTCTGCTTTTCTCCCAGGGGCCTTGACATAGTAGACTATGTGGGAAGAAGCATTGAGGGTTTCAGTGAGAATGAATCCCAGCCCAAGGGAAAACTCAGGGTAGAGAGTTTGTCACCATTAACCACCATTCTACCACCAGGCAGAAACATCTGATCTGTTAGGGAAATGAGATATACTTTCTTCCACAACCAGCCAAAGAACCGATTTTGAGATGAGCTGACTGCTTTCTGCTTGCTTGACAGGTACAACTGAGTATCTACTATGTGCTGAACACCTGGGCCTGGGGATACATTAGTAAGTCTCAAGAAGGAAGTAATGCATGGGGCTTAGTGTCCCCATTAAGACCCAATTTCTAAATAAGAACTTTTAGTTTATCCTTGTCTTCTGAGAGCTAAACTGTCATATGAATTTGGAAATACCAAGAAGATAATGTTTTCAAGAATAAGGGCTTTGAGGAAGATAGGCCACGAGTATGCAAGCTGTCCACGAGTAAAACAGCAATGTCAACATACAGAGATATGGAGGCGGGAGATGCTCCAAAGCCAAAATACATCACAGGCCAGAGGCAGGACTTAGCCAGGCTTGGAGTAAATGAAATCAAGAATTGATAACTAGTGAGATCCGTCAGTGGGGAGGGGCACCTGTCACCAAGACTGAAGACCTAAGCTTGATCCCAGGAGAGAACTGATCCCTGCAAATTGTCCTCTGACCTCCTCACACACGGCATGTGCCCCCTGACATACATGGACAGATGTGCCCATCAACATACGTAGACAGATAGAAACACTACTTACACACACACTACTCACACACATAATAGTGGAACAAATTATTTTTAAACAGAAAGAAAAGAAATGAAAAACTTAAAGTCATATAAAGAAGGATAGTAATGTGTTGTGTGAAGTTTTCAAATTTGATATTTTCTTAAAGGCTGTGATGTAACAGGAAGCAATAGAAAAGAATATAGCCTTGAAATCTGGCATTGTTTATATGGCAGGAGAAGGACCCTGGCTCCAGACTTCTGATGCACAGTCATTAGGTGATGGATATATCCAGCCTTTTTATTTTTTTTTATTATTATTTTTTTAATTTTACGTGCATTAGTGTGAAGGTGTCAGATCCCTTGGAATTGAGGTCATAGACAGTTGTGAGCTGCCATGTGGGTGCCAGGAATTGAATCTGGGTCCTTTGTCGGACACTGATTGCTAACCACACAACAAGGTTGGCGTCTGGGGCGATAATGGGCCAGACATGAATTTCCATGTGTTCCCAGGTAAGTCCGGTTCTGCCCACTAGATGGATGAATTAGAATTCCCATCCGCATGTCAGTTACCTGATCACACTCTGTGAACAGAATCCTCTCCGGGATTCAGCACAGGCTGGACCGCTGGATGACCTGACTTCACCAAAGCACAACCAAACTGTAAAGAGAAGTCCATCCGCCAGGCCTGCTGTGAGGACATCACATACACCATCCGCTCCTGCAAACATCCTATATGGTGTCTGTTAAAACTCTGAGCACGTGGGTGATAGCAAGGAACCTGAATAATGTCACATGGCTAGTAACTGGCTGAGCTAGGATTCAAGTCCGAGTTTTCTGACTCCCAGCTGAGTGGCTAGGTACCTAGTGAATCTCCCCAGGATTTCTTGTATTGAAGACAATCAAGGACATCTGAATGAATAACCTCAGTAATCTCACTATCGTATTGTATTGCCTATGTAGGAGGCAAAGGCTCTTGTGCGCCTTGATCCTTACTAGACTCTCGAGGAACACAGGACAGGGATCACCTTGTCCATGGAGAAAGGACATGGAGATTCCAGAAGGTGAGGCAGCCTGCTGAGGTAAGGAGCAAGCATGAGGAAGACTGGCCTCTAGCAGTCAGGTCCTCTGATTGTCTGACCCTGTTACCAATCCAAGGGCTTTGAGGAACACCGAGAGTGTCTTTCTCACATTGGCGCATATATACATTAGCACAGTCAATACCTTCAGGAGATATCAGAGATACTCAGAATGACTTGATAGGACCAAAGTGAGTGGCCTCAGATCAGCAGCCATGTACCCGGCCGCCTACCTCTTTTGTGTGTTTGATTCTAATCTCCAAGGAGAGAACCACAGGAACCTCCATATTTCTCTAACTGCTTCACCCCTCACCAGTTCTGCCCAGCATTCAGAAAAAAAAAAAAAAAAAAAAAAAAAAGACAAGGAAAAGCAAGTAGAAAGGCCGTGGCAAACTCCTCTTCGCTGGTAGAGATAGAGTACCCCCTTCCCGCCCCCAACACAACCTGCTGAGATTAATCCCACCTGTCGTTGAAACCCGCCAGGGAAGGGGCGGGGCTGTCCCTATGGGGCCCCAACAGGAGCCCTTGTGGGAGCCGCACTTCCGGATTTTTCTCATTAACTCATCACAGGTGCACCAGCCTCTTCATAATGTGGCCGCGCCAGGCAGGCCCATCAGGGACCCACAGCTGGTGGGCTGAGCCCAGACTCCCTTTTCTTTCTTTTCTCCCCCTCCTCCCTTTTGTGTATCTCTTTACTGAGTCAAACAATTGGGAAGACCAAATCCTAACCAGCCTTTGTTTCTCCCACCTTGCCAGCCTCTTTAAGTCAAAGAAAGGAGATTCCAAAGCAAAGCCAGGAGACATTCATCTTCCAGAAAGTTAAACAAAGACGGCAGGCTAGAGATGGGAGATAGGATGGGCAGATGAACAGTAACCGAGGCTCCTGCTCGGTGGAGGTACCTGGGTAAGCCTCCCGCACAGCGTGTGTGGGAGGGCATCGCTGAGAAGGCAGCAGACGCTACTCAGCAGGACAGTGAGTAGTTTCCTGCTCCCGGGTAGGAGGCCGCTTTGTCAGGCAACCCCGCATTTCTCTACCTGAATGTTTCCAAGCTAATGAAAGTAAAGCTGGAGATGATACCAGACCCTGGAAACAAAAAAAGACCCGGAGCCAAGCTCATTCCTTCGAGCAAAATTTAGTGGGCACGTGTTCTGTACTAGGAACTTGAGTGAACAGAGCAGGGAAGTGTGCCCCGATCCTGGCCCTCCTCCCATTTCCCACCCACCCCCACTTCCACCCCGCCCTTAGAGTTCACACATGAGTGGACGAGTTAGACAGTAAATGAGTGCATCCTATCCCGTGTGATGGGTACAACAAAGGGAAGAAAGAGCACAGCACAGGAAAGAGAAGAGGACGTGGTATTTTTGAGTGGGTAGGAGGATTGCTCTAAGTTCAAGCCTAACCTAGACTACATAATGAGTTCCAGTCTAGCCCAGGCTACCTACCCAGTTAAGACTTTGTCTCAAAAAAAAAAAAAAAAAAAAAAAATCATTGTTTTAAATAATATATAACACACAACTCAAAAATAATAGGAAATAACTCCCTTGTTAGGTCTCTCGTGCCAATATGAGGCTGGATAGAGACATGAAAAAGAAGATTATGGAAATTGATGCACACAATTATAGAGGCCAAGAGGACTCATAACCCATGTTCACAAGGTGGAGAGCCAAGAGCTTGAACTTGAGGAGCTGAGAATCAAGAAAGCCAACAGCATTCTCAAACCAGAACCAAGGCTTGGACCTGGGGATGAAATTCGAGGCCAGGTGATCTGTAGTATAAGTTCTGGCATCTATAACGACCCAAGAACTGGGAAGGCTGATGTCAAATGGTCAGTGAAAATGGATATCCTAGCCCAAGAAGAGACAAAAAATACCTCCTCCTCGCCGCCTTTGACCTATCTGGTGCCCCGCATCAGACAATGCTGCCGCCACACTGGGAAAGGGGTCTGCCCTCCTGCTGCTGATCTAAGGGCTAGACTCTTCCAGAACGACCCTCACAGCACTCTGGAAGGAATGTTCCCATCTTAGTATCCCTCAATGCAATCTGTAAAATTAACCATCACGATACCATTTATTGTAAATTTCATACAGTCGAAAGGAGTCTCAGGATGCTTTCCATAGGGTTCAACTTGTCCTTCTCATATGTTGTCCAGTGCTCCTTAGGCAAGATCTGATGCCTCAGGGTCGGGTCCAGGGCACTCTTAATGTGAAACAGCCTGTTGTTATGAAGGTCCCGGAAGCCTTCTTATGGCTTCTTTCACGTCTGCAGTCTCACAATTGTATCGTCTTGTGTTAACCCCAGTCTGTTGGCTCCTGCAGCATTATAATGCCATTTTGAATACCATCCAGCCACTTGCTTGATACTGCAACAGCAGGACTGCCCGCCAGTTTGACCTAACAGTGGCGTCTGACTTTTAATTTCAAAGTCTGCCCCCGGTGACATATTTCCTGCAGCAAGGAAGCACCCCACCCCAAACACGCCACAAAATGGAAGCCAAGGTTTCATCCCCCTTTTCCCACGTGATACTTCTATGGTTTAGCTGAGCCTACCCTTTCTTCTAGACTACCCTTTCTTCCCTGTTCCTTATCAAATCAAGACTCAGATACCATGAAATCCTTGCTGTTCTTTTTGGAAGGCAAAAGCTGCCCAGAACCTCATAGGCGCTGTGTCCTCTGGCACTCTGATGGAATAAATGCTGCTTGTGTCGTGAATTATAGTTACTGTCATCAGACAAATCATGCTGTCTTCAGCCTGACTCCTCAAGTCCTGAACTGTGAGATAAATAACACAGCAGTCATCTGAGCCTTGGGGAAAGGTTCCAGTGATGTGTGGCGTGGGCGTAGCTATGACTCAATTCTTTTCCAAGTTTTTTTCAGCAATACACAGGAAGCATACCGCCTCATCTTTCTGCAGCCTCAACCTGGCTTGACTTCAAATAGCACTAAAAGGAAAACAGGATCTCCTGAAGTTTCTAGAAGGTCAGTAAGTTACGTTCAGATCATAGTAACTCTCCAAAGTGTCAGACTCCACAGCCTGACCTAGTACGTCACCAGTGCAGGGCAAGGATCTGAAATGGTAATCAAAATCAGTGCAAAGCCTTGCCAAAGTCAGCATGAAGCCACAGAGCACTAGAAGCCCAAACAGGAAGGTGGCCTGACTCTGTCACACTAGCCATTGTAACCTTGAGCAAGTGTCTCTCCCCTTCCCCCTGCTTCCTTGTCTATAAAGTGAAAATAGTGAACACAACACTGTCAGCATATAACGAGGTGATTGTGAGAACTTTCCGGATTAACACACGGGCAACGGCAGTTACTAATTCAGAGTGAAAAGAATAAGGACGATGATGATGATGGGGGGGCAGGGCAGAAGAGAATGAGCCCTCTCTAGGAGATGAGCGTGTGGTCTCTAGCCTGCCTCTGTCACTACTTAGCTCTCGGCCAGAGGCCTAGTTACTTACGTTCTCTGGACACAACTTTTCTCACTTGTAAAATTAGGGCCTTCAGTTAGACTTTGGGGGAAACTTTCTTAGAAATGGGGCCCACTGCTGAGTGAGTAAATCGGGCTGAGATTGCAGGGTCTGCCAATGAGACTTGTGTTTGAAGCATCTTGGTGAGCTGACTCAGTGTTGAGGAGGCATAGTGTCCTTTCCCCCAGAAGCCCCCATCTTGGGGACCTTTGAACTGACTGTTCCCTCTGCCTGGAAAACTCTGCTCCTAAAACATTCTTTGTCTCACCTCAGACTGTGCCAAAGGTTTGCGCTCCACAAGCAGCAAGCACAAATGTTATCTGCTCAGACAGAAAACATTTCTCCTCACTCTCGTGTAACATAATGTGCACACACACACACACACACACACACACACACACACACACTGTACCACATCTTCCTTATTAGAATGTCCTAACGCCTCTTGTGATAGTGCTGGTGCACAATTGTTAAGAAATCACTTTGCTATTTTAAAACAAATAATTAAATAAGTACACGTTATGGTTGAGGTATAAAATGGCCCTGAAACTCACTGCCTGAGGGCTTTCAAGTGTTACTACCGAGGGGTGACTGGGTCATGAGAAATAAATGGGAGGTGGGCCGGGTTGTAGGGAGCAGGCCAGAGTGGGGTATACCTTTGAAGAATAGGTCTCGCCCTGGCCCTCCCTGCCTTCTCCCTCTCCATTTCTTGGTCACCACGATCTATCTGCTCCACTCTGAGGGCATTGTGGCCCTCTGCCTCACCACAGGCCCACGGTGACAGGGCCTCATGAAACCTCAGACGTTATAAACCAAAATAAGTCTTTCCTCTTCTAAGTTTCAGGCATTTTGTTACAGCAATGGAAAAGCAAGTGAACACAAGATTTACCTTTGTCTATAGGTCAGAATGTGAATGACAAGGGCTGGAGAGATGGCTCAGCGGTTAAGGGCACTGGCTCCTCTTCCAGGGGACCCGGGTCCAATTCCCAGCACCCCACATGGCGGCTCACAATTGTCTGTAACTCCTGTTCCAGGAGACCCAACACCCTCACATAGACATACATGCAGTCAAACACTAACGTACAGAAGATAAAAATAAATAAATTTAAGAGAATATGAATGACAGCAGCAGAAAGAAGCAGGTGAATGGAAGCTCCCTCTGCTGAGGACCTCAGTGAGAAGACAGACTCCCAGAGACTGCCTGTGCTCAGCTCAGCTGCCATGGGCCTCACCCTCCAGGCTCCCCAAGATAGTGGTTTTGCCTTTTGCTGTCTCTGTGGACGCCTCCTCCAGAATGAAGGGTTCAAATCCAGCCAGCTGCCTTGGTATGATATCCCAGGAGCCCACTACACTTTCCATATGTTTCTTTTTAGGGAGACAGATGGCAAGCCTTCAGCAGTTGCCTTGTGGAGAATGGCATGCCCTCCAGAGCCCAGCCACAGAACAATACGGACAACAGACATGACGTCATTTAATAGGTGTTTGAGTTTGAAAATGTCTCCCCAAGTCTTTTAGGGTACCCACAAATGATTAATAAAATTTATAAGTGTGAATTATTATCTAAAAATATACTGTATGGAATTCTTTTGAAGGATGCTATTTTACTTCTAGATTTGTAGGACTTCAAAAATAGTACTGGTCCGAGGTTCTTAACTCCGAGGTTCCTACACCATCATCCTGTTTGCACACCTGGTGAATAAGTATTATTTACAGGGGCACAGCCATGTCAAGGACCCCAGTGTAGCAGACAAATGGGACCAGCAAGGTCTTCCCCAGATGAGGCTAAAGGAAATGGCAAAGCCTTTTCCTTGGCAGAGTATCAATGTTGAGAGACTGTGCAGAAAGTGTCAGCCACAGCTTCCTCCTTCCAGGTGACTGCAGCCTGAGACCGCTTCCACTTGGTTTAAAGGAACGGTCTCATAACGTTTGTTATTAACCCTATAATTACTGTGGCGGTATTATCTAACTGGCTATCACAATCAATAAAATACACAGACACCTGAGAGATTTTAGAATAGCCTTATTTCACCTGGGACATGGCAGATATAACTTCCTAAAATATCCTTATCTCCCAAGCCCTTATCCCACACCACCTGATCTAAGAATTTTTATCTGGGCTACGTCCTCTTCATAATTCCATGAATACTTGCTTATTTTCTCATCTGGGCTGCTTCCTCCATTCATGCCGGCCATGTGCTTCTCTCCACCTGTACCTGTCTCTCTTCTCCTTCCTATGATCATCCTCTTTTTAAAGCCTATGAACTTTGGCCACACTTACCTCATTCTGCCCTGCCCAGGTTTAGGCCTTTTAATCACCCAATCAGGAATAATTTTTTAGGCAAAGTTACAAACATCATTTTAGGGTATATGAGTGTCTGCTCATAAAAGACAGCAAAAAGACCTCGGGAAGCAAATTAATTAACAATCAAAGCACCAAACCATGCTGTTACACAATCAGGATTAGCTAAATCTGCCTTGTCATTAAACAGTATACAGCAAGCCTGCATTCTTGATTCAGATGTCTAAAATAAACACAATGACTATCTAGGCTTCTGGTACTTCTCCATCAGAGTACATAGCCTACCTGAGCCTAGCCCTTGTGTGTGTGTGTGTGTGTGTGTGTGTGTGTGTGTGTGTCTGTGTGTATGCCTCTGTGTGTAGTATGTCTCTGTGTCCGTGTGTGTGTCTATATGTGTGTCTGTGTGTATGTATCTGTACGTGTGTCTGTGTATTTACCTGTGTGTGTTAATGTTTGTATGTACATGTCAGTGTGTATGTTTGTGTGTGTCAAGATATATGTACGTATGTGTGTGTCTGTAGGTATGTCTCTGTGTGTCTGTCTATATGCCTGTGTGTGTGTCTGTATGTATGTCTATGTATCTGTCATTTTTTTCATTTCCTTATTGCACCAGTCCAGTCAATCCCAAAATTACATTCAGATCTTGGCAGACATTTCTCACACAAACCACCTCATGTGCCTGGCAACAGCAGAGCTTTAAGAGACACAGTAGGGAAGAAACAGAATGCAGAAGTGGAAAATACCAGGGGCTAACAGGTGTGGGGGGAGTGAGAGGGGAGAAGGGAAGAGAACCAGCTAACAGGACATGTGCATGAAAACCCCACACGAACACATTAATTTTTGAAATAAGGTTTTGCAGGGCTGGAGAGATGGCTCAGTGGTTAAGAGCCCTGGCTGCTCTTCCAGAGGTCCTGAGTTCAATTCCCGTCATTGACATGGTGACTCACAACAACCCACAGTGGGATCTGATGCTCTCTTCTGTCATGCAGGCGTACACTACAAATAGAGTACGCATATGTATTAAATAAGTAAATCTTTAAAAAGTTTTGTTAAAAATTAAAAAAAGGTTTTACATTTAAAATGAAGAAAGGAAAGAAGGCCGGATGCAGCAGCACCAGGACTCCCGAGGTGGGAAGCAGAGGCAGAGAGTCTTGAACTCAATGTACTAAGTTCAAGGCCTACCTGGGCTACATAGCAAGACCCTGTGGGAGTTGGGGGGCACACCGCATAAAGACTGGGCAGTAACACATAAGGCTTTGTTTGCAAATGAAATAAGCATATGTATGTAGAGCTCTGGGGAGCCCATGTCTTCTGTGAAACTCTGGAGTTCGGCAATACAGCAAGCTCTACAGTCAAACACATAGGAAATCAGTTCTGGTTTGACATACTAATGACAAGCACTTAGAAAATAAAACTTTTAAAAGTAACCATTCAGGATAGCATCAAAATACATAAAACAGGACCTAGTTTGACAAAAGCCACCTAAAATAAAACTGTTAAAAAGTATGCAATATCACTGAGAGACAAATAAATTAAACAATAAACTGTGTCCATTCATTGAAAGGCTCAAGCTGCTCAGATGTTAACTCTCTTAGCTAAACTGATATATAGATTCACCACCCACAAGAAAAATATCAAAGGTCTTTTTTGGGTTTTGTTTTGTTTTGATTTGATTTTTTTGTTTTGAAACTGACCAATTGATTTTAAAGTTTATACAAAACTGAAAAGGACTTACTGTGACCAAAATAAAGTAATTAAAAAAAAAACAAGATTCAAGGGTTAGACATTATCTAATTTCAAGACATTAAAAATATGCAATAGTCATAGCAATGTGTTATTGACTTATAGGCAAAGAAATAAAATGGGGAATTGAGAAAGTCACACATCATCAATTGGTTCATGATGGTGCTGAACTTTTGGACAATTTTTTAAACAAAATAACCCTCAAACATTACCTCACAACATACATTGCAAAATTGTGATAAAGGCTTTGCATGAGGACCCGAGTTCGATCTCCAGTACCACAAAAATAAATAAGTAAAGCAGAATAATTAATTTGAAGGTAGTGAACAGCTCAGTGTTACAGGGCTTGCCTAGCATGATTCTTGGGTTCAATCCCCAGCTCTGTAAAACATTAACTTTACATGAATAGTAGATTTCATCACAAAAACTAAAGTCGCACAGCAGCTAGAAGTAAGCAGGTCCCTTCACAGTGCTGGGCTAGGCAAAGAGTTCTCAGATGAGACAGATGCAGGAAGTACTCACCATCAAACTGCCACCCAAAATTCCTCATTTCATCAAAGTAATAAACTCAGTCATTAAAAAGAGGTCAGTAAGAAAATGAAAATTAAGGCTCCAATCAGGACAAAATATTTGCAATATGTACATACTAGAAGTGGCTTTCATCCACAACATACAAGGAATAACTATACACTAGTAAAACCAGACGTAGACAAAAGACTTAAACAAACTTTATGAAAGAAACTGTGCCGGTGGCTATGAGACTATGAGCAGTGCCCAAAATTATTAAGCCTAAGAGAAGACCAAGCCAGAACCACAGGAGATAGCAACCAAATAGCTGTGGTTATCATGGCACCAAATTCATCTTAGGAGGTAGAAATACTGTAACATTCATCATATTGCTGTTGGAGATGTAAGGTGGTAGAACTTTTTAGAAAACTGTAAGTTTCTTTCTCTATATCTATCTATCTATCTATCTATCTATCTATCTATCTATCTATCTAGTTATTTTTGGTGGCACATGCCTTTAATCCCAGAACTCAGAGGGCAGAAGCAGGTGGATCTTTGCGTACAAGGCCAATCTGGTCAAAGGTAGAGTTCTAAGATAGCCAGGGCTACATGGAGAAGCCATGGCTCAAAAAAAATTATTAAACATGTTTTGTATGTATGTTTGTCTGTGTATGAGTCTATGTACACAAGTGCAGTACCCTCAGAATCCAAGGGGGACCGTCGGATCATCCCTGGAACAGTGACAAGAGGTTATGAGCCACCAGCATGGCGCTAGGGACCAAACCTCAGCCCTCTGTAAGATCCATGAGGGCTCCTAACTGCTGAGCCATCTCTCAAACCCCATGTGAGTTTCTTTTAAAAGTAAAAGACATACCCAACCTATGAGCAAGGGAGTTCACTCATGGGTAAATTGCCGATGGAAAGTGAAAACATACGGCCACCAAAATCTTATTCAGGAATGTTTATATCAGCTTTATTCACAATAGTTTAATTCTGGCAATCAACACAAGAATGGATACTTTGTGGACTTGTCACACAACCAAATAATGTTTTTAAACAAGACTGTAGACTACTAACACACTCAACATCAACACAAATCTCAAGTAAAATAAGAAAAAAATAAAAGTATTTTAACCAAAAGTTGCCACATATAAAAGGATTCATAGCATAGAATTTCATTTATGAAAATTTCAAGAGCAAGTTCAACTGCTCTATAGAAATAAAATAAAAGTCATGGTTGCCTAAAGTAGATGGGGGACAGTAGTCTTCAGAGATCATTAAACATAGTACATCTTTGTTGTATGGATTAATTGGTACAATATAAACACCCAATGGCAACTTCTAATCTACACAGCTTGCTATGTGCATTTTTTTTTAACTGGGGGAAAAATGTAGGGACAGAGAAGGAGAATATCAGATGATAGGAAAGGGAAAATGTTTAAATTATTCTTTATTTGCAAGCACGCACACACACAGGCAATAAAAACAGGTTTGTGCGTTCATTGTGAAATGGGCCAGTGTGGCAGAGACTCATCCTGTTCTTCAGTTCCATGTCAATAGAGAACTTCAACTCTCATTATGAAAAGGTCTTTTCTCTGTCATTTGGTTCCCTTTTGGCCTTTTATTATCAAAATATCCACACATTCTTGAAAAGAGAGGGAACAGAAACACTAATTCTGAACTTCACACGTACAGAGTCCAGGACAAATAGTGCATTGTTGGTATTTTCATATTTTACTTCCTGCCACAGAAAGGAAACTAGAAAGGGATACTCTCAACTCTTTAGCCTTCCAAATCTGGCCATTTAATTTGTACCTAGGGTTTGACAGTAGAAAAAAAAAATACATGTATCTTTAAAGACTTTAAAAAAATAATTCCTATTTTTATTATAAGCTGCCCTTGTAGCCGAATTGATGTCCTCTTCTCCCCAAGATGATCAAGTGATGTTTTCAACAATAGCACCTCATTCGTTACTAAAGGTACCAGTCACGTTACAATGTAACCACATGGAAATGAATTTCCCTCTTTTCACATCTCTGTCCTTGGTTTCCATGGAAGAGGGCTAATTACCTTTTTAATAGCCCTAATTGATGGGCTTACAGATCATATCTTTCAGTCTCCACTTGTGTCAGGGGAGGTGGGGGAGGGACACCCTCCTTTTCTCTTGACCCCTGGGCTCCAGCTCTTCCTCACTGGGAGGAGGGTGGTGGCCTGGTGAGAGGCCCCTGCCCTGTGCTCCTCTGTTCAGAGAACTACCTGCCGCCCATTGTGGGCTGGCCAGGAAGCCTGGCTTTGTCTTGGCCGATTGACACAGCTGCACACTGGGTAAATAGACTCAGAAGTTGAGCCTTTGTTTGAAGAATCCTTTCAGATTAATGCTGAGAGAATTAGTTTTAAAACTTAAGCCGGAGCCAGGATGAGTAGAATGGAGCCCGGGAGCCATTGAATTCACATCCACCAAATGAGACCAACTGTCTTACAAGGGTGCTTATCCCCTGTTCACTTTGGAGGGGACATGGAGGAGCGGGACTCTTGTGTGTGCCTCGGGATCTTTACCCAGCCATTGTGAGCCGACCTGACCTGAAACCATGCTGGCTCCAGCTCTAGACTCCAAAAGGAGAGTCCACCCCTTGGAGTCCACCAGAGATATGGTGGTGGCAGAACACAGATCTGCCATTATGAGTTCTCTTAGTTCCTTGTCACAGAAGGAGACAGGAAAATGATGGATAAGAATGCAGGGCCGTGGACAGGGAGCAGGTGATTTCTGTGCATTCTAGACCAGTGAGGAATACACTCATAGCCAACTTCTAACCTTCCCATACACATACACACACACACACACACACACACACAGAGAGAGAGAGAGAGAGAGAGAGAGAGAAAGCTCTTGTCCTATGATATGCCTTTACTTTCACAGTAACTGTTTTTAAGTCTTAAATTAGAAAAATGGTCCTTTATTATTACTTGTCTTAGTTTCTATTGTCGTGATGAAACACCATGATGAGAAGCAACTTGGAAAGGGCTTTTTTTTTTTTTCACCTTACAGCTTACAGTCCATCACTGAGGAAAGCCAGGGTGTGAGCTCAAGGCAGGAGGCAGGATCTGACGCAGGGTGAATGGAGTAGTGTTGCCTATTGGTTGCTCCTCAACGGCTTGCACATCCTGCTTTCTTATGCAGCCCAGGACCACCTGGCCAGGGGTGCCCCCTGCCCCACAGTAAGCGGGACCCTCCAACTTCAGTCATCAATCAAGAAAACACATCACGGGCTGAATTGTTGAAGGCATTTTCTCAGTTGAGGTTCCTCTTCACAGAGGGCCCTAGCTTGTGGCAAGCTGACAAAAACTCAGCAGGACACCCGGCCGAATACTTACAGAAGAAAAGAAGAATGAAGTGGTGGAATTAGATTTTGACTTAAGCAGGTCTGAGTTTGTGTTTACACCTCTGCTTCTAACTCCAACAGGTGACTCCGAGCAGAGATGTCTTCCCATTACTGCTGCAATGTGTTGACACAGGGATGCAGTCTGGCTGTTGTTAGACTGCCTGCTGAGCAAACCTGAGATCCCGTGTTCCATCCCCAGGAACCCATCCATTGAAACACAATGACTTGTCTCAAGGGCTTGCCAGAGGATGAAAGAATTTGTTGGGTCTCTGGTTTTCCAAGATTTTGTTTGCACTTAAAAACAAAACGGTCCAAAAATACACCAAGTGGAAAATGAACATGGTGAACTTGTTTGTCTGAGACAGGGGTTTCTCTATGTAGTCCAGGCTGGCCTTGAATTCACAGAGATCCTCCCACCTCAACCTCAGAGTGCCGGGATTAAAGCCACCATGCCCTGCAGCACACGGTGAATGTTAAAGTATACATGCATGAAGCGAATCTCTTTCATGAAACCAGGTGATCAAATACAAAGGAATGGGTGCTGACTCGGCTCTCAGGTCTAACCTGTTAACCCTTCTTTCTCCTCTCCATCTCCTGTAGCATGAAATTAATAAAGCAACAATTTAACCCAGCGACTTCCCAAATAATTGACACAGAGAGACTATGATTTATTTGATTTAAATGCCTAATAACTATTCGAATCCTCTAAAATACTGTAGCTCCTTCCCACCCCAAATCCCCATAATACTTGCATTTACGGCCTTCTATGCTCCAGCTGCCCTCTCAAGGTGACCTTTTCTCTCTCCTCCTTCTGGCTGAATCTCCTCTCCTCCCCTCGCTGGAATCAGAAACCCCACCCTATTTTCTCTATTGCCCAGTTACTTGCTGGCCAGCTTTATTGACAAGACAGAGAATAAACGGTGGGCCGGGTTCACACAAACTTGAGACAGGAGATAATCTTAGAATGAGCATTACAATGTCGTGTCTGGATTGAAACCAGAGAGTGGGGTGGAGAAATCAGTGTGTGAATAATACAAGGGCGAACTGTATACAGCGCGCAATAAGGTTATGCCAACAATCTCCGGTGTTTAAGTGACGGTGACCCCATCCATGGAAGGCGGGGGATATCCACATAAACAAAAAAACGAATAAACAAAACAAAACCTCTCTCTTTTTTTAATCCCATAAGATAAAAAAGAATTGCTGATAAAGGAGAAGAGATGGATTCAAAGGGTACAGAGAGCACAGGGGAGCATGGAGAGCAGAGGGGAGCGCACACACCTGTATTTCAAGAAGGTAGGCATGCCACATACTTCTGTAGTGACTTTTCTCGTTGCTACGACAAATGTCTAACAAAGGCATCATAAGGAAGAGGGGGTGTGTTTTGGCTCACGGTTCCTCGGCCGGGATGTCACAGCAGCAGGAGCATGAGGTGACGTGTCCCGTTGCCTCTGTAGTCTGGAAGCAGAGAGACACGAATCATCATCCTAGGTTCTCTTTTGCTTTTCACCCAATCTGACCCCTCCCCACCCCAGGGCACGGGACAGTGTTACTCACATTAGGATGGTTCTTCCTATCCTCGTCCACTTTGGTGGTTAGTGTTGTCAGTTTTGTCACCTGGGAGACTGGCTCAGGTCACACTTGGAAGGGATGGTCTCGACTGTATTAATGGAAGTGTGGCAACACACCGCTGTGGCTATGACCGGTCGGTCCCTGGATGGGATCCTGGGCTGTCTAAATGGAGAGGGAATTAAACAGCAGCATGCATCCATTGCTTTCTGCTTTTGAGTGTGTTCCTGCTGCCTGGACGTCTCTACCACAATTCCTGAACTATGTGCCAAAACAAACCCTTTGTCCCTTAGGTTGCTCTCCCGGGGTTATTTTAAAACAGCAATAGGAAAAGCAACAAAGACATTAATGCGGTTAGAAATCTCACAGTCATGCCTCAAGACCTTGCTCCTGCATTACTCCAGATCCTCTCAACTGACATCCATACTAAACATTGCCTTCCTAAAGGAGAACAGTAGAGGTGGGGTTTCCTTCTGCAGGGTTCCAGCTAAGGGATTTGAAGAAAATGCTTGCGCCTCTGTTTCTTATCGGAGACTGGCTAATCCGGTGCTGTCCTCCACGCTCTGTCACCCAGCACTTCTTCCTGACACTGGGCCCCTGCCACAGGCATGCTGAGTGCTCATGGGCTCTGCTAGTAAACTGAGGACTACACACTCTGTCCAAGTTGCTGCCTATTGCTGTAACAAAACACCATGATAAAAAAGCAACCTGTGGAGGAAAAGGTTCATTTCTTCTTACAGCTTACATCATAAAGAAAAGTCAGGACAGACACTCAAGGCAGGAACCTGGAGGCAGGAGCTAAGCATAAGCCGTGGGGAGGAATGCTGCTTACTGGTTTGCTCCTCTTGGCTTGCTCAGCCTGCTTTTTTATACAACCCAGAACTACCTGCCCAGTGGTTGCACTGACCACAGTTGGCGGGGCCCTTTCTTGTGGACCATTCATTAATCAGAAAATGTCCCACAGACTGGCTTCCAAGCAATCTAATGCGACATTTTCTCAACTGAAGTCCCCTCTTCCCAGATAACTCTAGCTTGTGGCAAATGGGGAAAGAGAGAGAGAGAGGGAAAAAAAAGCACAGACTTTATGACTTATCAGCCAAACATCCAGAATTCTGATTCTCGCAAAGTTCCCAGAGAGGAAGTGATAGGGGCAAAAAGCATGAGTTTTGAACCCACCGCAACAGTTAGTATCATTGGCACTGGGCAGCGGTGGCACACGCCTTTAATCCCAGCACTCAGGGAGGCAGAGGCAGGTGGATCTCTGTGAGTCCAAGGTCAGCCTGGTCTACAGAGTGAGTTCCAGGAGAGCCAGGGCTATACAGAGGAACCCTGTCTCATAAAACCAGACGCGGAAAAAAAGAAAAGAAAAAGAATGTCATTGGCCATAGGAGTCAGAGACATTCATGGAATATGTTTTTGGCCAGTGTGCCTGTGAACTCTGGGAAACTGACGCTAGAAAATAAGCCTGGAGCTTGATATTCAGGAAGAGAGGATGTCATTTAGTTAGACGAGGACAGCTTGCCCCTCTGATCGGCAGACTGAAGAGCTCAGGGCTGGGGGTCAGAAAGGCTGCACGCGCTGTTTCTTGTAGAGACCTGTGTAAAGCACCAAACTTCTGCAAGTGTCTGTTGCCTCCTATGTAAAATGGGATGAATCCTGTCAATGGTGTCAGTCTAGCGCAGTCTAGGGCTGCCTCACTTCCTGCAGTAAGGAGTCCCTCCTCTGTGCCTTGAAGTCAGGCTTTTCCCAGCAGCCCCTGCCTCCGAGTAGACACGGAAAACAACCACCTGAGAAAAGCTGAACTGCCCAATATGCTCATCTCTGACCTCACAGAAATCGCCGGGAGCCGTACTTGAAATGTGCCTAGAGGAGACAGCGCTGTATAGCGTCAGTTGTGAATACGGAGACGTCACGATGAAATACGTCTTGATGAATTACAGAGGATGAAAAATGTTAAGCAGGTACCAAGAGTTGCAAAGGGATAGTTGATGACAGCACACGGCATCTGCCTTATTTCTGTCATCAGCCTAGGAGCAGCGGGCTCAAGCCAAGAGGCTTCAGGCTGATTCTGACATTTCCTGGCTCTGGGCCTCCATCTGTCCGTCCGCAAAATGAAGGGGCAAGTGGACTGCTAAAGACTCCTCTTTTCCCGGTGTGCTGAGCTGTCCCAGAAATCAGTTTAGTCTTCTTTTGTCTGTTCCCTCAGGACCCAGGAACCTGACTTCAGAAACGTTGCTTATGAATTGAGTGCCAGGGGAGTGCCCTCGTCAGATGCTTCAATCTGCCTAGAGGCGGGCAAAGGTGGCATTGGTAGGATGCCAGGGTAATGACTGAGTCAGGTCAGCTTTGCGCTTCTGCCCACGGAAAGGCTTTGCAAAGGGCCTGACCATGTGGAAAAGGTCTCGGTGTGTGTGTGTGTGTGTGTGTGTGTGTGTGTGAGAGAGAGAGAGAGAGAGAGAGAGAGAGAGAGAGAGAGAATCTCAAGCAAGACGACCATTCACAGGCACGGCGCAGTGCACCGTTTGTGTCAGGATGTAGAGTGTGTTCCCAACCGCCACAGATAGTTTCCAGAGCATGCAGTGGCTTAAATTCCACAGACACTTATTTCATGTGTATACACAGGATGGGTGGGACAGCTGTCCCCCACTCCTTATGTGACAATTTTCAGCTCCCTGGGCCTCTGCCACTTTTAACATCTGTCTTCAAACTGTCTGAGGGTGGCAGCATCTCCTTCTCACTCCCTTCTCTTTCCCCCTAACCTCCATCTGTCACACAGTGACATCTAACTTGAAGAGGGCCTAGACAGTCTAGTTGTGTGTCCAGAAACCCAAGGCTGTAGTGTAAGTTCTGGGGAACTGTTGGCTACCCCCCCCCACCGTGGTTCAGTGTGAGTCAAACACTGTTTCTGGATATGCCAGAAGGAGAAGCCACCAGTGGCCTATGGCGTGGCACACAGGGGAAGAAGAAAGCTGCTGGTATCTGGGAGTGGCCACTGAGGTTCTGGATGCCAGCTTCTCTCCAAAGAAGTGACAAAGAAGCCAGAACCTGTCCCTCTGTGGTAGGAAGCAGATATGAAGGTTAGAACTGACTGACTAGACAGAGACAAGGCTCCGGCCTCCCAGCCTAAAGTGTGGAAAGCCCCCGGCTTTCCCCTGGCATTGCCCACAAGTCTAGGTGCCTTCTGAAGCCCCGTTTTCAGCCCTTCTCTCTTGGCAGTGTGTCAGGTCTGTGCCCAGCCTGTAGGCCACTTTAGGCTGGTGCTGCTGGTTGGGAGTTTGAGCCTGGCCCAGCCCAAAGGCTTTGAAGGGATTTCATCACCCTGCCTGTGACTTGGCCAAGCGCCTGGGAGAGTGCAGAGCATCGTGTCCCCAGGCTATCTGCTTTCACCCACAGAGGCCCTCCTCTCTCAATAGGGAAAAAAAAAAAATCTGGATAAGGAGCAAGCTTGGGTTCCTGGAACCCTGCACCTAAGTTCTACCCCTGGACCAAGCCATCTACTTGGTGAAGTAGCCTTCACCCTACTTTCTCAAGAGACAGAGACAAGATAAAGGGCCAGAAAATTAACACAGGGACAACTTGTTAATGATTTTATTGCAGGTTAAATAAAAATCTCGAAAATAAAACTACAGGAGACCTTTTTTAACCTTACTGGCTGTAAATACGCATTAACTCAATTACTATCAGCAATTAAGGCCAGTTTGGGAACAGTGGGCTGAGACCAAAAAAAAAAAAAAAAGAAAAAAAGGCATTATCATCCTGGGAAATGAATCCAGAATAAAGGGAATTTATTCCACCTTGGCTAACGAGCAGCTGTATAGGGATGGAAATGAAGGCCTTTGCCTCGGAATTGCTTTTGACCGTTGGGGGGTGGGGGGTGGAAAAAAGATTCTGCTCCACGTAAAGCTCTCGGAAGGACATTAGGGACATTGTTACAATGCAAATGAGGAAGGTCGTTGTGTTTGGGTGGTTTATGGGTTTAGTAAAAGGAGTAACATTTCAATTAGTGGGGAAGGAATGAGAACCTGCCTCAAAGAGGCTTAATTGGCAACTTGGCATTCCCAGGGGACTTTGAAGTAGCATCAGAAAGGGGCAGTTTTCAGAAATGGGTGAAGAATAGAATAGAGCAACTTAGGTCCCCGGCTGGGGATGTTGGAGGCGGACGGGGATGCTGTGGAGGTACCGTGCGCAGCCAAGCAGACGCCGACCACATGCAAGTGCCCATCCTAGCTCTCCAGGCTCCTGGATGGCGTTCCCCATGCCCCCTCACCCAGCTACCCTGACGTCTCCAGGAAACCATCTGGCCTCAAGAACTGCAACCCTAACCTCACCAGTATGGAATTCCGTTTTGTTTTTTTGTTGTTTTGTTTTGTTTTTCTCAAGAATCCCTGTGAATTCAACTTCTGACTGCACAGGCTTATGGGGGAGGTTGCACTACGGCAAATGAAGCAGAGTGTGTGCCTGCATTTGCTCGTGTGCACGGGGGACACAAGGATTCACAAAGCAGGTTCAAGGTCTGCAGCATCTGGAGACTGAAAATTCAGTATGACTTCCGCTCAGGGCTGAGCTTTAAAATAGACAATATTAAGGTGTCTTTTCAACTTGAGATGTTTCAAAAGTACCTGACCCATAAGATTCCTTGGTGTTTTTCTCTCTTGCTGTGGCATCCACCCCCATGAGCTCGTCTGTGCGTTTGCCTGTAAGATACTCAAATAGTCACCTATCTTGACTGCGGCTTTCCTTCTCTCTCTCTCTCTCTCTCTCTCTCTCTCTCTGTTTTTGACTCTGTGGTTGTTTGTTTGTTGTTGCTGCTGTTTATTTTTCAAACAGTTCTGGCCATCCTGGAACTCACTCTGTAGATAAAGTTGTCCTCAAACTCAAAAGATCTACCTGCCTCTACCTTCTGAGTGCTGGGACTAAAGGTGTACCACCACTGCCTGGCTCAGTGCTATAAATCAGAGAGATAGTCCATATTCCTCCTGTGGGTGGGATTAATGTTAGTATTTTGGAACACAACCTGCTCCTGGGTTACCCAGCAACTTATGATGTCATCATGTGTCGCCGGCCAGGTGGCCACATCTGGTTACCTTGCCCCTTAAAGGGCCAACCCCGACACGTGGTCTCTCTCTTACTCTCTCTCTCTTACTCTCTCTCTCTCTCTCTCTCTAGGGCTGCCCCATCCCCCTTTCCCTTTCTCTCTCCCCACCATGTCCTGTTCTCCCACTCCCTCCATACCCTCCTAATAAACTTCCTGCATAGAATATCGGTTGACCAGCCTCATGCTTTTTAAATAACAATTAAAGCTGTGCACCACCACATCCAGTGAGGCTTTATTTCCTGCTTGAGCCCTTTCATAGAGGATTTTTTTGTTGTTGTTATTGTTGTTTTGTTTTTTGAGAGAGGGTTTCTCTGTGTAGCCTGGACTCGATTTGTAGACCAAGCTGGCCTCAAACTCACAGAGATGCACCTGTCTCTGCCTCCGTGAGTGCTGGGATTACAGGCATGCACCCCCATACGCAACTGTAGAACTATTTTTTAAAGGTAACAGAATTATTCAAAATGAAGTTTGAAGAACATCTAAGTGGAATAAGAGCAACCTGACCAAGTCTTAGAGAACTTCCCAGTCCCAGGCCCCTCAGCAGGGTACTGTCTCTAAGAGCCTGGGACACAGAAAATGGACCCATGACTCTTTGATTTTTAACTTTAAGAAGGACCAGCTAATCCCCTGCCCAGGCCATTAGCTAGAACAAGGAATGGATTTTGCTTGAGGATTTGCCACGAAACTGTAAAAGCTATTGACTCCAAACATGGAGGACACTAGGCCATGCTTCCTCTCTCTGCCTCTCCCCTCCCGTGGGTGGATAGCTTCTTCTGGAATGCTGGCTCTTATCTGTGGAGCCTGTGGTTTAGGGATTGTTGTTAGCCAACTACAACGGAGCTTGAAGAATTTGCTTTAGGTCTAAAATGGGTAGGGAGTCGCCCTCTGAGTAATGCTAATCCAATGTACAGCTCAGCTGGTAGCTTGCTAGCTTCCAAGTGGCACCTCCTTCACCCTGGTTATGAAGAGCAATCACACACCTACCAAACCTCTTCCCCTTCCTTGGAGTTGTGACTGATATAATTAATTAATTAATTAATTGAAAAATTTAAAATGGCAGCTGAATACATCCTCAAAGCAAGGTCTCCCAGCTACCTCAATGGCACCCACAATCCATCATGCCACTATGAGGAGCACAAAGGTGGGGAACAGCAACATCAACTCCTGATTCCCATCATGAGTGGAAAGGAGATACCAGTAGCTGGCATATTAGCCACAGAGGGCCCTTCTGCCCCTGGAACATATTGTTACCATAGGCTTTTGGCAGGACACAAAATCCATTTCCAGTTTACAGAGAGCCTTAAAATTATTCCCACTGAAATGTGAATTGGAAACTGAGACGCAAGGAGGTAAAGAGCTCTGTCCAGGTACTCTCAGAAAGAGCAAAGGATTGACCTAAGACCTGAATCCAGAGGCGGCACTAAGGCCAATGCCTACTTCCAACAGAGTCAAGCCTTAGCTTCCACTTCCCAGTGAATTTTCCCTGCTCTTAGCATGGGAATTGACTTATAAACCCTACAAAGAGAGATGGGAAGAGGTAATCTGAAAGCCCAGAGGAAGCCTACTCCCTACTTCCCCAGGATGGATTACCTCAGATTATCACATACTCTTACCTGTTATTCATTTTTTAAATTAATTTAATTTTTATCTCAGTCATAGTCCCTCCTTCCTCTTCTCTGGTTCAAGGCCTCTTTCTTCTGCTACACTATCAATACTGGAATCTCACTGCGACTCCTCTCAGATATTCTGTTGTTGTCCTGTATCATGGAGATCCTGTAGCTTTGAATCTATAGGACCAGCCCCTGAATGAGCTCCAGCAGTTCATCTATGGAATAAAGGCTGGCTTCTAAAGATGGTGTATGACAGACTTTTCCTGGGGAGACCTCGCTCTCTCTCTCTTTCTCTCTCTCTTTCTCTTTCTCTTTCTCTCTCACACACACATACACCAGCTAGGACATACATCTATTCACCCCAGGTAGGAAGCCCATGACAGACCATCAAAGTTCAGATACCACCAAAGTCTAACTTAGTGAGCCAAGAGTTTTATTGGGGTTGCATATAAGAACATGGGTGAGGAGTTACTTACAGGAGCAGGAATGACAGCTGCTTCGCCAAAGCCCACCACAGCCTGGGTGACAGCTCACAAAAGATGGACATCTAGAGCACACAGCACAGCCTGAAGGCAGTTCAACAGATTGGAGAGTATCCTTTCCAGGTGATTTAGTGGGTCTAAACCTCTTCCAGAAGCTCAGCTGGTTTCTGCTTCTTTTCTTTTGGTTTCTGCTTCTTTTCTTTCTTTCTTTCTTTCTTTCTTTCTTTCTTTCTTTCTTTCTTTCTTTCTTTCTT
>NW_026596064.1:9551983-9577604 GCF_907164565.1 Psammomys obesus
TTTTTTTTACCGCTTATTTTGTTTAAGATTTTTCTTTCTAATTTGGCTTGTCTGAAGGTGACTTTTAGTTGACTTTACTGCTTATATATTTTTGGAGAGAATGAGAGACCTAGTAAATCTAGTCAGTTTCAGGGACTTCCTTCAGCTATTTTGAGTTGTTTACTTCTGTCTTAATAAGCTTTGCTGCAGGATGGAGTATTTCAATCTTGACGTATTCATACATGACCTGGGTGTACACATTGGTAAGATCCAAAGCCCAGAAGAAAATTGAAGTCATAGACTTCCTCATATGCTCAAAATTATCACCATGGCTGCCACTGCAAGTCACGGTATCGAAATTATTTTGGGACAAATAAAGAAGTCACTGGAGAGCAAGTGGTGTTTGTCTCTTCTATGCTCAACTCCTGTGGCCAGATATCAGCATGGCCTTACGTGAACAGTGAGCACCACACTCAGGCACAGAGGGCCTGTTATTACAGGATGTGTAGCATGGAGTAGGTGTTCCCTCAACCTTAGAGTCCCCATCTCTACACTTCTCTGAAAGACCACAGGAAATAAAGCCATCATTTAGTTGTTACCTACTGTGTGCTCTGTGATTTGTAAACATTTGACCACATTTCTTCTGCGGAGCTGCTCACCCAAGTGGATGATATCTCATTTCACAGAGAAAACTGAGTAACTGACACTGGGTTTTGAAACCTTTGATGATGATGATGCCAACCTTCGGAAAAGGCACTCTGGCCCTGTTCAGACCATCCCTCAAGTCAGGGGCCCGGTTAATGCTCACCAACATCTGGCCCATTTTCTGACTTGAGGACAGACACAAAGTCATACTTCTCCAAAGCCCAGGCCCCCGTTGAGCCACTCAGGCTCCCTTATCTTTCAGATATCTCTGTTTATATTCTATTCACCAGCCCACCTGATGTCCTGCTCCAAGTATACCTCACCCGGGCATTACTCTCCAATTCAATAATCATTAAGAACCATTAATAACTATCACCATGACGGAGAAAAACCAAATGTGGAGAATTCTGAGCCCTTCAGGTTTGGTACCAACAGAAGAAAATATGAGGCAAGAAACCCGAATATTCTAGAATGTTTAGTTCAAGCTACCCATAGAAGGGAGTGCCCGGGAAACACACATTTTTCCTGAGATGTACTTATTCGCTCCAGATAAAAGTTGGCTTAAAAAAAATGATCCAAATCACATCCCTGCTTCTCTTTTGCTTTTCAGAATCAGGAGACCCTTTGCACACCGTTTCCTTCAACACTATTGTATTCCCTCTCAACTTTGAAACTCAAGCCCTTCTTTGATGGGTATTAGTGGAACGTGCTTTCCTGTCTCCCTAATGAACTTTCCCTTGGAAAACACCCCCAGAGACAGATGCAGGACTGTAGCTGCATCTTGTTCAAAGCACACGGAGACCCTCTCTGCGGTTCCTGGTCTCTGGTCCACACCAGAGGAGTGATCAGCCAAGAATCACAGATGGGATCATTTACAGTTGTGCTTTCAAGCTCCCTGGCCCTTTCAGATTGTGTTTACTTGGTCAAAGCCTTTAGCCCAGCCAGGGTGGGCTTCCTGACAGCTCCATCTTGCCGATTCTCAGATGTTCTGACTGGGACTAAACCTGGCTAATCTGTAGCAAGTGAGTGATGGGCGTGCTGGGGTGGGGGTTGCTCCTTTTTGAAGCTCCTGGTAAAGGAGAAGATGGGAGAGTCCCCATACAGAAGCGTATTTTTTTTTTCAGTGCTCTTGAGGAGACTCCTCAGCTCTCACGCCTGGAATCCAGAACAGCAACTCTGAAATAATTACCAACTAAAAAAGAAAATACCTCCCAAATGGAAAACAGCTTAGCATAAGACAAAAAAAAACAAAAAACAAAAAACTTCTTTAGTGGAACTGTTCTTTAAAAAAAAAAAAAATCAAATCAATACAAACCTTTAACTGCCTTTAACTTTAGGGATGAACACTCTATATCAATTTTTAAATATTAAAAAAATATATGTGTTTTAAAAAACTATAAAGGAATTAAGTGAACAGTAATGTTCAAGACCATTATACATGCCTTTGTTCATTTGCGTGTTTTGCTCCAGTGGCATTTCCTTAAGGAAAGATTAGTTACAATAGTTAGGTGTAAACAAAAGTATGGGAAGCAGGACAATTTATAGCCATCAGATGCAGTTGTCCAAGCGCAGAATGGGCAAGAAAAGAGCAGACTGAGCCCCAGGAAACCTGTCTTTTTGCTTAGCCAACTGCTAGTTGAGGCAAGACTTTGCTTTTGACTCTCCCCTTTCTCATCCATTAAGCAAAGCACATAAATGGACCCTGTTCGTCATGGAGCTGTTCTAAGAATCAAATCAGGCCACAAGGTGCTACTAGGGCCCGGGCCCCTGTGGCTCCTGCACCTTAGAAGCAGAGATCCTCCCTGGTCAAAGCACCTTCAGGTTGGCCCTGAGCACACCCTAGCCAAAGGGTTCAGAATTCTCACCTCTGAGCTTCTGCTGGGTTATATTGTGGGCTCGGTTTAGAATGCTCACAACCCCCTTCTCTCCTCTGTGTTTCCTAAAGGACTCCTCTCCATCAGAAGTGGTAACTCTTTTCTAAGCCTTCTCTGGATCTCTTCTCCCCAGAGAACAATAACAGCAGCATCTCCTGTGAGTCAGCTCTTCATCCCTTGTAACTTCACTGGAGTGTTTGTGTTCTTTCTATTTCCATATGTGATCTGACCCCATCCACTCTCTCTCTCTCTCTCTCTCTCTCTCTCTCTCTCTCTCTCTCTCTCACACACACACACACACACAGTCAATTGTTTCTCAGAATACAAACAGGCATGGCACCTTGCTTCTGTGGAAGCTTGAGGTTTTGTTTTTTGTTTGTTGTTTGTTTGTTTGCTTGTTTTTAGAATAAAAAACTATTGTCTTCACATTCTTCAGCCACATTGAAATTTAAAAGCAACTACATACAGGCTTTGCTTCACGTAGTACCAGGCTCATCAAAATTTGGATATATCACACTTGGGTTCTTATGTTGCAGTTCTATGGGACTTGCAAAAACGAGGGTTACCTGCAAGTATAAGCAAGGAACATATAGCATATCGGTAAAAAAAAAAAAAAAAAAAAAAAAAAGGGTGGCCAGCTATGCATATTAAACTCAGAACTCATGAGGTGTTTCATAAATCACAACCCTGGCAGAGCACAGATGTACCAGTGTCAGGGTGGGAGGGGTCTTCAGGGATTGGCAACCACGTGGTTCCCATGTCAGAATTCTTGCAGAGGCTTCCTGGAAGCCTGAGGAGAACAGCCAGATCTGAAACGAGGGGCAACCTGACTAATGCAGCTTGGTTGCTGAAACACGGTCGGTCGTTTCTGGAAGGCTTTGGTATCTTCCGAAGAAAGGGAGACAGGATGTTTACAACGTACACACTCTTATAAATGCCTTAAAGCCCCTAGAATCAAATAAACCCCAGTCCTGATGCTTTCCACAGCAAGCACAGAGAGACACGGAAAAAAAACGGCACATTTTAAGCACCAATGACCCACGAGACTGTGCAGCAAGCCGCTGACCGAGCACCAGAAAGACTTCCAAAAACCCAGCGATTCTGCGACTGTGCTTACAGAGGCTTCAAAGAGATGGCTGTGTGAGGCCTTGGCTCCCAGCATCTACACCAAGGTTAAGGTGAGGTCACAGTCACATTGGGATAAAATGGAATGGAATGTGGGCTGTGAGATCAGCATGTCAGCTCTCTTCACTGGAGTCCGAGGCAGGCTCATTGACTTCTCTGAGCCTTACTGATTCAGAGCGGGAGTGGGGGTGGGGTGGGGGGGAATAAGTCACCCGTGGTGGGTGAGAATTGATACTGACTGCTCTAAAGCCACCCCCTGCAGGACCGCCAGCCTTAGGCAAGGGACAGTGTCTCTCACTTCCATTTCTTTACCAGCAAAAGGGGGATTCTAAACTTTGCCATTTTCAGGCTGTTATGCAGACTGAGGATATGGGAGAAAGCACTTATTAAGTAACACTGACCAAGTAGAAGAGCTTCTTGAACCCCTGTTACTGGCTGTTTGAGAACCAGACCAACCCCCTTGCTTCTGAATAAGGACAAGCCATGGGGCAACCTTGAAAGAAATGTCATTCCTATCCTGAGTTCAGTTGTACCCTCTGAAAGAAGTCAAGGTCCTCACCCATCAACCCCAGTATCTATAAATGTGAATTTGCTGGAAATTGTGTAAATTAATGAGCGTAATGGTTACGCTCATTAAGGTATTCTTATATGGGCACTGATGGTTGGGTTACATCCTCATGACCACTGCCAACATCAGCAATCTAGTCTGATAGTCTGACTTCATTACCTCAGGGTGGGCCCTGATCCAACATGACTTCCCTGTAGGAAGAGGAAAAGGCCACAGAAAGATTACAGACACCTCGGAAGACGGTCAGGTGAGGACCCTGGCAAAGAGTGAGAGACGAAGCTGTAAACCATAGGAGGCCAAGGATTGACAGACATCACCGAAAGCTGGAGCAGGCAATTCTAATGGAGTCCCAGGGGACCCACAGCCTTGCTGGCTCTTTGATCTAGACTCCCAGCCCCCAGAACTGTCTCTCCTGTTTAAGACACACACTCTCTGCGTGACACTTTGACATGGCAGATGTAGTAGAGGAACAGACACCCTAACGTCCCCTCCCCCCTTTTCCTGCATACTTCTGAAGCAGTGGTTCTCAGCCTTCCTAATGCTGTGACCCTTTTAATGCAGTTCCTCATGTAGTGACCCCTCCCACCCACAAAATTATTTTCGTTGCTACTTTATAATTTTGCTACTGTTGTGAATCACAATGCATATCATAAATATCTGATATGCAGGCTATCTGATAAGTGGCCCTAATGAAAGAGTGGTTTGACCCCTCCTAAGGAGTCACAGCCCAGAGGTTGAGAACTGCCATTCTGTAATAACTAGCGTTTACCCCAAAGACTTGTTCAAACTCTTCTATACAGGTTTATACCTCTGCATTGTTCCTAAAGCGCTTTGCCTCTGATCTAGCTACTTCGCCTGAAATCTCTTAAGGGAGCTGCATAGAGCACCTCTCTGGGGTACTCTTGCCTTCTAACTGCTGTAAGTATGATGTCTGTCCAGCACTCCAGGAAAGTGGGCGAAGAGGAGGCAGCAGCCTGCAGGAGGGCGGAGGTCTGTGTGAACTTTGACCTCTTCACACACTTCGTAGTCAGCCTGACAGAAAGTGGGCCCATGGAGCTTTCTTCCAGCCTGGGTCACCCAATGATTAAGCCAATGCTTAATCTATGTTTCCAGGAGCCTGCACCCAAGGTGTCACCCTAAGTGTGTGGCCGGAAGACTTTCCTAGGTGTCGGGGCTGCCGGATATGTCCCTGGTTCTGCCTCCACCAGCTCTGCCAGCCTTTCTTTATCTACATGGTGGGTGCCCGACCCCTACCTCCGAGGGTGACGTTGGGCTGCAAATTAGAAAAAAAACAAAAAAACAGAAGCGTGTTGAAAATGGTACAGGGGCTGTGCAAATGGAAAGTAGCGAAGTCATTATCACCATCATCCTCCACTAGTTGTCAACGCCTCGGGGGTGAGGGGAAAGCCTCAGGAAGGCCAAGAAAGTGGAATCAAAGTGTCCAGCTGGTAAAAGAGGAGTCCACAGTGAGGCCAGATCCTCTGGTATTGGCGGCCTGGGGAGCGACCAGTCAAGATGCGCTCTCCTGGTGGGTCGTAAAATGAGTTTACGTAGGGAGGAAGCAGGATGTACAAAGCCCAGGAGCCCGATCTGTTTCTGAGATCAAACAGAGCAGCATTGTGCCGGGGTGTGGAGCTGATGTCAGCGTCTAGAATGCTGGTCGGAATCGCCCTGGTTACGCAGCTGGACCGGAATAAGGCAAGTCTGTATCTGAACTCATTAATTTTTACAACCAACTGAACTGTTCTGCCTTTCGAGGGGGAGTAAGGTTGGGGAGGTGGTGCAGGGGGAGAACAAGGGAAGGAAGGGAAAAGGGAGGGGCTCACATGTATGGAACAGGGGGCTTCCCACCAGCAGACACTATCTCATTATTCCCTGCAAACCCCAGCTTCCAACCTCCAAGTGCCCAAGACAGGCAGAGCCACTGCAGTGGTTTCTGTCAGCCCAGGGAGAGGAAACCGGGGTCCAGTGAGCCCAAAGGATAATTAGAGTGCCACAAGCCACTCCTGGGAGCTCAGGTTATGTCAATGTTTCCATTCTCTGCCTCACTTTTCAGGGGTTTATAACGGAGCTATAAAAACTCCTGCCAGCTGAGAATTTGGCAGGCCAGGTCTCAGCAACCGAGGGGCTGTTTTTCTAATTCATTTCAGCTGCTTGTAACTCGAGGCTGGGGTGGGGGGGTACACGTTGTATGTTTGGGTAACGCAAAGGGGCTTAGGCTGAAGAACCGTTCACGGGTTCGGTTTCTGACGCCCCTCCTCTCACTGCGCCTTCATTTCTTGGTGCGCTGGGGAAAGAAACGGCATTATATAAGAGCACCCCCAAACACTTCCTACCCCAAGGGTCTATGGACACTTTCCAAGTGCGGCAAATGCAGCCGTCCTCCATTATTGAGGCATGTAAGTCAACCTCCTCCAGGACAAGCCAACGTGTGAACCGGGTCACCTAAATCCCGCGAGCCCTGCAGATGAGCTGTAGGCGCGAAGGTTACAGCAAACAAACACCAGTGTGGGACAGTCCTTTTGAGCTGCCCCCAACTGGTGAGCACGATCCCAGCTCTCAACGAGGAGTTCATTCTCCTGGGCCAAAATCTACGATGCAGTCAGAGGCCAGGCATGGTGCAAGATAGTCTCTTCCCAGCAAGATAGTCTCTCTCTCTCTCTCTCTGTGTCTCTCTCTCTCTCCCTCTCTTTCTCTCTGCACCCTGATTTATTGTTCACATTATACTTATCACCGGTTTCTGTGTTTTAGGCCGGTTATTCGTGTATGCCTTTTACATGCAATGAGTCCCTTATGTCCAAGGACCAAGTCCATCAGTCTCTAAATTTAGGTGGATTCTCTCCACTGCTCCTAGTCTCTGCTTTATACGTTTTCAATAACTATAAGAACAGAAAAGTTGGCACTGCAATTCTGCAGCACATGAAATATTCCATGAAAACGTGTTGGATGAATAAACAAATGAGGGAGCTACTTGGGTACTTTAACTGAGATCAATAATATTTTTTTTTCATACGCTGAGGAAAATGTTACCAGTGATGGTTAATTTAACTTATCATAACTACTCTGATTCAATTGCTAATAAAAGAGGAGGACCTCAAACTTCTCTAGGTGTTCAGAGAAGAGACGTTAGCCACCACGGATGGTCTCTGTGGCAGAATAAGGAAATTAGACAAGCAGATTTCCAGGTCTGGCCTAAGCTTTATAGACCACCTAAGAACAGCTTGAAAGGCTAAGGCATTGCTGGTGCCTTCACTCTTCTAACCTAATCTTCACATTTTCACAGAAGACAAAACGGGTTATGTATCGGAGAGGTTAAGTCACTTGTCCAAAGCTACTGAAAAGTGATGACATCTTAGATTCTGAGTCTGGTCCCTTTCCAGGCGGTGTGTATCAGCCATTATGCCTACAAGGGAGCAATCCTGATATAGTCAGTTATACATAACACCATGTTTCAGGAGCAAAATAACTAATCCTTCATTGGGCTTTCAGAACACCCTGAGGCTTTGCTCAGATCGATCTTCTATCTCTCCCTTCATCCCATCCCTCAGGACTCCTCACCCTGCCATAGGCATATCCCAGTCATATCCACACCCACCTCCCGCCCAGCCCACACACAGCATTGTACAACTTCAAGGTCTCAGCCCAATTCCTGTTCCCCGAGGGGCTCTGTGATTTTTCTGTCTGTTGAACTTTATTCTTCTGTAAATAATGACACAACCAAAATTGACATTCTCTGAGTGATCACAGTATGGTGCACGAACAGATCTGCCGCTCCGGAACTGCCTGGGTCACACATACCTTGGAGATTTCCTGGTGTAAATTCTTCTGCTACCAAAAGGCAACTCTGAAGTTTTCCTTTCTTACTTGACATGCATTTCTAAGCTGGCCTAAAGTGTTGTGATTCATAGGCCTCTGTCTCAAAAGACAAAACAAAGCCGAATAACAACAACAAGAAACTTTTCAAAACCAAGTCTAGACGTTGCACTCTGTTTAACATCCACAGAACTCCTCATAGAGTCTTACACTTAGGCCTGAAATAACATGCACACTTCACAGAGCCAGGCTCTTTTAATTTAGCTAATGGATCCACCATTTTTTACTAAGCAAAAGCCTGGTGAAGCAAACCTCTGATGGATTCTGCCTGCCTGGGGCCTTACCTAACCTACTTCTGAGATTATAACACTAAAATGGAGCCATGTGGGGACACTTGGTAGAGAATGCCCAGTATGTGGTATTGATGCACCCACTGAATTGTCTATCATAAATAATCCAGGCTGACTCAGTGCAATCTCTCCAGACGCTCTAGGCTATCATCCCCCCATGCCTTCCCGAATCCAAGAACATTTGGAAAGTAAATAGATTTCTGTAGCTTCCAGGAAGTAACGAGGAACGGTTTTAAACGTGACACTGAGTCATGGGTAACTACATTTTCTAAAGGGACGTTTGTAATAACATTTGAGCATGAGAAAATGGGCAGGAAGGATTTCAAGGACAGATTAAAGAGATAATCTAAGAATATAGAATCCAGCACTGGATGCTCAAAGAAAGGCTATAAACATGACATCATGAAAGAAAACAATAGCAACTTCAGGTACTCCATCTCTCCCTTTTTATCCCAGTTATTCTTCAGAATTTTCTAGATGTTCATTTCAAATAAGAGCTAAGAAGGATTTATGGAAGACCTTCCATACTATGGGCCCAGTTTACATGTAGAAAAAGAAAAACAAGTGGGAGATTGTCCATTCTTGTCTTTTGCTTTGTTTTAAAAGCTTAAAAAAAATTCCTTCCCATACTTTCCTTCAATGTGAGATATTGCTCTCATATTGCAATCAAGTTGAAGATTATTGACCTAGACCACATGGTTTGTAAATAATGGCATTGGAGCACCAGCCTAGGTCTTTGGCTCCTAGTCAATGCTCTTACATCTATACTTTTTTTTCACTACAAAGACTCAAATTGCATTTAATAAACTTATAGCATGGAAACCATGTTCTCAAAATCTGAAAGGCCTTAAAGGGAGCTTGTTCATACATCTGCAGGCAAGGGCCTAATTTCCTCCGTGCTGCAATCCCCTATGATTATGACTCCGAGAAGAATATGAAGTCAAAGCTCCCTGGAGAGGGAAAATAAGTAAGAAAAGAACATGCACCTTATGCATGTTAGGAAGGTGGTGCTATCCTGCCTGGATGGAGAAGAAGGAACCAGATGAGACAAACACTGGGGTCAGATCTTTCAGAGGAATAGCTATGGCTACAGGATGTGACAGAAAGACCATGACCCCTACAAACCACAGCATTCCTATTGTATTCTCAAGTGTACAGGGCCAAGGGGAATGTGCTTTGTGGGTTATCTAAGAAGCCACCACATACCCTGGCAACAACTGCAAAAGCAGCCCCCGACTAAGATTGTGTTTATGTGTATATGTATATATATATATATATATATATATACATATATATACACATATATGTATATATGTATACATACATATACTTACACACACACACACACACACACACATCTCACAAGAAGGCAAGCTTCAAGAACACCAGGAGGGAGACAATGGAAGACAGCTCCAACTGGCATGGATGTCAGGCAGGCAAGAAGGCAGCATAGCAGGGTCACGGCTGATAGAGAAAAATGGCACCAAGAGAACCGGTCTCCTCCCAATCCAGGGGTAGCCCATTTCCCCTGTCGGCCTCCTCGCCACCCCCATCCCTGACTGCACCTGATTTCAGTTTCTTCTCCTCTTGGCTCCATCAACAGGACCTTTAAAGTGCTCATACAAATTCATACCCATCAGGCAAGCCTATTCACATTATTTATGAACAAGCATGAAAGGCAGACATAGCTTTCATTATTTCTTACAAGTCAAAGAAAAACAGTATGGAGACTATAAAAGGTAGAAAAGCTAGAGCTCAAAAATACTCAAAAAAGACTTAAAAAAAGAAACAAAAACTAATTACAGCTTCTAGAAAACAATTTTAAAAGTCTGATACGTTGTCATAAAAATTCAAGAAAAAAAAATTAAATGATGAAAGACAAGAGACACAGAATCATCAATGAGAAGCACTCTGACTCCGAAAAGGTAAAAATACAAAACAGTTGAAAAATATAAAAATGAAAATGGCAAATTAAAGGTTTCATTTAAGACTTTTCAGAATGTACCGTGCAAAAAGTTGGAATTGCTAATACAGAAGAGAACCATCACAAGCTGCCATGAAATGGGAGGGGAAAACAAAATGGTTTAAAATGATGAGATAAAAACTGGGCTTGATGAACAGAAAATAGACACAAGAGGTGATCCCAGGGGAAAGGGGAGCAAGAAAAATAAAAACTGAAAATGGAAATAAATAAAATTTCCTCAGCTGATATAGAGTTTTTATCCAAACCATTGTATGTCCATCTAAATATCAAAAATGATGTTACTGAGGGAAAAAAAAAAAAAAGAGAATTGGGGAAATGACTAAATAAAATGACTCAGATCAAAATATTTTAGTCAGCATCTGGGAAGACTATCTCAGGCACTTCAACTGCTACAGACACCCAAGGTCAAAAACAAGAAAAGATTTTTACAATTATTTAGACAAAATAAAAAAAAGTCAACATACTGATAGTTTGCAGGTAGCCCTTTGCCAGTGAGCAGCAGAGGGGAATCCAGAAAGATCTTTGGCAATGTTGCCAATGTTGCCTCCTAGTCAAGAATTTCAAAGTTATCTGAGTTGTCACTCATATCTAAAAAACATATAAGAAACTGTCATTTCTCAGAGATTCCTAGGGCATATCACTCATACTTTTCAGGGAAAAAATAATATGGATTTAAGTAATACTGTAGCCAACTGAGAGACGACTAGATTTTTAAAAATCAGAATGTTATGAGCTTATGATGATTATTAAAATCAATTTTTATAAAAATATGGTTGTAAAGGAGTCTTTGGCTGCTTTTTTTTTCTTGTTTGTTTGTTTGTTTGTTTCTTGAGGCAGGGTCTCATTTTGTAGCCCTGGCTGGCCTGAAACTCACAGAGATCTGCCTGCTTTTGCCTCCCAGGTAGTGCTTGGTTTAAATGTGTGATCACCACACCAAGCTATAAAGAAGTACAGAATAGTAATTCTGGAAAGAAAAGACAATGTTAAAAATAGTTGATGGTATTTATGTGTGTTTCATTATTTTAAAATATAGTCCAAAGGAAAAGAATTGCAAGCAATTATTAAAATTAAGTTAAGGATAATTGTTCTGAAGTACTTAGGAGAAAGAATAGTGCTGTCTTCAATTTCAATTGATTGAAGTATGTGTATGTGTGTTTGTGAGTGTGTGAATATGTGGGTACTTGCATATGCAGGCCAGAGGACAACATTGGGTATCATTCCTCAGGTATCAACCATCTTTTTAGACATCATTGCTCACTGACCTAGAAGTCCTCAAGTAGGTTAGGCTGGCCGGCCAGTGAGCCTGAGAATCCACATGTCTTCTCCTCCCCAGCACAGGACTGTGTAACTCTGGCTGTTCTGGCTCTCACTCCGTACACCAGGTTGGCCTCAAACTCACAGAGATCCACCTGCCTCTGCCTCCAGAGTGCTGGGATTAAAGGCGTGTGCCACCACTGCCCGGCTTTACACCTAGCTTTTTAAAACATAGGTTCTAGATAGAGATCTAACTCAAGACCAACTAAGCCACTTCTCTAGTCATGAAATTGTGTGTGTGTGTGTGTGTGTGTGTGTGTGTGTGTGTGTGTGTGTAGCAATAACAGTTAAAGAAAAGGAGACCATGTCCATGAACTTGAGAGAGAATCAGGCAGGAGAACACATACAAGTGGCTGGAGGGAAGAAAGGAATCGGGGAAATAATTTAATTATATTTTAATTGAAAATAATTCTAGAGTTATATAAGTTATCAGTCATGTCTGAAAGCAAGCAAGCAAAGAAGGAGCAATCTGGCCGATGCAAAACCAATATAGCAACAGCAATAATAAATATAAATGGCATAAATCTCACGTTTACCAAGGAGCAGTTCCAATTATAGCCTGTAGCTAATAAACTTATTTGCTAACAATCTAATCTCCCCTGAACATCAGATTTAACCAGATTCAAAAACCATTAAGGCTAAAACGTTATTATTTATTTGGAGGAAGAAGAAATAATACAGGCTGTAAGAAATAGGATTTCTTAAGTCTACTAAACTCTGGGCTAGTTCAAAGCAACGGGTCCTAGTGACAAATGAGGTAATAATGTGAGGAGGTCCTGGGTCTTGCCAGTTATTTTTCATTCCCTAGAGTATGTGTCCACAGATTAAAATGAGATAGATGGGGAATGGGCTTCAGCTAATGGACATACTTGAGGATATTTTAAGTTTGCGCCAATGACAAGCTCATTGGAGAAGTGTTGGAGGCTTCTTGAAAGTACTGAGCAGGGCTGGGTGGGAAAGTAGCCATCACAAAAGTAAATTAGAGCCACACAACCCTAGTTACTTGGGGAGAGCACAGAGGATTACCAAAGCCCATGAAAGCCAGAGGATGGAGAACTGGATGCCGCATGGAGAAGCAGTGCACAGCCAGCAAAGGTTTGGAACCAGGGCAGTCCCTCTAATCATTAAGAAACCCTCTACAGACTGGCCTAGCGTTGCCTTTTCCCAGCCGAGGCTTCTTCTGCCCTGGGGGCAGCACGGTGCCATCTCCCTCTTTCACAGGGCGACATAAAGAAAAGCAGAGACTGCACAGCGTTCATGCAATTCACCAGGCTGGCAGAGAAAGCAATGACCCTCTCTGAGAAAACCACATTAATCATCAACCCAGCAAACTGGAACGCTCTACAAAACCATTGCTATAAATCCAGTATTTGCACAAAATCTGGAGGTTGGAGTTCTTGTGACTGCAGGGAAGGAAAACATGAAAGGCTGCCAGAAAGAGAAACTCAGTCCCCACCTAGACTCACCCAAGCTTACATGGGCATGTTGCATCCTCCTTTCACTGATGAGGAAAAGGTAACTCAGCAGGCAAGCCTTCAAGGGAACAGTGAAGCCCAGCTTGACCCCTTCTATTGAACCACTACAGGAGGGAAGGAGGAAAGGAGCTGTGATATGTTCAGAGAAGCAAAGCAGGGAATCTCACTCAGTCCAGGCTTGGGCAAGATACAGACCCCTAGAGATGTAAGAAGCCAACACATGCTTCAGGGGTTTGGCTGGGGACATCAGGACTCTCCGTGAGTGATTGCAAGTGGTAGCTTTGAGTCTCCTGCAGGGGAGCTGCCCAAGGACTTTATCAGAAGGGCAATGTGACTAGATCCCCAACGAGGCTTCCTGGGGCAGAATCATAGGGTGCAGCCCTAGAAGGCGGGCTTCCCTGAGGCCCTTGCATACAGTGCAGTGTCTTAGCCATGGGGTTAACATTCCCGACTGAACAGCATGCAGAGAGGTGCAGATCTGGTGCCCAAGAGGGCTCAGAACAGAAAGGTGCTACAGACCGTCTCAGTCCTCAGGCCTTTTCAGTCCATGCACGTTGCTGCACAGGCCCAGAGCCTAGAATCAATGCCCCTGAAAGATGTCTCTCTGCTGCTTTAATTTCCAAAACCTGTCATAAAAGCAGCTCTTGCCTCCTAATGAGGTAATTGGTGCCATAATGCCATTAAGAGAGTGCCCCTGGTGTGCAGTACAATTAAGGAAGGTATATTAAATGATGTGTAGTTCATTGCTTTGCTGAACTATCACTTCCGGTCTTGCTCAGTAACAGCGTTGTTAGGAGCCAAGTATGAGGCTCATTTAATCCTGTACTGTGGCTTTCTAACTGACCAAGGCATTGTCCTGCCCCATGCTGTCACCCGATCCTCCTCCTCCTGGTTGCTGGGGAGGAAAGAAGCAGCATGAACCAGAAGAGGCTTTACGTCAGATGGCTGAAGGGACAGGACATCCTTCCAGGGGACAGAACTCCTGGTTTATTATGGCGCTGACGAAAAGAGGCCCAGTTTGGAGAGCCTCGCGACAGTGTCCACAACTCAGGAGCTTTGCTCTCAGAGGGCCTTCGGGAAATATGAACTGGGGTCCTCTATCATTGTTAGTAACAGTGTGGCTCAGAGGGCACAGCAGCATCTCTGGGCTCCCCAGAAATGCAGAGCCTTATACTCCCCAACAAACCTGCTGAATCAATCAGGATTTCTCAAGACACTCAAGGATCCTAACATGCTTTAGATTTTAATATTCATCCTAGATGCTTCTTAGGTCTCCCTTAGAGAGTTACTTCCTGGGAGGCAGTCTGTGTCCTACCGTCTATCACATGGCAGCTTATCCTTTTCTTAAATGTGTGGCTACTCTCATGGACAGAAATGTAAGTTTTTATAATAGAGAGAGGGAGAGGAGGAGAGAGGAAGGGGACAACAGGAGAAGGGAGAGGAGGAAAGATGGAGGGAGAGAGGAAGGGGAGAAAAGAGCCCAGACATGCAAAGTTCAAAAGCCCACATTTTGTTTTACTCACCAAGCCACAGAACTCCCTACATCACAGCCAAGGGCTGAGGCTCAGCCTCTGCCAAGCCACAGCTGAGCAAGAAGCCAGAAGGAAAGCACTTTTTCTGAGAGAAGAGAGCAAGGAATACAATTCACCTTCTCCCCCAAACTTCCGACCTCAGGGAATCAGCATGTGAGAACCCACAGGGGTTGGGCTCCTCCAGCCTGACCAGCACACAGAACCCCAGGAAGCTACTTGTTCCAACAGCCTGTGCTGGACTGTCAAGTGGCAGGACCGGATGGGCTGGCCCAGGTCCCCTATCCCCTCAAACCAGGAGACTACACGGATTCGGATTCTGTGGGTGTGTAAAAGCCTTCTCTCAGATTCGTACAACCGTAGAACTGTGCTTTTCTAAAGGAGTAACAGGATACCTTTGTAATCACTGATGAGGGGACACTCTGGGTGACAAAGTGACAGAAAATAACATCTACCAAGTCTTTATAATGACTTGGTTTGACTGCAACACTGGAGTCAGACTATGGCTTTCCTTCTTCTGTGAAAGGAGTCAGGACCAAGTATGGCAGCCATGCCCATCACTGGATGTACCTTCCAAACCACCAGTGTGGCATGGCACTGAACCGTTCATCCTCCTGAGGTTGTTCCCATTCGCCCTGCCACAGTGCCATCACATAGCACCAGAATTAACCTGTCCTTTCACAGTTGATGCTCTGGTCCCTCCTGGACATCACTGCATTTGTACATTATTAGGGACATCACTAACTCAAATAAGCATTAACTCACTGTTTCTCAATTTCTAACCCTGTGACCCTCTAATATGGTTCTTCACGTTGTGATGACCCCCAACCGTAAAATTACTCTTGTCATCGTTTCATAACTGCGATGTTGCTACTGTTGTGAGTTGTAATGTAAACACCTGATATGCAGGATATCTGATATTTGTCACCTGTGGAAGGATCGTTTAACCTCCCAAAGGGGTCGGGACCCACAGGTCGAGAATCTACCTCTGATGACTGAGATGACTAAGTGACCACTATCAGTAAGTCGAAAACACAGTGTGAGCGCTCTGGACAAAGAAAAGATTCAGGTCCTGGGAGGATCCCATCCCGTGGTACAGTCCCAGGCTTCATCACACTCCTGAGAGTGGTGTTCGACATAAAGCACTTTCCATCTAGACTTTCTGAGCCGTGGTGGATCGCTGGTAATTAAAACCACAGGAGGCAAAGCCATAGATAAAGGGGAAGTACTGGAACTGACTGGTGGTTTAGTTGAAGGCCCGGGTTACCTTTTTCTCCCCTTTGAATTGATATGAGCCAACTTTGAAAACCAACTCAACAATGTAATGCTCCTCAAACCTCAGTTCCATGATGACCGAGTAACCCCAGGAAGGAAAACCCGTGGGCAGAAACCTGTCAAAACGGCGTTTTATCAAACCCTTCATTCTCAAAACGCCTGCTCTCCAAGGAGCCGGCTCACTTTCCAGTCTCACCATCACTCTTAGAGACCCTCACCACGGCCTGTCCTGGGGAGTGTCAGACACAACCCAGCTGTGTGCTCGCTCTGCCATGAAAGAGGTTTTCACGGCCGTGGCTCCTGGCATCCCTCACCCTGTGTTTCCACCGTCCTGCACACCCTACCAGTCTTCCAAACTGAAAAGGCAAAGGGCAGGGGAGGAAGAGAAGCCGAGACCCTGCCCTGCAGCGAGTGCTGTTTCCATGGCTCGGTCTCCACCGTTGTCCGTGACCCCTGCAGATCCCCCTTATGAGTTAGTGTCCCGGAATGTCTCTTTATTAGGCGTCTGGAGAAGTGAAGTTGTCCTGATGCCAGCACCCCACACTGAGGACTTTATTAGTTTTTTAATTTTCTGTCTGGGTGCTCCCGCTGCATCAAACTTTCCACAGCTGTTAGGGGCTGTTGAGAATGTAGCCTCTCTAGGTCCTTTCTCAGTTCCCACCCCCTTCTTAACAACGTGGGAAACTTCTGGACCCACTTGCAACAGAGACAGTCTAAAACACAGATACATTGTCTCTCATGAGAGATTGTTGTGGGTCCAGATGCCAGGAGAAGGTCCACCTAAGACAATCTCCTGGTTTGTGGGTTCCTCGGCTCTGAAAAAGACTGTCTATGCAGGCAGGACAGGAACCCTGCCGATCAGGCAGAAAAGGAGAGGGGCATTGTTTTTTTCTTTGTTTGGTTGCTTGTTTAAGACTAACTTGGGGGCTGGAGAGATGGCTCAATGGTTAAGAGCACTGTCTGCTCTTCCAAAGGACCCAGGTTCAATTTCCAGCACCCACATGGCAGCTCACAACTGTCTGTACCTCGAATTCTGACACCTTCGAACTAATGCACATAAAACAAAGTTAAATAAATTATTAAAAAAAAAAAAGACTAATTTGGAAGCTGGCACAGATATTGATGCCCCCTTACAATGCTCCCTTCTGAGGAGACATTACGAGAGCAGCAGGGAGTGAAACGGGAGGATTTGCAGACATTCTCCTCACAGGCCCTTAGCTGAGATTCTGCACAACAGGCCAGGATGATCGCTGAGGCAAATAAATGCTAATCCATGCACCAGCACAACCCTTGCCTGCCAGCAGCCCCAGGGTACCCTAGGGAGCCCCCAAGAGGAGCAACACTCCACAGGACTCAAGTGAGTATATCCAAGGACAGACATGTAGAGAATGTGTTTCTAGACCATGTAACCCAGCCTCTCCTTCCGCCCCCGGAGCCAGGAAGGCTGAGTCAAAGGGCTTGAAGGCTCAGAGAACTCATAGCACCCTCCCAGCTCCAGCCTGCTGCCAATTTGCTCTCTGTGTCTGCCTTTAAGCTCCGCTTTGAGGAGGCCTTATTTGTGGGGTGAATGCCAAAGCCCAGAGAGGAGGAAACCCTTCCGTGATACCCTCTGGGGAACAATTTTACCTCTCAGAGCAAGTCGGTATTTGGGGTTAATCCCTCTGTGGATTGACTGGGTTGAAAGGCCCGAGCAGGTCAGGGGTCCATTACCGCTTGTGTTTACATATAAACTTCCTGATCCTGGGAGACAATCAGAGCAGAGGGGGAGGAGAAGGGAAGAAAGGAAAGGAGAATTTTTTTAAAATTAAGTGGCCTGACCTCTAAAAATAAATCAGCCAGATGAAGAGAAGCTTGCAGAACCAAGGTTTGATTTTAACATCAATGTGAAAAAAAAATTTTAAGGTTTCCCAATTCATTATCTATATATATTATAGAAGAAATGCTTTTCCTTTCACTTGTTTAAAAGAAGGCTCCCACATCTTTTAAAGCTGAGTTCGAAAAAAAAAATATTGATGCACACTTCTATGCTTAGATAAATTCTCTAAGCCAGAAACGGGAAGAAAGGGTCCCTAGTTACCTCACAAGAGTCAGAGCAGCACTGAAAGCTACCACCATGCTTTGGGCAGCTTTTGTTGGGTTGGTTAGATGTTTATTGTAAGTTGGTTTGATGAGAGAAATCATAAAGATTCCAACGTGTGAACAAGCTAAAACAAACAAACAAACAAACAAACAAAAAACTGTGGTATTTAGAGACCATTAGAATCTGCCACAAACACACAAATACGCGAACGAAGAAGCATGGTGTCAGTACCAGATAACTGAAATAACCAAGGAGCTAAGGGGAAAAAAAAGTATGTATTTCCTCAACATGCTCAGAAGATGATCAAGCAAGTTACACAGCGGGGTTGGGGACAAAAGAAGCTGGAAAAAAAAATACAAAATGGCTGTTCACCAGGAGTTACTTTATAAGATCTATAATCTTGTCAAAGACAATTCTTAGAAGGCAAAAGCTTGCCTTGTTGTTGTTTTTTTAATTCCAAGAAACATACAGCTTTAAGGGTCTATCCCAGATGTGTATGACCATTAAAACAGCCACAAAAAGCCATGGGAACTCTACTGTCTGAATCAGGTAAGTCTGGGCCTGAGATATACACCTGAAACTGTCCCTAACGAGACTGATGTCCACTGCATCACCTTCCTCCTCCTGTTTCTAACTGATGAGGTGAGGTTTTGTTTGTTTGTTTGGGGTCGGCTTTGGGCTTTTTAGTTTTTTTGTTTATTTGTTTTTTTAGTTTTTTTGCAAGTATTAAAGATACTGTTCACTATTTGCTTCTGACAAGTGAAAGGGAAAGCATTTCTCCTGTAAACAGTCCTAAAATCTGCAAAGACAAACATCTGCATTTTAGTTTTCAAACAGCTATGTTTGGTCTACAGAAGCATCAAAAGAAAAAAAAAAAAAAAGAAGAAAGAAGGAAAGAAATTCCAGGCAGTAGTGGCACATGCCTTTAATCCCAGGCAGGCCCATCTGAGTTTGAGGCCAGCCTGGTCTACAGGGTGAGTTTCAAGACAGCCAGGGCTACACCGAGAAACCCTGTCTCAGGAAAAAACAAAAAGAGTAAACAACACTCATTTACCTTGAAAAAAAAAATTTTTTTTTGTCTACTCTCTTTTTCTCAATACAAACCCACAAGCCTCCAATCGGTCGCCAGCTCAGACCATGCTATCCTCCACCCTTGGATTCTTCCTTCCCATTTTTCTCAGTCACCTGAGTAAGGACAGCTTCCTGACATGTTTTAACACAGATCCCCACAAAGCACCTGTCAGCAGGATAGTGGCTGCTTCAGGAGCAGGATAAAAGCCGAGCGAGGATGACAGAGAGGATGACAGAGAGGATGACAGCCAACCAGTGAATGCAGAGCCCCAAGTTCTCAGGCCTAGGGGCTCAGACCTGCTGGGACTCTGCAGGTCACAGGCATGGCATTTCCTGGGGGGGGGGGGGCACTGGTGTTCTCTCCTCCCCTTTGCATAATGATGGTCATGAAGGTGAGGCAGTTACCAGACTGAGTGAGCACGGTGGCTGAATGAAGGAGAAGGAATTCAGGGCCCAGTGGCAAATTATCAGACGCTGCCAGAGAGCAAGCATGTGGTGAGTCACCCGGTGACATCAGACTGGGTTGTGGGCAGCAGCAAATCTAACAATGTGCTGCTCTTCGGGTTTCAAAATGCCAAGCGGCTGGGCTCTGGACCCCTGAATCAGGATACTTTTCAGAGATAAGGGTGTGGGTGTCAGTTAAGATTATACTGGGGGGAGCCCATATGAACAGACACTGCCCCAGATTAACCCGTTACTGCTGCCCCTACGTAGCGTCCCCTCCAAAGCCAGGGAAGCCCAGGCCAGCAGCCCTCAGAGTCTCCTCCGCACAGAGCTCAGCTGCTGTCTTGCCTGTGGAGGAGCAGTCACAGTGCCAAGGGGTGGGCCCTGCGGGAGTTTCTTAATTAAATAGGGACACTCCTATCGTGTCTTGAAGACTCACATTATATATCATCAAATTGAAGACGGCGGGAAGTGCGTGAAGAGTCTACATCTAAATTTGAGAGTAGGAAAGATGAGAGGGAGGAGGGCTAAAAGGAAAGGGAGTGGAGAACAAGAGGGGGGGAGGGGCGGAGGGGCGGGGAGATGTTAGTTACACCAAAGCAGGGAAGACTGGAATAAGGAAGGGGACCAGCAAGGGAAAGAGAAGAGGGAGAGGGGGAGTGCGGTGGAGTCAGAGCAAGGTAGAACGGCATGTGTGTGTGTGAACATGTCATGAAATGCATTATATTATATGCTAACTAAAAAAAATCAAACAGATGATGAAAAGTCAATTAGACTGTTTCTTATCGGTGAGCTCAAGTTTCCCCAAAGGCGTTTGACCCCATGAAATCTTTGTCAGGCAGACACGACTAACCGTTTTGGAGGCAGAGTCCAGAGTGGAGGGCTGGACTCAGGCCTTGGTGTCCCGCAGGTGGAAGCCTGTGAAACACGTATTGTTCAAGAGGAAGGAGCAGATGTTCATTTGGGTGAGGTCATGTAGGAAGCTGCCAAAGCACAGGCACAAGACCTGTAGAGGCAGGTCTGAAGCCTTTCCCACGCCAGGTGCAGGGAGCCTCTGAGCACGTGTTAACACGGGCTGGCTTCCCCAGCCCAACTGATCCGTGACTCACGTGAGAAGAATGTACACTGCATAGGAAGGAAATGGGAAGCTTGACCTCAACTCAACCAACAGGCACAGAGACCCCCCCGCATCCCTCACCAGTGGCCTGAAGCATCCACACAGCCATTGCCTCTTCAGGACGGTGTCACCCAAGAGACTTTGGGTGACATAGTTGCAGAAGTCAGAGCGTCACCAAACAACTGGGGATGCGTTATGGTGAAGAAAGAGCTGTGGCAGGAGGGATGTCTTTGTTAACTTTCCTGTTGCTGCCATAAAGTACCTTGACGAAAGCAACTTAAGGGAGAAAGGGTTTAACCTGGCTCACGGTTCCAGGTCTCAGTCCATCATAGTAGATAAGTCAGGGCTGCAGGAGTTGGAGGCAGCTGCTCACATCGAGTCCACCGTCAGGAAGCAGAGAGTGGTGAACACCTGGGCTCAGCTCACTTCCTCCTTTTTTTTTTTTTTTAATGCAGTCAAACAACCCAGCCTAAGGAGTGGCACCACCCACAGTGGGCAAGCCTTCCCACTTTAATTAGCCTGATCGGGATAATGCACCCCAGGCTGACCCAGAAGCCCATCTCCCAGGTATTTCTAGATGTCTCCACATAGGCAGTTGATCCTGTCCTCCTTTGAAAGTCTCAGACAGTTATGCCCAGGTGAGGAGTCACCTGTTCAAGCTGAGAGGGCATGACTATCCCATCTTTACCCACACTCAACGAAAGCCTCCGCTGGGTGGACATGTGACCTTGTTTAGCACTGCTGGTGTCATGGAATGTCTTCACCCATAAGGAGATTCAAAAAGCCTGAAGGCAGAAAGTTGTCCAGCCGATCTGTTTGTCCTCAGTGTGTGCTAATGTCTGTCTCAAAGGCACCGTCTGGTTGCTGTGGAGTCATGGGTTAGCACAGACTTCTGTGGGATCACATTCATGACTTGTTCTTCTGAGGCCTCAAAATCTTAAGCTTGAAGAGAGTGGCGCAAAGAAGATGTCTTTATGCTAGAGTCTGAAAAACAACGATCAAAACAGTCAAAATAGAGAAACAGACTTAGGACGTTACAAATCATAGAAGAATAAAAAAGGTTGCTGGAATTTTACTACACTGCCATCTCCTCTCCCCAAAGAACTAGATATATATGACTACTAGTTTTCAGGCTACATGTCTCTTCAGGAAGCAAGTGATAGCCATTTCCATGAAGCTCAGGGAATGCAGATTTTTATTTGTTTTGGTTTTGTTTTTCGAGACAGTGTTTCTTCTCTATGGAGCCTTATCAGTCCTGGACTCGCTTTGTAGACCAGGCTGGCCTCAAACTGGCAGGGATCCTACTGCCTCTGCCTCCGGCGTGCTGGAACTACAGGCCTGTGCCTGGCTAGGAATACAGATTTTTAAAAGGGAAAGAGATCGAAGAGGTGAGGGTGGATGTAGGAATAGGGAAACCAAGCAGAGGTCGCGTTTGGGAGGTGAGGAGAGAAGCTCCATGATGAAAAACACAAAACTGCAAGAGACCCTGTGTGGAAGGAGGGTAGAGTCCAAGAAAGTGCATATATGCTGGAGGGTTTGAGCGTAAAATCAGGAGGTGGGGAGACAGAGCATCTTCCAGACTGAAGGCTGAGTAAGTGAGCCTGTGCTGTGGCAGTCCTCTGGTGCGCTTCCATCACCTCAAAAAAAAAAAAAAAAAAAATACGGCCCAAGACTTACAAAGAATATACCCAGAGCATACACTTCTCAAGGCAGAAGTTAACTGTCACAAGCAAATCTCCACAGACTCTTGTGCCAAGAGCAACAAGTTAAAAAAATAAAATAGAAATAGAAAACATTAAAAGGGGGAGGGGTAGAGAGCATCAAAAAACAGCGAGGTACTCACAAACCATCCTCCCCTCCAAAAAATCCAGAGGGGAGAGGAACTGACATGCCCTGAAGGCATACTCCTGTGGAGCTGGAGCCAGCAGGGCTGTCCTGAGAATGCCTTCATCACTCACTGAGGAACCCCTGGAAACCTGTCAGGAGAATATTAGGTGGGAATAGAATGATAAGTCTGTGAAATTAAGTCCTCCAGGGCCTGGCAATCTAGGCTCACTCCAAGGTAGACGCCACACCGTTCCTGCCATACGATTAGTCAGCTCCTGCCTCCATCACTTCAGAGATCTCGATACAACTTTCCTTCACTCAGCCAAACGTTCCCCCAGGGAGTAGAAGTGAAAACAGGGAGGGCCAAGGAGGCCTCGCAGAATTAATGACTCCTCAGGCATATGAAGAGGAGTCTAATGTTCCAAACTAAACATTCCTGTTCACGTGACCTTCTGTGATCCGCCTTTCAGTCGGTTGCTCTCCCGGCTAATATGCAGGAGATGGCTATGGTCAGAATGGCGTTCAGCAGTTCTGGAGCCAGCGTCACTCATCCTGCTGCTACCACATAATCACGATACAGCTAATGCTGGCTCTGAATGCACACAGGTTGAAGGGCAGCGCCCTTGGACATATGGAGAGGTACTCCTGCATGATCCCCGTCTCCTTGTCCGCAAAGCCAACCGAAGTAATGGTGTTGTTCCTCTCTCTGTTCTCCCTCCCTCTGTATTCAGACTCCAGCTGAGCTGAGATATAACTTCCTCTGGGCCTTTCTATGTCTGTATTCTGAGGGCAATCCTTATTCCCAGAGCAAGGAGGCTTCCTTCACAGGTCTCTGTGGAAGGCTGGCTAAGAGGCATTGAGGAGGAAAAGTTACTTTCCAGATACCAACCACCTAAATTGGAGGTAAAAGCAGGTTCCCCAACTGCAGTATGTTGGCCTAACCCCCTGGCCCATCCTTAAGTGTCCCCTAATTCTCAAGAATTCCACTGGCATCTCAAAATTCAGCCATGGACCCGAATCCTCAAAAAGACACGAAGTCTGGAGAAATTAGAAAGGTGTAGCTCCATAAAAAATTGGCTCCTGAAACTGCCAGAAGGTGGTGTTGCATGCCTTTAATCCCATCCCTCAAGAGGCAGAGGCAGAGGCAGAGGCAGGCAGATCTCCAAGTTCGAGGACAGCCTGGTGTACAGAGTGAGTTAAAAAAAAAAAAGCTTCTGTGTCAGTGCAACATCAAACATCGTATTGAAGAGCCTGCACTCAGCATCTCATTTGAATCACAATATAATTTAGTGACATAAGCAGATCTGGCACTACTTATATAGATGAGGAAACGGAGGCTCAGAAAAGGGGAGGTAAATTATTCCTATTTATATAGCTAACCAGAGGAGAGGGTTTGATATAGAACTAAGGCCTCCAGTTGCTGTCTGATGCTCTACATTAGCACACTTGAAGTTAGAAAAATCCCCCTTCCTCAAGTGGTTTAGAAATAACTCAACAACCAAGTAACAGGGGTTTCCAAACAGCCCTTGTCCTGCACCTCTAGCCCTGAACCCATGATGGCGCTGCGCCATGACATCCTGCAAGATAAAGAGGCCCCAAAGAACAGACAACCACACCCTGGGACACTCCAGGCCCTGCTGACTCAGGAGGAGCATTCCCACCGGTGACCACAGCCTGCTTCAGGCTGTTGCCCAGGAGACAAAAGAATCAGCACAGAGCTGCCTGCCCTGCCCAGACTCTCAGGGCAATAGCTTAGCTCAGAAGCTGGCAAGCATGCACCGTTTGGGTGTGACTCGGCGGGGTGCCCGGCCGGCAAGCCCGTCCAGGTCTCCATTCCTGGTAACACCCTCATGCTTCGCCCTCTTGCATATGGGAGAAGAGTCAACAGTCTGGCTGCAGCCCAATCTCAGCAGCTGATTGGAACAGTGAATAGCAGAAATCTTCACCAGACCAAGTCTTTCTCTGTGAGGTTATTTGAATGTGAGCTTTAATGCCATTTTTATTTCAAAGAGTTAAACGCCAGGTTCATAGAGGCATCCCTTTTCTAAACACGCATTTTTGGTTTTCCTCATCCACACTGGGAATATGCACCGTGCTCCCCCAATCTGAAGAGACAGTTCTGAAGATATGTTCACCAGGCAATACCTGGAGTTATGTAAACATCTAAAGAAGGGCTTGCTAGGGAAACACAGAGAGCAAAGTGAAGACTCCAGAGAGGACCAAGCTTCCTCAGTTCAGAAAGCTTGACCACCAATTAATTAATCAATTAATTGTTTTTGTTTGTTTTTGAGGCAGGGTTTCTCTGTGTAGCCCTGGCTGCTATAGAACTCACTCTGTAAACCAGGTTGGTCTCAAACTCACAGAGATCTGCCTGCTTCTGTCTCCTGGATGCTGGGATTAAAGGCAAGTGTCTCTCCGTCCCCTCACTCCCTGCCTGGCCTGTCCTCTTATCTAATAGCTGCCTGACCTTGGGTATATTACTCTGCATCATTGAGCTTGCCTGAGCTTGCCTGCTTCCTTCCTTCCTCTCTTCTCTCATTCTACTTTTTCTTTACTTATTCCTACCTGCTACTGCAGTGGAAGCTTATGCACAGAGTAAGCGAATATGAGGGTGAGGGACAGCACCAGGTGCAATCAGCCAGAAACTCAGCAAGGGTCTGGTTCCCCCTGAACCCAGGTGCTGAGCAATTCCTGTGTGAAGCCTGGAAGTCTGCGGATGGCTGCTGGAAGCAGAGCTCAAGCAGAGACCCAGCAAAGGGGGGACTGGCTTGGCTAGCTTTCCCCTTGTACCTCTCGGCTGCATTTGTGACATGAAGATGCTAGGCTAGTACCCAACTCACAGATTTGAGAAATTCAATGAGGTGGTGCTGTCCAGGTTTTGATAGCATGATGGACCTTCACTACCATCTTGATCGGATTAAGGGCATTAGGAAGGCACATCCTCAGGCGTGCCTCTGAGAGTATCTAGAGGAAAAAGGCCTATGTTTCATGTGGGCGGCACCATCCCATAGGTTTGGGCCTTGGACTAAATAAAAAGAGAAAAACAAACAAACAAATAAATAAATAGATAGATAGATAGATAAATAAATAAATAAGCAGATAGATAGATAGATAGATAGATAGATAGATAGATAGATAGATAGATAGATAG
>NW_026596064.1:9577614-9618114 GCF_907164565.1 Psammomys obesus
TAGATAGATAGATAGATAGATAGATAGATAGATAGATAGATAGATAGGGTCAGGCAAGTGCTGGCATTTCTCCTTCACTGTCTCCGGGTCCACTGAGATAAGAGCATGCAGCCTCTATGTTCCTACATATCCTCTCCATCAAGATGGTCTGTGCCCTCAAGCCATGAGCCAAAAGAAACCTTTCTTTCTGTAACTCACCTCCTATTGGGTATTTGGTTACAGCAACAACAAAGTAACAAATACAGAACATTGGTGTCAGAGTGTGGGGTGCTTGCCATGATAGACCTGACCCTGTGGGTCTTAAGCTGTTAGAACTGGTTCATAGGAAGGATGTAAAAGAGTTTAGAGTTTGGGGCTAGCAAAGCCCTAGAATACCATAAGCAGAGATTAATGGACCACTCTAGTGGAGTGTGGAACACCAGAATGCCGGGAGAAATGCAAGCAGTAGAGGCTTGTCTCATGAGGTTTCTCAGAAGAATAAGGGTTCTATAGGGAACTGGACTAGAGGTCATTCATTTCACATCTGGCAAATAATATGGATATGGCTGGTCTGTATCCTAGAAAAGTAATGAACTAAGTTGTTTGACAAAGGAAATTTCAAGACAGTATAACATTCGGCTAAGGCATTGTTACTACCCATTGCATTTAGTCAGATTTACAGTGAGAATTCAAAGGAGGAAAATGAGCAATGTGCAGTGTGGTGAGGTTAGGAGTGTGAATGTGAGTGTGTGTGTGTGTGTGTGTGTGAGAGAGAGAGAGAGAGAGTGTGTGTGTATTCTGGTGTGGAGTCAGAGGGCAACTTGTAGGAGTCAGTACTGTTCTTCTGGGACTGAACTCAGGTCCTCAGTGTTGGTAGCAGCAAGTACCTTTAACCACTGAGCCACCTCACCAAAGGGTGCAGACAGGTAGGTTTGGAAAAGAACATCTATACTTAGTGCTACTAAAGAGAAACTGGAGAGTTTTCACTGAGAAAGCAGGAAAGGTTGGAAAGGCGCCTTCAGGGAGAGACCCCATCCATGGACAGTATACAACAACACAAACTCTTTTGAAAAAGAGTTTCATCTGAAAATGGAGATGGAACAGAGAACACCAAGGGTGTCATGCTGCATGAGAGCCACCTGGGAGAGCGGTTTCCATGTTCAGCCAGGAAGACACACGAAGGCTGCTGCAGCTGTGATCCTAGGGGGCGGACGATTTCTTGAGCTGGTGGCAAGAACTTATTATCACTCACATGATGACTGATTTTCATAAATGCAGAAACGAGGGGGTCAAAGAGGCTTACACCAAGGTTCCAGGAAGCTGCTGAAGCCAAGTAGTGTGCAGCAGGGCCAGATCTGCTACGGGTAATCTCCTGAGTTCATGAGGCCAAGCGGCAGTAGAGACATAGTATACCATGTTATGATTATGTTATATACTGTGGTGTCTAGAAACATGGGACATTCACCAAGGAAAGCTATACACACTGAATGGACACACCTACCCACGGTCAAGGCCTGAGCTGGGCGTTTCCAGACTCTGGGTCACTTATCCAGGAAACTGACAAAAAAGGCTAACGAATTTGCAAAAGAGGCAAAACCAACACCACTAGATCAAAGGGGTTGTAGATTAAAGAAGGACACACTGACAAGATGGACAGTGGACCACATGAGTGGCAGAACTCAAGGGCCTCAATTATTGTTTGGGGTTTCCTTACACGGGGTTCAAGAGAAGAAGTTGGTTACTAAGTTGTCTGGTTTGGGTGGATTTTATATTTTGATTGATAAATCAGGTTATGTAATATTTTCTTTGCTCTGAATGTTCTTCCCATAATGCCTCTTATTTAAATTATACACACTTGAAATTGTGTGTAGGCATGAAATGATAGATAAGGTGTTATCCCTAAAAGGTTATAGAAGGATGTAAATTTGCCCTACTGTGCATGCAGCCAAAACCAGTTCAGTCCAGACCAGCCCTTCTAGAACTAATACATGGTATGCTGGGAATACCTTGGCTTGGAAACTATACAAATCTGACTATAACCAGGGGAAGAGAGACTTACACTATGCTTAGGGATGAGAATACCTGTAGCCTGATGAGTGTGTGTGTGTGTGTGTAAGGGAGGGGGTGTTTCCAGAGGTTCTGAAGTTATTAGAGACGATGTTTGGAGGGGTGTGTGTACATAGCATGCTCAGTTGAAGGAACCAGGCTTTGTGTGGGCATTATTATGAGGAGGTGGTGTGTATAACTGAAAACCAAATGGGGTTCCAAGCTAAACTATCTCCTGTGCCTGCCTGCCTCAGAGCCACTCCAAAAGAAATACCTTTGTGCTACAGGCAAAGAGCTGGAGAGACAGGACTGCCCAAGGTTGTTGGAGCCCAGATAATATCATCACAAACCCTGGTTTTGTGGTGATGTGGAGGTGCAGGGATAGTACCTTCCCAATTGGCCCTCAGACTTGCTTTACTGTTTTCCTAGTTCTCTCCCTTTTGGAATTTTTACTACTCTGCATGATTGTATATTGTCCATAACTTTTTTTTTTTTTTAATTTTAAGAGGCACATAGCTAAGAGTTGGTCTTGAGTGTCAGAAGAGATTTTATACTTTTAATGGTGTTGAAACTGCCAAAGACCATGGGGAATTTTGTGGTTGGACTGAATGTATTTTTGCATTATGGGATGGCCAGGAGCCTATGAGGATTAGGGATTGAATGCTGCCCTAATTTGCTTCCTTGTTGCTTGATAAACATGACCAAAATGTGGTTTAGGGAGGTAAGGGTTTATTTCATTTTATAGTTTATGGTCCTTTATCAAGGGAAACTATGGTAGAAACTCAGAACAGGAACCCAGATCTAGGAACAAAAACCAACCAACCAGCACAAACAGTATGACTTAAAAGTGATGCCGGTGGTTGTTGTAAATGCCTTTAACCCAGCAACTGGGGAGGCAGAAGCAGATAGATCTCTATGAGTTTGAGGCCACCTTATTGAACTCCAAGACAGCCAGGTCTACACAAAGAAACCCTGTCTCAGGAAAAGAAAAAAAAAAAAAAAGCAATATAAATAGGAGTCACCATGATAAGGAATAGATTTGTGATGGTTACTCTTCATCATCAACCTTGCAGGTTGCCAAGCTCATTAGTAAAGAATGCTTTGTGTGTGTGTCTATATAAGGCTGTTTCCAGAGAGGATTAACTTCATTGAAGAAAACCTATCTGTAATATAGGTAGCACTGTGCCGTGGGATGGAATCCTACACTGTATAAAAAAAAGAGTAAGGGAAAAGCCAGGCAAGTGCAGACATTCCCTTTCCTCTACTTCCTGATCCTCCAAGATGTGAGCATACACCAGCCTCACCTTCCCCACCAGGATGGGCTGTAGCCTTAAGCCCTGAGCCCAGATAGATCCTTCCTTCCACTGTCACAGCAACAAGAACAGTAACGAATACAGGTACATACACACACACACACACACACACACACACACACACACACTTACCACTACTTCCACCTTTCCCACTCTCCCCACACCCCCTGTCTTCACCCTGCCTCCCACTGCCAAAGCGCAGGGACAGAGGTCTTGGTCCCTATTAAAGCAGTTCTCAGAGACAGAGCTTCCAGGAGTTCCTGGATCGTGAGAATTTTGCCTTTATCAATGGGCTAATTGGTTGATAGATTCAAAAACTGAACAGATGATAAGAAATAATAGAACTGTGGAGAATGGGGGTTATTTGGAGAAGAGGGCCACAGCAGGTGTGGCTTTGAAGGATGTTATCTTGCCTCCTGATTCCTGACTACCGTGGTGCTTAGGTACTGGCCTCCATGGTATACCGCTTCACCTCAGGCTCAAAGATGGAAACTGCTGTGCTCAGTGGCAAGAAACTGACTAATACAGGTAGCCTCACCTAAAGCCCTGAAAGCGCTGATCTGAATGAAGCAAGCCCTTGGTGGACGTAGCCACCATTACAGAGAATATATCTACCTAACTCTTTCCGTTTCTCAGTAAGATGGAAACTGTTATGATTCTATTTTACAAATGAGAAACTGGCTTCAGAGTTGTTAAGCAAGTTTGCTAAGGTCTGAACACTAATTAGAAGCAAACTCAAGGCCCTGAACAGGAGTGCTTGGAAACAGACCACCATGGTTTTATTTACTGTGCAGAACGACACAAATGCCTTTCTAGACAGTTACTCACCTAGGACTGGGGAAATTAGATGTTTCATGCTTATCAAGTGCAAGACGCTCTGTTGGGGTTTTACCCGTGTTAATGCAAGCAAACAAATTACTCTGGTTTAAATTTAAAAAACATGATTAGGTCTTTACCAAGTGTTGAAAGCCAGAGGAAGGCAAACACCATACCTCCTGACGCTCTATTTGCTTTTCCTCTTGGGGTTCCTCTGCTCCCCTAATGACTCTAGGGATCCAAAGGCCTGGCAAGCTCCTAGCTCCTGCGGCAGCTATAACACTCACTGTTGGCACTATTCTGTCTGATCACGCATCAGCTATAAGGATAAGCCATATACAGAGGAAGGGGGGTGTTTATTTGTCTTTGTGTTGGTTTGGTTTGGTCCACCTTCCTCAGCTAAATTTAGAACTATTGTCCTAGTTCCCTTTCTGAACAACAATAAAAAACAAAGAAAGAGACAACAACAATAAAAAACTAACTTATGACCTTTAAGAAACTGAAGATTTTTGTTTTGTTTGTGACACAACTCATTCAAGTCCAATACATGTAACTATAGGCAATAACCTTGAATATATAACTCAGGCTACTAAACATGCAGAGAAAAGGGATCTCAGGAGAAAGATGTCCCCATCTTCACTAAAACATGCAATGTTGATTTAGACAAGATATACTTAATAGAAAAAGAAAAAAAAAGGATCAGTTTAAATGCTTAAATGCATTTTCAGAGAAGTTGGGAAAGCATTAAAATTCTTTTAAGTTTGAATATTTTTACATAAAATGAATTTGTATATTAGTCTTATTCAAATGTATGTCATGTAGTTGTGTCAAGATAAAGGAGCTTATCAGGGGCTAGGGATACAGATCAGCAGCTAAGAAGACCCAAATTATGCTCCTAGCATCCACATGGGGCAGATCATAGATGCCTGTAACTCCAGTTCCTGGGGATCCTATACTTCTAAACTCTCTAGGCTCCTACACATATGTGCATAGGGACTCAGAATTATGCATAATTTAAAATAATAAAAGGTATCTTTTAAGAAAGATCTTTAAAGAAATACATCAGAACATACAGTATATGAGGGGGAATGGATTTATGACCTCCACAGACAATAAAATAACCCGTTAAGTTTGCATATAACCTAGGTATGTCTTCACTTATCACTTTTTTTTTTAAAGTTTATGTCTTAATGTCCACATAACAGAAGGTGTCTATGGAGGCCAAAGGAGAACAATTGATCTTCTAGAGTTGGAGTTCCATTGCTGAGAATGGAACCTGGGTCTTCTCCATAAGAACAACAATATTTTTTTAACCACTGAGCCATCTCTCCAGCCTCAACACACATTATTTTAAATTGTCTTTAAATGCCTGACACAATCAAAACGCTCTATAAACATCTGCTCTGTTATTTAGAGATTCATGAAAAAAAAAGTCTGTAGACATGTTGAATGCAGGTAGGACTTTAAAACTTATTTTCCTCCACAGCTAACTGGCAACATGGAACCTTGAGGGACAGCTTACTTAACAGTGACTCCCTCTGGAAGTTAATGTTGGCTTAATGGGTCAATGGTGGCTTCCTTCCTTCTCATTCATTTTATTTAAAGATTTATTAACTAGATATTATCATTATTAGAGTGTATATGTATGCACATACGTATGTGTGAGGTGTGCCCACAATGAAGAGGGAGTCCTTTAGAGCTGAGTTACAGGAGGTCGTGAGCTGTCTGGATTGGGCACATGGAATCTGTCTGAATCGGGTACAAGGAATGTGACTAGTTTTGGTTCCTTCTGCCTGAGTAGGAAGCACTCTTGTCCCTGAGCCATCTCTCACACATATTCATATTTTAAAAATTGTATATGATGAGTCCATGTAATTTTATAATCTACAAATAAATAAGAAATTATCATTTTAGTTTAAAAGTAGTACCAGGGAGAGAAAATTTGCTAACATTAATACTCACTAATTTAATCCTATGTAAGCGTCTAAGAATTTTAATTGAACTAAAATAATAAAGGTACTAGTTTTAAAAAATAAAAATAAATTGCTGGGTAGTGGGGGTACATAGCTTTTATCCCAGCAATCAGAGGCAGGTGTATCTCTCTAAGTTCAAAGTCAGCCTGGTCTACAGAATGAGTACCAGGATAGCCAGGGCTATATAGAGAAACCCTGTCTTGAAAAGAAGAGGAAGGAGGAGGAGGAGAAAGAGAGCTAAGAAATTAATAAACAGAATAAGTTACACTTATAGTCCAAATTTTGTAACAAAGTATTTGTGATAGACACCGGCTTGTATACATTTACAAACAATGCAAAGCATGAAAAAATTCTCTCTCCTTTTGGGCACTGATGTTTAACCTTGAGGAAGGGAGCTAAGGAAAGTTACAAACAATAGCCTCTCCTCCAAAGAAAAAAGAAAGAAAGAAATACACAAAAATTAAGAAATAAACTTCAGTGCTTCCTGGTCTCCAGAGCCCATCCATTCCCTCATGGGTCCCCAAGAAACATACTTAACTCAACTTCACGAATTTTTCTCCTTCACTCACTTTTCAAGTTTTAAAATGAAGCATTTCAATCCCAGGGAAGCATAGAACAATGGATATTATTAGCAACATTTTATCAATTCTTACCTGATTTAGTAATTCCTTATTCCTTTCCCCTTTTTTCTTTATTTGTTGTTTATGTAATTTGAGATAGGGACTTGCTATGCAGCCCAGGTTAACTTCATACTCAAAATCCTCCTCCTTTAATCTCCTGAGTACTAGGATTAAAAGTGTTACATCAGCATACCCACCCAGTGATTCTTTATATTTCTATTTTAGGTTTATCTATTATACATTTGCTGAAACATTTAAATATTGAAGACATTAGTAAACCACCTATAAATACTTTAGTATGTGCTTCTAAAAATAAAAGCATTTTTCTTTCAAACAACAAGCCAGTGACATTCAGTAGTATCAACAATAATTCCATCATATCTGTGGCTGAGGATCTTTGTGGCACAATAAACTTCGAGAAAAAAAAAAGTAAAGTCCTAGGAGAATATGAAGAACTGCAAATGATGTTCTGCAAAAACAGAATTAACTAAAACTCTTTGTCTTTCCTCTCTGTGGGAGAGATAGGCATTGGTTATCTTCCCCAACACACTGAAGATCAGACAGAACATTGATTCGAAGCCAAAGAGTTTTTCTTGATGGAGACCTTGTTAAGCAGCTGCTCTGGCCCATGTGTCCTTGCAGCGAATGGTGGCAGACATATACCAGCGGACTCTAGAGCCAACACAAATGCCCCTTTTTCCCAGTCTCAACAGCAGAGGAAGCCAATGACCTCCTTCATGGAACCCTAGATCACAACCGTTATAGCTGTAGTCATCTTTCCTTTCACTGCTAAGTTCCTGAAACCTCAAGATGACCAACACGGTTGGAGGAACTCAACCATAGATCTTGCTGGGCCTGTATGAATCCTCCCTACTCAGACTGAACTTGTGTTCCAGCTTGCTAGCTCCCAAGGCTGATTTTTAGGTGCCAAGAAATTACAGTGTTCCAAGGTGAAACTCATACACCCTACCTCTGCATTACTACAGTCCCCATATCAACTCCTAATACAAAGTCTTTGAAGATAATCTCAGGTATAGAATTCTATAGAATTCTTCTCATCTAAAATACGTAATTTTAAAATATTTATTTTGTCTTATTAACTTTTCTATTGCTGTTATATGACAACCTTTAGAAGAAAGAATTTATTGTGGCTTACAACTTCAGAGGGTGAGAGTCTGTGACCATCATAGTGGGCAGCAGGGCAGCAAGTAGGCAAACATGGCCCTGGCACAGTAGCTGAGAGCTTAACCCTGATCCATAAACAGGAAGCAGAGAGCATCTTGGGAATGACACTGAGGCTTTTGAAAGCTCAAGCCTGTCCCCAGTGACATACCTTCTCCAATAAGGCTATCTCTCCTAATCCTTCCCAAATAGTTCCAACCAACTGGGAACCAAGTATTCAAACGTAGGAGCCTATGGGGCCTTTCTCATTCAAACCAACATAATCTTTAATATTTTAAATGATGTGTGTGCATGGAGGGGGGTTGTATGTACATATAAGTGCGGATGCTTGTAGAAGCCAATTGTGAGATTCCAGACATGGATGCTGGAACCCAAACTCAGATCATCTGTAGTAAGTGTTCTTAACCACTGAGGCATCTCTTAAGCGCTGGGTGCTGTTTTGACATTGCTACTTAACTGTTTGACTCTCTCACTAGACAGAGTCACTTGAGAAGAAGAGCCTTCCTTTTTTACTTTGCATCTCCCCTCTGTTTGGTTGAATGTTGGTCCCTGAAAATATCTGTGCAAGACTCAGCACATACGAGGTAACCTTGATAGGGGTGGACATGGTCACCAGAGATGAAATTAAGTCTTTTCAGTCAAAACTGTCTTGGTTCACCAGGTGGCATCGAATCCAGTGACAAGTATCTGTCAAGACAAGAGATACACAGAGGAGACATTCAAGGAGAAGACACTGACAGAGGCTAGAGTAGCACAGACAGACAGACAGATAGAGGACTTTGTAGCAACCATGAAAGCTAGTATACTCATTACACCGTGAAGCCAAAGTGTATTCGTTAAATTGGAGACCTGAAAGACCTGTGTACGTGGCTTTGCACCTTCTCCGTACCCCACAGAAAGGGAGGTACCCCAAAGGCCGCTGGACTCTGGCTAACAAACATGTCATTCCGTACACTGGTGTCAACTGAACAATTTGTTCCTTTTAACGAGGTGTTTTTACCTCCCTCTATATTCATTGTCCTTCCCTCCCTGGTTTTACTGTAAGCGAATGAACTGACTTTTGATGTATTGCCAGAACACAATAAATTATGAGTCTCTTTCTTTAAGTTGGAAAGGGGAAGAATTCTACTTCCCTATTCGGTTATTTCAGGCAAGGGTGGGAGCAGGTTTTGTGCAGCGGCATCCTGATTATGATTCAGGATGTGCAGCCAAAGGCAAACAGTTCCTCTGTAAATTCAATCACATAGGAAGGAGCAATGGCCTAAACAAGAAAGGCCAAGTTTTCTTTGTGTGCACAGCCAAGGGGTCCTGGGAAGCTGGCTAGCGATGATGCCCTGTCTTAAGCAAAGGCAAGACTGAACTCAAAAGTGGTCATCTATAAACTTCTGCACGCATTGCACATGGGAGTGGAGCATCTCTGGCCTTACAGACCACATTCTGCACAATTTCAAATGCACTTTCATCCTTTTGTAGTCTAAAAGGATGGAGGTTAACCAGAATTAAAATGTCAATTATTTTACTATTTTATTTTTAGCTTTAGTTACCTATTCGTGTATGAGTCTGTGTACAGGTTTGTACATGTGTGTGCAGTACCTACAAATGCCAGAAGAGGGCATTGACTCCGCTGGAGCTGGAGTTGCAGATGATTCTCAGCTACATGGTATGCAAGCTGGCAATCAAACTTGGATCCTCCAGCTATGTGAGCTGTTACCTGCCAAACCATCTCTCCATTCCCAAGTAGGTCTTTCTTGTTGTTGGTTGGTGGGTGGGTTGGTTGGTTGCATAATTATATGCAAAACATCCACTTAAAAAAAAAAATCACTTCTCCTTGGAAAAAATTCTATATATAACTTTCATGCTATTGTATCTACAAAGGGCATAGGTGATAACACCAATGGGTGTGCTCTTTTATCAGCATATAATGCCACTCAGAATGGGGAGTTTCTACTCAGTAAGCCATGACCCAGTAATGGATTGAGAAATCAACTTGGCGAGAGGAACCAGAATTCTTATTTATCCGAAAGAGAAGGGAGTATATCTTTGTACACGGCACACATTGTGTAGCAGACTTACATGCATGCCTCTGGATTATGATAGAAGAGGAGCCCTCCACTGTGCTATGAACCAAACTGTGCAGCAGTGCCTGCCTGAGAAAAACCTGGTCCTTTAGCCCAGAAAGGACTCCGTCTCATCACCAGTATCCCAATTCTTACAAGCGCTAGTTCTTACCACACAGTAAATTCACCAGGAATGATTTACCATGCACCTTGTGAGAGGGGCTGACATACAAATGCGAGGATTCATATGTTCCTTCTGCTCCAACCTCATCATGCCTGAAGCTCAGCCCCTTCAGCCCTTGGTCCTCATGGCTGTGCCTCGGTGGAACCTCACACAGCCCCACTGTCCTAGGTTTGTTGCCAGTTGCTGTGATAAGATACCCTGATTGGAGAAATGATTTCTTTTAGCGCACGATTCCAGGTTCTAATCCACTATCAAGGGGAAGTCAAGGCATCTGAAACTTGAAAAGCAGCTTAGCCATGCCCACGGTCAAGAGCATAGAAAGAATGGCTTCATGCATGCTCACTTTCTGAATTCTTTTACATCCCGGGACCCAAAGCTGGGGAATAGTGCCACCCACCTTGGGCAGGTCTCCCCATCTTAACTAACACAATCAAGATAATCCCCCACAGACGTGCCCACAGGCCAACCTGATCTACATGACTCCTCACTGAGACTCTCTTCCCGGTTGTTGTAGTTTGACTAAGAATGCCCCCATAAACACAGGTATTTGAACTCCTGGTCCCCAGTGGATGGTGCTGTTTAGAGAAATGGTACAGCGTCCTTGGAGGAAGTTGGTCACTGGATTGGGCTTTGAGAGCGCACATCCTCGCTCTTCTTCCAGTTTGCTCTCTCAGCTTCGTGTCCGAGGTTGAAGGTGTGATCTCCATTGATTGCTCTAGCTGCAATGTCCCCACGTTTGCCTCTTCCTCTGCCACATTATGGATTCTCCCTCTGGAACCGTGAGCCCAAATAAACCCTTTTCTTCTATGAACTGTTTCTGTCTCGGTGCTTTGTCACAGTGACAGAGAAATTAAGCCCCAGACCCTCCCTCCCCATCCCACTCTTCCTTCGCTATAGCCTTTTCAAAGATGAGCTTTCACTATGTAGTTCTCAGTGGCCTGGAGCTCTCAATGCAGAACAGGCTGGCTTCAAACTCAGAGAGATCTACCTGCCTCTGCCCAAATGCCAAGATTAAAGGCATGCATCACCCTATCTAGACTAGCCTTTTGTGATTTCTGACACGGACATGGCGTTCCCAAATTTAGTCTCTGAGGAAGGAAGAAAATGTACCATCCTAACTCCTATCACCATCAACCTTCTTTAGTTTTCCATGCCAATGGTTCAATTCCCCCACGCCCCATTGTTGTTTCAACCAGAGGAGGGCTGCCCTGGCCTCCAGGAAAGATCTTTCTCTCATTCCTCACCTTGCTGACTCCCACAGCTTCACAATGTTCTGACAAATGTCACACTTGTGCCCTTTCCCCTGAACACCTGCAATGGATTTTGGGGCAGGCTTTCCGGTCATCTATGATTAATGGGTAGAACGGCAGCTTTCTAATCACAGGACTACAGCTAGCTTAGCGGGGGCCTGAGCTTTGGTGACGATGCCTTGCAAGCTTGTCTACTTAACAGACATATAACTTGGACTTTACAAAATCAGGGCAAGGCTGACACCCACCTGAGGTGAGTTGTAGGGGTCCATTGTCTTAAAAGGCTGAACGGCATTGCTTGTGAGGCTCTGTGGGCGTCTCAGCAAGGGACTTCAAAGCCCGATTTTGTTCTTTGAGTGCCCTCGGAAATCTGTGTCCCCCAAAGAAGATGCATAAAACAGAGGCTTCTGGGAAAATACAGCAAATCTAATGAGCCAAGTGATTCTTGACATCTTAGGATGGCACAAAGAATAAAGAGGAAGGGAGCGGGGCTAGGAAAGCAGGAGACACTTCTAGCGCTGGGCTGGCAGCGGCTGAGCTGCACTGGGCTGCAGAGATTCCCTCACTGCTGCATGAGCACAGACCGTGACAGAATAAGTCTCTTGCTTCTCCCTACAGCAGTGAGTCCACTTCAGGCCACAGGGCGTACTTGATGGGAAGCAAGTGTGCAAAAGAACACAGCACCCTTGTGTATTCCCCCACCTGTTATGGTTTGAATCTGAAACATCCCCACAGGCTTAGGATTTTATGCTTGGCCCACAACTTGTGAACCTCTTTTAAAAAATAATAATTATGATTTATTTCTTTGTATTTTATGTACATTGCTGTTTTGCCTGCATGTATGCCTGTGTAAGGGTGTCAGATCCACCGAAACTGGAGTTACAGACAGGTATGAGCTGGCATGTAAGTGCTGGGAATTGAACCCAGTCCTTTGGAAGAGGAGCCAGTGTTCTTAACCATGAAGGCATCTCTCCAGCCCTGTAAACCTCTTTTTATAAAGGGATGCGGGGCCATTAGGAGTTGGAGCCCAGCCATTTGCAGTTAGCCTTTTTAAGTTATACCTAACTTTGGTTCTGGCCTGTGTTCTCTGTTTCATGGGCCACCGCTGTCTTAGTCATTTTTTTTTTTTTTTTTTTTTTTTTTTTGCAGCTGTGATAAAACACCATGACCAAAGGCAACTAAAGGAGGAGTTTATTTTGGTTTATGGTTCCAGAGGGATAAAAGCTCATGATGGCAGAATGGAGGCGTGGCAACAAGTAGCCGTCATGGCAGCAGGACCGCGAAGCTGAGAGCAGATGGAAAGCAGAGAGAGCCATCTGGAAATGGCCGGAATCTTTAAACTCTCAAAGCCTGCCTCCTGTGACATACTTCTCCCAACAAGGCCACACCCCCTAGACCTCCTCAAACTGTGCCACCACGTACTGACTACGTGTTCAAATATGTGAGCCTATCGGGGACATTCTTCTTCAAACTACCACAGCCAGCCTGTGAATAAGCCAAACCTCACACTCTTACCACCACGACCCCACCATACCCTCACCATTACAACAGACTGAAATCCCTTTGAAACCATGAGCCCAAACAAATCTTTCCCGCCTTCAGTTGTTTCTGTTAGGTATTCTGGTTACAGCAACACAAAACAACCAGGACCCAACATCACCACAGCTCTGCGTGTAAAGCCTCCATTTTATGTGTGGGGCTACTCTTCTGAGGGAGCATCAGAAAAATGCCACCAACTGTGTGATGTCAAAAAAAAAAAAAAGAAAAAAATCAAGTTTGTGTTTAAATGATTCTCAAGCCCTTTGATGGTTTATCTGTGGCATGTTAGTGAGAAAAATATTAGTACATTTCATTTTCTACATGGAAAAAAGTATAAACATATAATATAGATAAAATAAGTAAAAGTCACTTATACATATAAGATTATTTATTAATGAGTAAGAACATACATAAAAGCAAATTAGGTATTCTTCTCTGCTTGTGGGACTTGAAAGGATAAAGCTTTCTGAAGTCAATTTGGCAATACAAGCCAATAATTATAGCATCTCCACAGCCTCCTGATACTAATTTCAATTCTGTGACTACATCAAAGGGAAATAACAGGCGTGTAGACACACACATAAAAGTCCTCATCACAGGGGTTTTTGTAACAGTAGTGAACAGCAACCTAATCGACTATTGGTGAACGGAATGTGCCGTGATGATGTATGGATACACATCTAAACGATGCCTGGGGGACTGGTCATGGTCTGGGGAGATGTAAAACTAGGTGTGCTATTAGGATCTCAGGGTTGGCAGGAGAGAAGGAGAGGGGAGGCGGCAGAGAGTAAGGTGACCACGTTACAGAGGAGATGGCCTCCTGTGACGGGAGAAAGATGTGTGGGGTGATCTCCGTCAGGACAAGAGATGACTCCCACAGAACCACGCACGCATACACAAGCACACACAGAGACACACATACTCACACAGACACACACACACACACACACAATTAAAAATTATATAAAAAAAATTCTTTTTAAAAAAATGGCCATAAAATTGTGAATGAGAAAGATTGAGAGTGAAAGGTAATTGCTATGAAACCAACGTGAGAAAATCTGGATACCGAATTCTCCTCCAACTTTTCTGGTCACTAAAAGGCAAGTCAATAAAGTGTTACTTTAACAAACACCACAAGAAGAAATGTGCTATTCAGTAATAATTAGTGTGTGGGGGAAGGAGGGAGGGGTCTTACACTCTGACTTTTTAAAAAATAAGTTCCATTAAATTCAATGAATCAAGAACTTTCTCTTGGGGGGGGAACACTCTCCCAATGCCAGCATCAATATAGAAACACACGGAAGCACAACCAAACAGAATGGCTCTCATGTAGTCTTATATTGTGTTCTACATAGCCCAGGAGGAGGACACATGATCACCACACACAAGACCCTGGGTTCAAGTTCCAATCCTCAGGAAGCAGGTGGTAGAGGGAGGAACAGAATGTCAAAAACATAAACAGCCAACCCTAACTAAGTACAAAACAGGTAGTTAAAAGGTCAGACACTGGGAGTTTTTATTTTTATTTTTTAACTGAAATTTAGGATTCCAGACAAGTACACAGTCACAGAAGTTCATGATGCTGACCAAGAAATATAATGCGCTTATTTTTAAAGGCATGAAACTTGAACCCAGGAGAGAAGAGACTTGACCCAAATGTATCTGGAAGCTATTGCTTCAGTGTCTATGTTAGCAAGCTGGGCGAGCATATGGAGACTTCCAAGACAGGTTGCTATGTGCTCCATGCTGGTGACTTGAGAATTCCTGGGTTTCATATCTGCATTCCAGGGCTAAGCTTGCTGGGAAGCCAAAGGATGGTGCATTTCTTAGCCATGTCAAGATTCTAACCTGCTGTACTCATATACTCTATGTACTTAAAGACAGTATGAGGGAAGCTTGCCTCCTTCATGGGTTTGTGCCTGCATGCTGATGGGTATGAGTGAGGTGGGACCCTGATAAATAAAAGAGTTTTGTTACTAGAATTGGTTTTGGGTTTTACTTTTGGTTTTTGATCTATGTTTCTCCTTTCTTTGTTTCTTCTTCTTCTTCCTTCTTCTTCTTCTTTCTTCTTCTTCTTCTTCTTCTTCTTCTTCTTCTTCTTCTTCTTCTTCCTCTTCTTCTTCTCCTCCTCCTCCTCCTCCTCCTCCTCCTCCTTCTTTTTTCATAGAAAAACAAAACAAAGAAACAAACAAAACCACCTTGCTTAAAAAGAAGAAAGTCTTGTGGAACAGGGTTTTCTTCATAAGCACCCTCAGGCCTATTTCCCTCCTAGCCTACTGGTTCAAAAGTCTGGAGCCCATCAATCTCTGCCCTTGGGGCCTTTGAAATGACTATAATTAACCTTATCTGGGCATCAGGATTCAACAGTATCAGACACAGAAGGAGTCAAAGAGCCATAACCTGGGGCAGAGGTCTGTCTTTGCACCAGAGACAACAGATCCCTCAAGCGAGGACTGTTTTCTGCTGGCCTCTTGCAGAAAGCTGACTATTCATTGGTCCTCACAGCTACCAACCATGAAATGGCTTCTGGTTCTGACAGACCAGCAGTGAACAGTGTCTGTGGTTCCTCCAGGAGTGCTACCTGAAGGGACTCCACTCCATGGGAAAGGGGAAAAGAACCTGAGGCTGGATGGAAGAAACTCAGTGTTCCTGCTGATGGAAATGTACAAGCCCGTCTGGTTCTCACAACTCTCCTAAGCCAACTCAGGCGTAGTGACACACTTAGCCTACTTGGAAGTTCACTGGAGATACACTGCTCTGGCGCCTGGATATCAGTCATGATGAGATGATTTATACCATGAAAAATCAGTGAAATCAACAAATCAGAGCTATCTGCTCTTCTGCACCTCCACCCAGAGCCTGCTGCTGGACATTTCCCAGACTATAGCAACATCTGCATCCTTCCTGCACATGACCATTGTCTGACACTGTAAAGGGTCCTGAGCATCGCGTTCCACCCCATGCAGCTGCTGCGTGTTGATTGCTGAGAGCCCTTACAAATCTCTCCAGGAACTGCCTGAAGTCGTAGCCCAGGCCTGCTTATCAACTGGTCAGTTCTGGGGTGGGACAGCAAGACCACTTCTACATAAGACAACTTGAAGGAACACACACACACACACACACACACACACACACAGTAAAGGGAATTTAGGCTGACTCTAATATTTTACAAACGGTATTCCCTTCTGGCCTCCACTCTTGAAAGGTTGAGAGGGGAGGCACTGTGGCCCAAGCTCTCTCCTTTCCCTTATGTGATTATCTTTCTGTGGTGCGTGGAAGGATGGATGAGCTTCATTTCAAACCTAATGTTCAATCATCTTCCGGGATCCTATGAACCTTTCAAGTCTCAGGCCCAGCTGGCATGGTGATTCCAGTATCCAGGGTGCTGGGGCAGAAGGAGCAAGGTTGGAGGTCAGCCAGGGCTACATAGTGAGTTCAAGATCAGCTCAGCTCAGACTATCAAATGAGGCTCTGTCTCAACAAATATGTACTAAACACAGAAACAAACATCTGGCTTTAAGAGAGAGAGATTATCTTCCCTCCTCTGTTTAGTCATTCCCTCGTCACCTGTTCATTTTTCTCTTTCTTCTGAAACTCATAATGCCATCTTGGGTTCCCTAGATCCAGTTTCCTGGGCTTTGATCTCTTGACCACTCTCTTTGCATTTGGTTCCTAAGCCACTTCTTTTAACTCATCCAACACACTGTTTTAGTTTAGAATGCCTTTGAGTTCTAGGATGCCTTTTGATCTTGTTTTTGTTTGTTTTGGTTTTTGGAAAACAGGGTTTCTCTTTGGCTATCCTGGAGCTTGCTCTGTAGACCAGGCTGGCCTCAACTCACAGAGATCCACCTACCTCTGCCTCCCACATGTTGGGATTAAAAGGATGTGCCACCACTGGACTCCTTTTAAAATTTTTGATAATTTTAATGTTTTTTAATGTCCTGGTAGCATTGCTTTCTCGAGGTTTTTCTCTTCTCTCTTGCCCTGATGAGTCCCATAGAGGTATTACAGTGCTCTTCAGCTCAGCCCCTGGGGTTCCATAAGCAAAAAAACAAAACAAACAAACAAAGACAAAAAACAAAAAACAAAAAACAAAAACAAAACAAAACAAAACAAAAAAACAACCCTACCAGTATAGGAAGGTATATTAGTCACTTTTCTACACCTGTGATAAAACACCATGACCAAAACAACTTTAAAATTTTTAGATCTATTTTTATTATTTAAGAATGTTTTGCCTGCATACAACACATGAATACTTGGTGCCTGTGGAGGTCGAGAGCTTCCATTGTGAGTGCTGGGAATCAAACCTGTGTCCTTTGCAGCAACACTTTGCCCTTAACCACTGAGAAAACTCTCTAGCCCAAGAACCAGACAACTTGTAAAAGAAAACATTTGATTCAAAGTGTTATGCGTCCATGGAGGCAGGAACCACTGAAAGCTCACATCTTGATCTACAAGTGGGAGACAGAGAGCACACTGAGGATGGCGAGAGTCTTTTAAAAAATCAAAGATCATCTGTTATTGTCCATAATGATAATGCACCGAGGGGGTACCATGGCAGGCCCATGCCAAGGTATACCCTGTGAGGAATGACACCACTCAACAGATCTGCTATAAGGAAGTTTACTGGAGGAAGGAAGAGGAGGGCCTGGGGAGAACTATAGAGGGCAGGGAAGAACTATAAGAGCAGAGTCAGAGGGGACAGGGAGGGAGAGGAAGGGGGGACCTAGAACAGAGAGAGGGAGCTGGAACAGGGAGAAGCTAGACAAAGAGAGAGAGAAAGAGAGAGAATACTAGGGTGGTGGGAGGCCTTATATCCCCCCCACACCTGGTGTACCTGGCGGTGGTGGCAGGTACGATGTTAGCATTGATAGAATCTGAAGATGGTCCTGCTGAATTGCCTGCGTGCTAACATCATCTACCATGACACACCTCCTCCAACAAGGCCTTACCTTTATACTTCCCAGACAGTTCCACCAACTGGGAACCAAGTATTCAAACACGTGAGCCTACGAGGCCATTCTCATTCAGACCACCACAGAAGGCCTTGCTTCATGGGCCGTCAGTGCAGCAGCACAGAGGACCCCTCTAGTCCCAGTGGAGGCATCAGGCTGAGGAGCTCCACTGTCTCCTCAAGCGTCTTCGTCTCAGCTGAGTTGCTGAGGGTGGTCCAGCACAAGTCCTGACTGCCCTTTCCCCTAGGGGCGTGAATGTGAAGGACCAAGCAGCAAAGGTCTCACCACAGCGAGCAACAGCCCTAAGCCTTCCAGGCACTGGTACCCAGGGAGAAAAGCTTTGCCCCAGCCACCTTTGTCCAGGCTCCATCAAAGAAGGGATTGCTTTATATAATTATTGGGATAGCCTTCTGTAATACTGTGAATATAAAATGCTCCTCTCCCCTGGGCTCCTGTATTGAAAGCTTGTTCCCCAGCACTGTTTTGGGAGTTGGGACCTAGCTGGAGGAAGTGAATCCGCCTTCCACAGTTATACCTACTTCTTGATCCCATTCTTTCATTCTGCTTCCTGTCTACCACAGAGTGTGCAAGTTCTGCCACACACTGCCATGATGCCCTGCCTCATCACAGGTTCAGAACCTACAGACCCAGGACTATGGACCAAAACCTCTGTAGCTAAAATACATCTCATCCACTTCAGTTTCTGTCAGGCATTTTGTCATACCAATAAAAGGTTTAACAAACCGTCACAGGATCTGCCTCTGCCATTCCCATCAGGAGAACACTCAGGCTAGAGCTGAGCCTACAGTGTTAGAAAAAACTAGACAATTCCCAATTTGTCTTTTAACAGAAAGGACACACTTGATCTGCTGAGCCTGGCTGATTCCTCATTTATTTCTGTTCTCCTCTGATATCTTTGGGGCTAGGGAGAGGAATCTTCAAAGTTGTAAGTGTTAAAGAAATATCCCGGGCTCACTAGATTTCCTTTAAAATCATGTTTATGGGCCATTAAGATGGCTCAGTGAGTAAAGGTTTATGCCTCCCAGCCTGGCAAGGTTAGTTCAAACCTCGGGGTCCACTTAGTAGAAGGAAAGGAACCAACTCCTACAACTTGTCCTCTGACTGCCACATACATGTTCTGGTATAGTTATGCACGCACACATGAATACACATACATACACACACAAATAAATAAATCTCCCACATCTACAGGCATATTAAATAAAAAAAAAAAGTCTACCTGGATAAAATACCACACTGCTCTCATTAGATGCTATATTTATAAATAACTTATCTTTCTTTTTTTTTCTACATCATCTAATATTTCTTATTGATGAAAGACAAAATAATTATTCTGTCCAGTTGCTCGCTCGGCAAAACACCTAAACACCTTAGAAGTAGACACTGACTCTCATAGGCGTTCAGAGGGAAGAATGGAGAAGACAGTAAGCAAAGCTTGGCATTTCCATGCCAGAGGTCATAAAATGAGGCCCCATCTTCTCAGTGGACTCACCAGGCTGACAGTTAGCTGTGGAGGCAAAGGACGAGCAGCCTCTCTCCCAGAGTCCCCAGGATAGATGATGTTCAGAGGCAGTCCCTAGTCTCCTCCCACCATCCAGAACAGAATCACTTCCTATCTGTCCTGGCTCCAGCGCCAGGCCTGTTGCCTGGCCCTGAGCTGGTTGGATAAATCCATTCTCTGCTCACTTGATGACACAGCATGTGTTAATACATGGCTCTGCTGTGTCACGGCCATCCACGGACTTAAAATTCCATCTAGACTGGAGACTGAAGTTCAAGTTATGTGGGAAGATTTCTGCTCAATGGAAGGGCTCACGCTTCAAGGCTCTTTAGGAGCCCCTGGGTCCTATTGGTTCACAAAGCAGATTTCTTTGGAAGGAGCTGCACCCCACAGCAAATGGGTGTGGCCTGGAAGTTTCCTGGGGCCGTGACACTGAAAGGTCTGTGCTGGCTGTAAAGAAGGCTCAGGGTGTTGCAAGGATCCTTCTGGTTCCAACTGTATGGCAAGCTCAATTGGGCAATATTAGATAAATCTGTCTGTTCCTTCCAAAGTGTTCCTCTGCTCTGAGGTCATCTCGGGGGCCTATTGAAACTCTCCTTCAAGGTTGCCAAGTATGATTCAAGGGAAAGACTGGGTGTGCCCTTGCAGCACGCCTCAGGAAAGCCTACAGGTGCTGTGAGGTACAGGAGAGTCTTGTGGGTCCATGTCCCAGCTCTGTCCCACAGGCATCTGGAAGAGCTATCCCCAGGAAGAGATGCTGGCAGGATGGGTGACATTTAAAGGGCCGGCAGGAATTCCACAGATATACTAGTTGTTCAAGGGGAGATGGCATTAAGGACATAGTATAGGGCTGGGTCTGAAGGCTCTCTGCTTTCGCCGCTTGGTTCCTGAGCATGTCTGGGGTGAAGGCTGGACAACCCAAGGCTGCAGAGCAGCTCTCGGGGAAGCCAGGAACAGTGGCTCCTTAACGATGGGTCCAGAAGAGTTGCAATAGCTCATGTCTGAGCTGCCAGATTGACCACAGGAGCACATACCAGCCAGAGAGCAGCTCTGGTCTGAAACCACTTCTGAGCTGAGCTGCCCCTCTGGCAGAAGCTATAACCCCATTGCTGCAAGCCATGTTTTATGGAGTTCTTTTATTAGTCTCCCATAGAACCCATAGCCACATCATAAAATTAAATACCCCATTCTGTACATCGTAGTCCACTGACTTCTTGAGCCCTGATTAACACTGGGCTTTTCCTTCTGGGGTTGTATTACAGTAACATTATAACTGACAGCAAAGAACTCTTTGCTAGGAGCAGTGAAATCCTTCAGGCTCACAAGGCCTGTTCTCAAATCACAGTGTGCCACGGGTATGTCCCTCTTTCTCTGAAGCCTCCGTGGCAGCCTCCCATTAGTATCTTTCTGAATCTTTCATCCCCCCCCCCTTCTTCTTCTATTCGAACTCTCCTCGAGTTGCCTTATTGCGGAGTGGCCCAGTGCTTGCCTAGGGGTCACAGGTCAGGGTAGCCCCAACTCACCCTGAGAATAAATTTAGCCTGTGGGTTATATCCCAGATGGAGAGGTTATCTTTAGCTTGGCAGGGGTGGGATGTCAGTCCAGGCCATGGTGCAAACACCAGCAGGAGGAGAGGGAGAGGAAGCCAGTCCCCCCCCCCGCCCCCCAGCCTACAATAGAGCATTGAAATGTGCTCCTGGGTGATAGAGAGCCAAAAGTCACCATGTGCTTTCTAAAACACAAGGAACAACCTGAGAATAGTGGTCTGTTTCTTTCCATCCTGTAAACTAAGAAGAATTTTAACAGAAAATATGCCAGCATTGTGGGCCGGTCGCATAAAACCTCAAGCACCCATTCTTTAAAAAGAGCAACAAGCCAGCATGATTTCCAGCCCTTCTCATTCATATCTGTTTACTGCCTGTTCATTAGTTTTGTTGCCTACAGGTGTAAAGATTTAAGACTTAAGAAAAAAAAATGTGTGTGGAAAAGCTTCATGGCTTGAATGAGGGAAAGGACCAGGAATATTCTATTTTAAAGCTGGAGTATGTCAGAGTCCCAAGGGCTGAACTTGGCTCTGGTAGCAAGAAGATGCTAGATTTCACCCAGGAAGACACCAATAACTTGCCTTATTATCACACTGATGTAAGAAGAAATTCTCTGCTGTGTCTGGTGGCTCAAATCCGTAATCCTAGCTACATGGGAGGCTGATGGGGGGAAGAGAACAAGTTCCAGGATCAAAAGCAAAGGGGAAAAGAAGACAGTGGGGCAGAAATATAGCTCAGTACCTAGCGGACATGAGACCTCAGATTCCTTCTCTAGAATTACTAAAAAGACGAAACAAATAAGGGAAGAAACTAAAGAAGGAAGAAAAGGGAGCAGGGAGAAAGACTTTTTCACTCGCTAGAATCCTTCCCTGTTATAGTCTCTACCCAGAACCTGCCGTTTGGCCTTCATTGTAATTTTTTGTCAAAACATCTGAACACTTGCTGGTTATTATTAGGGTAAATCCAGAGCCTAGGCTGAATTTGAGCTGAGTTCTGACATGTCTGAGCATGTCTGGCAGCTGTGTGAGAGGCCCTTGTCTCCTGGGAGGTAGCCCATGCTGTGGGACAGGAGACACGGCCCTCATTAATCCAGGAAGATGGTCTCATACACTAGGGAAGAGCAACTGATTTGAATATCCTTTGATCACACAAGCTTTGGACTTCTATCCGAGTCCCACTGGGGAGCAATGAAATCATAAGAAAGAACTGCAAAGACTGCTTAGTAAGATCTGTGTGAAGGGGAGCACAGAGGGATAGAGCTTGGAGCTCTGAAATTGGTTCATCACACAGTGGGGGAAATGAGTTCCAAGTAGTCTCTTGGAACACAGTAGTCACAGGCCCATAGGAGTAGGCCCCGGGGATACTTGGGAAACTCCTGGGCCTAGCGATCCTTTGCTTTGGAAAGGCCATGGGGTATAGCACCCCCTGGAAGACCACTGGCCCTTGAGAACCTAATCGAAGTGAACTCACTGTGCTGTGGGCCTGAATCACTAAGCCTCTTTGTACCCGTTTCTTCTCTGGACTGAGTGATGCCAGTCACAGTGGCTCTACAGAGCACCCTTTACTTGGTCATTGCATGAGGATGCTTTGGCTCTCCTACCTTCTCCATGACTCCTCCTCCCCCAAATGCGAGGTAGCAGAGTAACCACAGAACATTTATAAAGACTTCAGTGAGCATCTACCCACCAAATAATTGCCGTATCTCAATCAGTTACTGTCCCGTGAGCCAGCCTGATAGTTTATTGCCACTTACTGAAATAGCTTTAACAGTATCTACCCAAGTTGTGGCTGTCTGTGACTCCTTGGATCTTTCTTCGACTGTCCTTGCTTCACAACTGCCTCTTCTATGTAGTATGGGAGAAGTTCAAGGCCTAGTACCCCACACTGTCTTAATGCTTAACACCATTCAGAACACACAAGATTAGTCAGTTCTCAAAAGCAATTCTCAAAACCAATGAAATATAATCATCTCCAGATCACCAGTGATCATCATGTAATCATCGCCCACAAATGCACTAACTTCATAACAACCTTTGGACCATCACAACATATCAAACCTTTGAAAAAGAAATTATTATTAGAGAGAGGGGGACATATCTCTCATAGCCTGCGCTTGCCTCAATCTCATTATGTGGCGGAGGATGGCCACTATGCTTGGTTTTATATGATGCTGGAAGTTGAACCCAGGACTTCATTCCTACTAGGAAAACACTACCAACCGAGAGCTACATTCCCAGCTCTGAAGGGGTTCTCAGTGGTGAGATAGTGTACCGTGGAGGGAGATAATGAATTAGGCAGTGTACAATTTGTCTCATTCTTTATTTTGAGACAGGGTCTTACTCTGTAGTCCTGGCTGAACCAGAACTTGCTATATAGACTAACCTGCCTCTGCCTCCCAGGTGCCAGGATTATTTTTATTTCATTTAGAGTTTGACTCGTATTAAATCAAAACTGATTCTTTTTTTTTTGTTTGTTTGTTTGCTTGTTTTATGAATCTTTTTTCTGAATATATCTCTGTGCACCTTGTTCATGCCTGATATTCACAGACGCAAAAAGAAGGTATCAAGATGCCCCGGAACTGGAGTTACAGACAATTATGAGCAGCCATGTAGGCACTGGAGATTAATCCCTAGGCCTCAGGAAGAGCAGCCAGTGCTCTTAACTGCTGAGCCATCTCTCCAGCCCCTCATTCTACTTTGAAAGTATATTTATATAGAGCTTTTCTAATTCATCCTCTAAAAATCTAGTTCAAAATAAATAAAAACAAAGAACAATACACAGACCAGTGTGATGGCACATGCCTTTGATCCCAACACTTAGGAAGCAGAGGCAGGTGGACCTCTATGAGTTCCAGGCCAACCTCCAACCTCCAAAGCCAGTCCAGGACAGCCAAGGCTACACAGAGAAACACTGTCTCAAAAAAATCAAAAAAGAAGAAGATGAAAAGGAAGAAAAGGAAGAAGGAGGAGCAGAAGAATACACAACCCTAACTGTGTGCAATGGGCCTAGGAAGTGCCAGTCACTAATGGCATCCCGGGTAGAGTCAGTCACCCAGCATGCCTTGGCTCCATGGAATGCCTCACTGTGTTCAAGACGGATTGTGCAATGACTGTCCTGGCTCGCAGCCCTCACAACACTTTCCCCCATAACTAGGGCAACATGACTTCCGTTTGTTGACTCGTCGCTAGGTCCAGGCCCTGGGACTAATCCTGCTTCTTGTCTGGAGGGATTTTAAGGGCTAGCAGCTTGGGTTACTTAGCCTCAGCCAGCCTGGTTGCTAGGCCCTTTCTAATCTTTGTGTTCTCTTGGCAGAGTACTCCAGGCCTTCCCTGGTGGGGATACAGATGACAGGTTTTTTTTGTTTGTTTGTTTTTTTAACCTGCCTGGTTTTCAAATCCATGAAGGGATAAATAAGATACCGGTGAGATGCTCAGACAGGGAGATAAGGAGTACGTCTGGGAGGGATCTGAGGAGTTTGGGTGGCAGTTAGACATCTGCGGTGGTGGGATTTCGTTAACTGTACGCCGAACATTCCAGATCAGGGAAATAGAAGGTGAAAGCATCTCGCCCCGAGGAGCTAGTTTTACACAGTCTAAAGCTCCTGCCTTCCGACCACTATGTCTAAGGATCACTACCGTGTTTGTGTTTCTCTTTGCTGTGATGACACTCCCAACAAACGCAACTTAAGGAAGCAAGGGTTTCCGTGGGCTCATGGTTTGAAGGAAATGTCACCACAACGGGGAAAACAGGGTATTGGCAGCGGTCATCTGGTCCCCTCATCATGACCCCTCATGCTCAGCTTCCTTCAGTCTAGGCCCCCAGCCCATAGGAAGATGTTGCTCACACGCACGTGGGTCTCCCCGGAAACATCCTCACAAGCCCCAGCTACAGTGTTAACCAGTCAAGCTGGCGATGAAGACACCACCTCCTTTTTCAAGATGTGTCTCCTCAGCGACCTTCCCAGGCAGAACGGTAGACCACTGAAGGATCAAACTCTGATTTAAGCCAAGACTCTACCGCGGAGCCACACTTCCTGCCTCTAAGGTCCAACTGAAGTTCAGCCACTGCCTTTCTGAGTCATTTTATATCACTTAGTGAAATGTTCTGGCTAGGAATGTCACCTCCCTGAGGTCACCATAGAGTTACCAAGTAGAGACTGAGGCAAACGCCAGCCTCCGTGCTTGCTTTGGGGCCTCCTAACCCTAGGCTGCGGTTACTCTGTAATCCACCCTTGGTGACTGTGAGAGGCCCCAGACGGGAGCTAGTAATCCTGAATTTAATCTCTGCAAGCGTTTAAAGGCGTCCCCACTGCGGAGTCTTCGCGAGGAATGGGCTCACAGGCACCGGGAGGGTAAAAATGCACACGAAAAGAACCCCATGGGAAATGCCACATTCGGAAGAGAAATGGCTCCTCAGCCCCTTTCCACGCCTTCAGCTGGGGTCTGGCAGCCCAGCTAGATGATTTCCAGGCCGCCCTGCGCCGGCCCCGTGCCGGGTCACAGCGCGGACCTCCCACCCACGCGGGCCAGCAGCGGGCCAGGCTGGGCGCGGCAGGAAGGAGAGCCAGTTCCCCGGCACCCTGATCCTTAACTGCCGCTTCCAAAGCCCCGGCTGATCCTAATCAGTGTGGGAAAGGAGCGCCCGGGCCCAGCCCGCCGCCGGAGACGCCGCCTCTTTTCATAAACTTTATCGCTGCGCTGCACAGTCCCTGATAAAGCACCATAAATAAACGAGCAGGCTGGAGTGTGCGGCCGGCCGGAGGCTGCCGGAGCGCACGCCCTGCCTCGGCTCGCAGCTCCCTGGGGGAAATGAATCATGCGCTGAGCTCAAGCAGGATCCGAGCTCTCCACCCCCACCCCCCCTCCCTGCATCGCTATGCTATAAATAAGAATGCAAGCCTTCCCTCCCTGGCAGCATTCAGAGGACTAGGAGTTTCCTTGTGGCTGCTGGCCACCCTTTTGGCCTGGGAGCTAGGAGTGTTCTTGCTTACCCTCCTGGTTCAGGTCAAGTTCCTTGGGCCTGGGTTGGGCCTGGGCTTGTGGCTCCATTATCACGAATTCCTCTGGCTCTTGCTCAACACCCGGGCCTGAGCTGGGAAGGGAGGGGCGAGGAAAGGCTTGAAAGTCTCTAATGGCAGGTGATCAAGAGGAGTTGGTTCCACAAGAGCAGCTGTGGACCCTCCTGCGTGGGATAGCCTGTTGCAGCCAAGTCGTAGGAGAAACCCAGGGGCACAGGCTGGCCTGTGTTCCAGTTGACTAAGGCGAAGGGAGAGTGAAGACTCTGACAGAAAGGGGATGGAGAGGGTCTTCCCACCCCTCCACCCGATCCAGGGTCGGGGTGCGGGAGGGGGGGGTTGTTCAAAGGCCCCTGAGAAACTGTTCAACATCTTTCATCCTTCAGCCCTTAAAAGTTTTTAAAATTATTTTTAATTATTATGTACGTGCATGTGTGTCTGTGTGTATATGTGTTCATCTGGCTACAGGTGTCCCAGGCCCAGGCATCAGCTCCCCAAGAGCTGGAGTTACAGATGGTTGTGAGCTGACCCATGGGTGCTGGGAACCGAACTCGGTCCTCCGTAAGAGGGCTATGAACTCGTATGCACCGAGCCAACTTCCTAGCTCCCAGGCTTTGAGATATATATATATATATATATATATTTCCCCCCCCCCCTTGGGGATCTCTACATTAACCAATAGTAATACTTGAAGACAAGCTTGTGGTCACATCAGGAGTATAAAGACATCTAGAAAGACAAGCGGCCCAGCCAGCGTGTGCCAGCTCATCACGAAGGTCCAGTTCCCAGTCTTTCTAGTTCGGCTGCAGCTACCTGGCTCTGTAGCCTCACAGCCTTCCATTCTCCCTGGGCCACAGTTTCCCTGTGGGCCTAGCGCTCTCTAAAAGTCACCCCTCTCCTTACACACACACACACACACACACGCACACACACACTTGCCTGGTTTCTGGAAAGCACTATCCTTCTTATAAACTAACTCCTCCTGGCGGTTTCACCACAGGTCCCTCTGAAAAGGCTCTGCTCTACCTAATGAAAAGATGCCAGAACTGGAAGAGTTTTCATAACTGTTTCTTGCTTGGTGGGACTAGCACAAGACTGTCCCTCACTTGAGATTTGGTTAGGTCGGGCTTGAGGACACCCCAGACAGGATGAAGTCATCCTGTGGGGGGGGGGGGAAGGAGCTGTAAAAGAAAACCCAATAAACTCGAACAGCAGGGACTTGCACTTCTCTGACCGAAACCATGAGCTCCATTGTGGCAAATGGCTCTGCTTCCTATGTTGAGGGAGGGACCAGCTGGCTCAAAGCATCTACTGTAGAGTGCTAACGCTGCCTTCAGTGGGGAGCAGAGTGGGAGGGAGCCTCTGCTGGCAGTTCTGCAGAGAGCACGACCCTGTAAGAGTCTCTGGTTGACACTGGGAGCGTGGGTTGGGTGCCAATCCTGCCAGCCATGGCTGAGGAGAGGAGCTCAGGGAAGACGGGATTGAACAAAGGCCTGGTTCTTCCAGACCCCGCTTGTGACACTGTCTGTCCCTGGGAACATGCAGCCTGAGACGGCCTTCATTTCCTGCTCTCTGGACAGAAGGGCACTCATTCTTGTTTCCTTCGTTTGCATAATGTCAAAAAAATGAGTCACATTGTACTGTCATTTGTTGAGAAATATCAGCAAGAGGTTAGTTCCCGTTGTGGCTGGAGTCGAGTCCTTAAAAAAGGAGCAAGCACTGTGCCAGACTTTGTCACGGACTTAGCATCTGGAGACTCTTCCAGCCTCAGTTTCTCTGTCTGTGAAACTGGAAGATTTTAGAGGTTTCTTCCCACTCTGCGTTACCGTGGCTCCACTTTACATGGGTGGTGTTCGAGATGAAGTAAGACTTTCAGCTTTCCAGAACAGAGAGACACGTGAGGAAACCCGTGGATTTTGCCCACTCTTGGCTGGTCAGCAACCAGACAAAACACTGTATCAAAATGTATCAAAATGTACGCTTGAGCCTCAGTGGGAGTCTAGTTGCTGTCTAGCCTTTTCAACACTATGACAGAAACAATTTCAAACAAGGAAACTTTTTTTTTTTTTTTGGGGGGGGGGTTAGGTTGTTTTGTTTTGGCTCACCGTTTCAGAGATTTCCAACCCTGGTTAGCTGACTGCATTGCTTTAATCTTATGACAAGGCAGAGGCATCATGGCTGAAGGGCACAGAGAAGGAAAGGCTGCTCACGTGCTGGTCATGAGGGAGCAAAGAGAAGCAAGAAGGATTAGGATGACAGTGTATCTATCCGGGGCATGTGTTTCCTCCAGCGGCTCTGCGCCCCCCACCCCCCATTCTATTATAGCATGAAGCCATCAAGGGATTAATCCACCAGTGAAGCCAGAGCCCTCGGGATCCAATAAATTCTCAAATGACAAAGCCCACCAACTTGAGTACCACGGTTTCCACGCATAAACATGGAGGCAGGGAGGAGTAGGAGCACCACCACTGTGGTTCCGAATCCTTGGCACCCACCCTGCACAAACCAATGACCTACCTGCCTTTGCAGTCAGCAATCCCCAGTCACCTAAAAGCCTCACTCAGGGATCTTATTAAGAATTCCTGCTCTGGGGGCTGGAGAGGTGGCTCAGTGGTTAAGAGCCCTGGCCATTCTTCCAGAGGACTCAGGTTCAATTCCCAGCACCCACATGGCAGCTCACATCTGTCTGCAACTCACACCCTCACACAGACATACTTGCAAGCAAAACACCAATGCACATGAAATAATAATGTAATAATAATAATAATAATAATAATAATAATAATAATAATAAAGAAGTCCTGGTCTGGAGGACAATAAAATGCTGAGCCCGTGTTGTCCTGAGGAATTACCACTGCCCCCAAACCGGACTTCTGGACTTCATGTAGTGGGGTAGGGTGGCAATGAATAGATCTGTGCCATTAGTTCTCTGCCTAGCAGGCATGTAATATTAATGCGATTCCTATTCCCATCATCTGCCACAACCATTCCCTGTTCTGCTACACGGGATGTAAATTCCTTTAAGAAAAGAAGCAGTGCCGTCTGCGAAATTCCCGTAGCGAACCCTTCTGGTAAGCCAGCACTGTACGGTTTCATACTTGCCTGCTGGAAACATAATGAGTCCCCACGGAGACCAAAGGGAAGGCAGGAGGCAGCCCCGCAGGCTTTCAGAAGGTAATAATTGCTGGGGCAGGAATGCGCCGAACAATACCCCTGTGGCTTTAAAAGGCAATGTAACTTGCCCAAGCATCTTCCCCTCTCCCAGAGTAGATTGTAACAGCAGAGAAAATTCGCCTGCTGAAAGAAAGCAAGATTCGGGGTGAGCGAAGCTTTGGATGGTGTTCTGTTAAATAAGGTCAGTCCATTTGGCACAAGGAACTGTACCTGTTTTGGTGTCAATAGTTAAATAAAGAGATGAGATTAGACATCCTGGTCCTTAATCTTCCTGGGTTCATAAGCCTTTGAGACTTCAACATAAGCTGTGGTTCCTGGATCCAGAAGGTACACAAAACTGATGTCATTTTCTTTACAATTTAGAGACTTTACGGGGGGGGGGTGCTGAACTTGCCTCTCTCCAGGGCCCCTTCTGCTTAATTGGCTTCAAGCAATTGAGGAACGGCCTTGAGTACTCCACAAAGCCTCTGTAAGTCGATGAAGAGGATGTAGTCTTCCTATGGAAAGACTGACTCTGGAAATGCCTGACTGAGACATCCAACCGAGGCTCTGTTTGGAAAGCAGCATCCCCCAAAAGTGGTTCTGCATATCAGAACCACTGGTGTTTTCCTTCCTAGGAGAGTTCTGGTGTTTTCCTTCCTAGGAGAGAGAGAATCATGGGAGGCCCAGCGAGGGCATGGAAAAAGCCAGGGCCGGTATGCTCAAAACATGCAGACAGCATGGGGCTTGAAACTTGCCTAAGACCCCTGGGAGAGCAAGCAGCTGGAGGAGCCAGACAGCACCTCAGCAGGTAGGCACGCTCTTACCACATCACCTGTGCAGGCCTTGTTGACAGTATGTGCTGGTTTTCTAGTATGTTTTGTCCACTTGACCCAAGCTACAGTCATCTGAGAAGAGGAAGCCTCTGCTGAGAAAATGCCCCCATCAGCTTGGCTTATGGAACAGTTTCTTGACTGGTGACTGGTTTGGAAGAACTCAGCCCACTGTGGGCAGTACCACCCCTGGGCAGTGGTTCTGAGGTATGTAAAAACCCAAACTGAGCAAGCCATAAGGAGCAAGCAATTGAGCAGCACCTCTCCACCGCCTCTGCATCAGCTCCTGCCTCTAGGTTCCTGCCATGACTAATTTTAGTGATAGATTATAAGCTGTAAAGTGAAATAAACCCTTTCCACCCCAAGCCAATTTTGGTCATGGTGTTTTCACAGCAATAGAAACCTAAGACAAGCCATAGTGGTGCACGCCTTTAATCCCAGCGTTCAGAGAGGCAGAGGCACTGTGAGCTTGAGGCCAGCCTGGAAGTCCAGGACAGCCAAATCCACACAGAGAAAATCTGTCTTGAAAAACAAAACAACAACAACAACAACAACAACAAAAAGAACAAAAAGAAAAAAGAAAGAAGGAAGGAAGGAAAGAGAGAAAGAGAGAGAGAGAAAGAAAGAAAGAAAGAAAGAAAGAAAGAAAGAAAGAAACCTAAGACAGACTCCTTCTTCCTGCCTCACAGTTGGCCCTTTCCCAGATCACTTTCTCAATCAGCCAGGCCATACATACAGTGAAAGTGACCCAGCTGGAGTCAGACAAGAAAGCCTTCTCCGTGTTATAAACCTTGGGATTTGGAGACTTACTGCAGCAGAGACAAACCTAACCTACCAATCCATCTTCATCTCTGGGAAGAAAAGGGATGTGGACGTCCAGACTGACCCTCATAGACTTGCAGAGTCACAGATTCTAGGATGAGGGAAAGCCAGCAGGGTCGTGTGGACTCTTCCTACATCTGTTTGAAACCCCCTCTTCTTGCTGACACTGTCATTGGGATCCCCCTCTAACCTCTCTCACCCTGGTCCCCTAGAATTCAGGAGAAGGCCATGGGGCCCATCAGCCTTGCTACCTGTAGTGGATTAAATGGTGGCCTCTCAGAAGATATGTCCAAAATATGCATATAGGTAGACTTTTATTTGGAAAAGTCTACTCGCATATACAATTCAATTAAGGTGGTCTTAACGAGATTATCGTGGATCACCAGGTGCGGCCTAGAGAAGTAAAGACATTGGTGAAACTGGAATGATTCCCTCATGAAAGCAAGAGACCCTCTGGCGAGCAGAACACGAAGACTCAAACAAAGGTTCTCTGTGACAGCCTTTGGAGAGAACCTGTGAGCCTACTGACAACTGACTTCAGACTTCTGGATTGTGGAACCATTTCAGAATAGAGTTCTGTTGGGCTGGGCTGCCTACGCTGTAGTAATTTGTTATAGTAACCATGGAAAATCAACACCCTATTGTAGCAAAATAACTTTTCATCCTGTTCTCCTCTCTTGGATAGAATTCTTAAAGTTAGAGGCTACTGACCGGCAAACACTAATGGACTGGGAAGGAAGCCTGCCTTTCTCTCTCTATCTCTCTCTCTCTCTCTCTCTCTCTTTCTGGTCCCAAGAGCAGAGCCTCAATTATGTTTCAAATGGGGAGAATGCTATCCCACTGAACCGGACTGCCCTGCTTCCTCTCAGAGGAGACATCAGCCACAAGAGAGGCTGAGTCCTTGATTATGGACTATTCAGAATGCAATGTTCTAAATAAAGGACACCTGGAGAATCCAAGCTCAGGGAGGTACACAGCCTCAGACCCCACCCTCAAGAAGGGTTTCTCCAGGCGTAGGAGAGCTAGGGGGAGTTTGTTTTGGGTTTGTTTGGTTGGTTGGTAATTGTTTATTTTTACAAAAAGCCGATTCCACATCTGGAGTGCACTTTATTTCACTTCTCTGCAGAACTGTGATATTCGGCCTCTTTGGTTTGTCCAGTGGAATGTGGACTTGCTGTACAAGTGTAGCTCGGTTCATGGTAAGCCCTTGAAAGACTGAGTAGAGGAACCCACACTTCACACTCTTTTGTTTTTATGTATTTCAATCTTATTTTGAAGAAGGGTTTTATTTTATTTTATTTTATTTTTATTCTCTGCAAGAGGTTTATTAGGAGGGTATGGAGGGAGGGGGGAGCAGGACATGAAGAGAGAGAGAGAAAAGGGAAGGGGCGCCGAGAGAGAGAGAGAGAGAGAGAGAGAGAGAGAGAAAGTAAGAAAGGAGAGTAAAAGAGTGTAAGAGTAAGAGAGAGAGAGTATAAGAGAGTGTAAGAGCCGAAGAAGGGTTTTAATCCATAGCCCAGCCTGACTTTGAAATTACTGTGTAGTCCAGGTTGCGCTCAAACTTGACATCTCTCTGCTTCAACCCTTCACTAACAGAATTGTAAACACGCACCACTGTTGTAAGAGACGATTAATATTTACTACTGGTTTATCTTCTAGTAACACTGCTGTTAATCCTCAGCAGCTGTAAAACCAAATCACCACACAGAGACTGGGTTTTTAGTTAACCTAGAACACAATGCTGGGCAATATTTACTCCCTCCTAAACCTCCAAGCCCTCAGTTTCCTAACATTTAGATTTCCCACATTATACTTGCTTTTTGTGAAATCTTAGGTCTGGTTCATGTTCCAAGTCCTCCAAGATCTCTCCTCCAGCTCTGCTCTCCTCTGCTCTGCTCTTCTCATGCTCCTCCTCCTTCTCCTCATGCCCCTCCTTTTTCTCCTCCCACCCTTTTCTGTTCTCTAGCTCCTCCCCTCTTTCCTGTCCTCTGGCTCCTCCCATTGCACAACATTGTATCTAGTTGCTTTATTTGTGTCCTGTTACACAAGAGTTGAGACAAGATGCTTATAGTGAGTATCAAAATGCAATATCCAGATTGAAACCAGAGAGTTAGGGGTGGGGAAATCAGCATTTGAATTAACAAGGGTAAGGCATATACATTTTAAAAGAACATTATACCAACACACCACCAAGCCTGATTCCATTTCACTTTTTTTTTTAATGTGTATGGGTATTTTGCCTGCATATATGTCTTTGCATCATATACACGCCTAGCGCCCAAGGAGACCAGAAGAGGACATAGGACCCTCTGGAACTGGAGTTACATATGGTAGTCAGCTGCCATGTGGGTGCTGGGAATTGAACCTTGATCTTCTGGAAGAACAGCAAGTGCTCTTAAATGCTGAGTCACCTCTCCAGGTCCAACCACTCCCCAACACCTTTAAAAAAAATCTTTTAAAAATGATTTTATCTTTTATTTTAAAAGATTTATTTCTTTTTATATGCATCAGTGTTTTTTCTGCGTGTACATCTGTGAGAGTCCCAGATTCCCTGGAACTGGAGTTACAAACAATTGTGAGCCGCCATGTGGGTGCTGGGAATTGAACCCCTATCCTCTGGAAGATCAGCCAGTGCTCTTCACCACAGAGACAACTCTCCAGCCCTCCATGTCATTTTAATAATTTTAAAATATGTACATTAATTTAGTGTATTATGAAGAGGTAAGAGTACAACTTTTGTGAGTCAGTTCTCTATCAACTATGTGGGTTCTGGGGATTGAACTCATGTCATCAGGCTTGGCGGCAGGTGCTTTCAGCTACTGAGCCAACTTGCCAGCTGCTGCCCTTCTACGTCATTTTAAACACCTCAAAATATATAATTAACAAATACTTTTTTGGGGGGTGGGGTGTGAGTTCATGACAGGCTTTCTGAATATCCCTGGCTGTCCTGGAACTCACTTGGTAGACCAGGCTAGCCTTAAACTCTGCCTCTGCTTCCTGAGTGCTGGGATTAAAGCATATGCCATCACTGCCCCGCTTTTTATTTTTAACATTTTCATGGTTCTTTTAAAAATATTGTTCCTGAATGTAGCTGCACATGAATAAATTGTTTGATTTTAATTTTTTTCTACAGTGCTTTCAATAATCATCATAGAAATCTAGAAACAATTAATCATAGATTATTTTCTAAGGAAACTGTTTTATTTCCTCATCAGTAAGATTTACATCATGCTTTCTTTGGATGGATTCAATTCACATTTTATTAGTTTCAAACTTACCTTCTAATTTTTGGGTTGGGGAGGACTTGGGAAGCTTGCACATTAAGGACAGTCAGGAGGCTGTAGGAGAGTGAAGATGAGGGTGGTCACAGGAGATACGAGGCCATAAAGACACTGTGGCTAAAAACTCCTTTAAAGCTTGAAACCAAGCTGGAGGGAGCCAGATTGCAAAAGAATTCGACTTTAAGTGTCTTTCCTACCTCTACTTGCCACCTGCACCTGAGAAGCCACAGGGACATCCCTGACTGAATTCTTGCCCCTGCATAACTCCCTTGACCTGGCTAGAAGTCCTGTGCCTACCCACAACTCCCTCCATCTGTTGGTAAGGCTCCCAGCCAACTTCGGATGAGGCTTTGCAAGGGAGGAAAGACAAAGCAGACATCATTCCAGAGGCAGGGGTTCACCCTCCCAGGAAATGGCTTTGCTCCGCTGATCGCTGCACACACACACACACACACACACACACACACACACACACACACATACCTACAGGCCAGAACACCTCTGAAGAAAGCATTCCAGCATTTACTTCACCAGACCCCAGGACATGAAGGAGCCATTCAAGAACACACTCCTTGGATGGAAATAAAATCAGGCTACCAACAAGGTAAGTAGGCTGATGATCCAGATGGTACCTTCTCAATTGCCTAGGCCATCCTGAAACATCAGTATATGCAATGATTCTAGAAGTTTCTAGGAATGAGAATTAGGTATATTATAATCTCCCCTTTAGGCTGAATTCCACAACAACCACTCCAGATGGTTGCAGGCGATAATTACCTCTATTTTAAGCCATAGAGCAGAAGGACTACTCCTTCAAGGAGATGCTACTAAGAACGAAGAAAGCCAAGGAGCCTGTAGCATAGGTCCTCAGACTCTGTGAAGAACCGCTAGTCTACTAGGCTCAGCAAAGCATCACTCCAAAGACACAGAGCTTTTAAAGAGTGAGGCTGAGTCAAAATAAAACAAAAAAGAATAAACAAACAAACTCACAACAACAAAAAACCCAACCCAAAACAAACAAACAAAAAACAAGAACAAAAAACCCAATCAGCTCAAATCATAGACACCCATCTGTTATATCATAGATAATCTATCAAAATAAACAGTGACATTAACAGATTTACATAACAGTGGATTATAACTATGATAATAATACATTGCAGTCATTGAGTAAAATAGGAATGCAAGCCTGTGCTAGTGTGAATGAGGACAGTAAAATGGAAACGAAAGCTTTTCCTCACAGTAAAATTCCAACCCACAAATGAAGAATGGATGAAAATTTAAAAACAACCATTCAGTTACCACCAGTATAGAAGTGTTTCTTCCAATCCAGAGCATCTGCAGGCGGTGAAGCTAGTGGGTGACGCTTTAATTAGAAATGTGAGATGCGCATAGTTTCAGACACCTCCACCCCAAATTCTTACAAACTTCAAAGGGAAAAGCAGTGACTTTACAATGAAATATCTCTACAAAGGCCATCTTAATTGCATGGGTCACACTAAAACCACTCATCACGTTCTCAGACACAAAGATACTATAGCATCTCTGCTGTACTCCTGCCCTTGACCTACAACTAGGGCAGGAGGGAGCTTTAGGCATAAAATCCACATGCTGTAGTCAACGTGTCAAGGGTACAGGAGCCAGGAAAAATCCAAACAACTATTCTGAGTGAAGGAGGCTAAAGAGACAGGAGAAGAGTTTGCACCTGATGACGGGGACCCACCCTTCATAGAAAACTCCATCTGAGGAATGGCCAACACAGGAGTAGCAACTGAAGACTATCCGTAATGATACTGTATCGTGAACTATCTTACTTTGGTGGTTACATTGGCAACATAAGGAGCACATTCTCGAGGGTAGAAACTATGTAGCAGGGTATTCAGGCTTGGGTGGGAGGGAGCTATATTACTTTTGCAAGTCTTCAAAGTAGCGGCTTTCAAACATACTTTTGTCACTTCCTCCAGGAAAAGGCTGCCTCAGTCTTCCCTGGACAGCGCCTTTTTCATTTTACCTTCAGAAAATGGAGGTAGAATGAGGAGCAGAAAGCCAACACCAGGCCCATACCTCCCTGTGTCCCATTGCACTCTCCTCTCTCTTGCTCCCTGATACAGTGTCAGGCCCACCCTTACCCCTTCTCTCCTTCTCTCCCTTCTTTCCCCCTTCCTCCTTTCCTCCTTGTCTTGATGTACGTAGCATGGTCTGGGGTGGTTCAAAAAGCTCATTTTTTTTCTCAACACCTGGAGAAATTCTACAACACCTACAGAACCTGTCATTGAACCTGACACAGCCTGACAAAGGCAGAAAAGAAGAACACTGAATGCTGTGCATCAGGATGCATGCTCCTACCACATGCTCCTTTCCTCTTGTGAAAGGCAAGAAGTGCTTGGAAATGTTCCAAGTCCTCTCTATATATAGCTGGCCCTAATATGGATTGTGGCAACTTCAGCCCTTCTTTCTCAATGAAACGCCATGCTGGAGGTGTCTGGAGTACTTCTATAGCGTTCCACAAGGGCCACAGGGACCTTCCATTCTGTCTAAGTGAAACAGATTGTGTCCCCAGTTCAAAAGTCTGCTGTGCTCTGGAGGGTCTTGTTAAACTTATTAGTTAGAGAGATGGCTCAGAGGTTAAGAGCACTGGTTGCTCTTCCAGAGGGCCCGGGTTCAATTCCCACCACCACACGGCTGCTCAGAACTGTCTGTAACTCCAGAATCAGGGGATCTCTTTTCCATTGTGGACCTTCTGGGCACTGCAGGAACACGGCTAAACAGACATACATGCAGGAAAAACACCCAAGTAAATAAAATAAAATAAAAGCAATAACGTATAATTAGTTAGATCCTGGAAAGAAATTACAGCTTGATTTCCTAATCAGGCACAAACTCTCCATAATTAGTGTTAACGAATACACAGCATACATATGCAAACAATGGGGAGGTATAGAGAACATTTCCTATATTAATGCATCAACAACCTTTCTCAAAACGTTTTTAACTATATCTGTCTATGTATGCCTGTATGTGTATGTCCCTGTGATATAGATGCCAACAGAGGCCAGAGGCATTGGTCCTCCTGAATTTGAGTTACAGGTGATTCTGAGCTCTTTGACATGGCTGCTGGGAACTGAATGTAGGTCCTTTGAAGAGTAGCATATTGCTCTTAGCTGCTGAGCCATCTTTCTAGCTCCAATCCACAGACTTTTATGGAGCTAGCCTGGACTTTTAATTCTTGCATTGTTCAAGCAAGAAGAAAGAAAGAAAGAAAGAAAGAAAGAAAGAAAGAAAGAAAGAAAGAAAGAAAGAAAGAAAGAAAGAAAGAAAGGCTGGTTAGTGGACTTCAAATTGGAGCTCAGGCCTCTGGTCACATCCCTGCCCTCGTGAGCTGCCTACCCTGGCAAATCCACTCTGCCTCCCCCTGCAAAATCTCACAACAGGCATGACATACTCTCCTCAGCTTTCCAGATTTTCAGCTTACCGAGGAGAAACTCTCATCGCACAGAGGCTCTCCCTGCGTCAGCTGCACTAGTGCTTGGACATGAGGTAGTCGCATGTCACATGAGGCAAGCACTCTGAGTCCTCGGAGCTTGCTGCTGTTACGTGCTACATGCTGATATGTGTCTTCCCTCCCCTGGAATTCTGGTATGAAAAAGAACATGGTGAGGAGATCATGCTAGGCCAAGCTAGCTTGCTCTTTACCACAGCTTTCAACCCTAGGCCTGTACCCAGTTACTGTATTTTGATCACTGTTTTACTGTAATTTAATATCCTGTCTACACACACACACACACACATAATCTGTGCCACTACATGTAGGAAAGAAGTCCTTGTGTGAAGCCTGAAAAGAAAATTAGTGACACAAATATCAATTTACCACAGATACATACTCACAATTTTGTACGTGTTCTCATTCAGACTCTCAATGACACAAGGAGAAATTCTTTTATTTGAAACATCTTTGGAAGCCATGCATAATGGTGTAAGACTGTAATCCCAGCACTAACGGGGCTGAAGCAGGGGGACCATGAGTTCAAAGTCAGCTTGGCCTATATAGTGAGTTCCGGGTCAGCCTATGTGACATAGAGAGTCCTTTTCTTGATAGTGAGGGAAAAAAAGAGAGACATGAGTAGCTGTAGGCACCAACCCATGGCCGTAATGGAAACTGGTAAGGCCATCTCCAGGACAACCTCAGTGAAAGTAAAATCGTCCTTTAAATTCTCATTCTGTAACCAAAAACAGTGAGGGAAGATCTGTCTGGTATTTCGCCTACTTGTTCTTCAAAACAAAGTTTCTCAAATAGTCGGGACTTGATGTAACATCTGCCAGACAGCTGTTGTAAAGAAGATAATCTCTGAGTCTATCATAATCTTTGCATTTCTTTTCTCTCCTCATCGAATTCTGGATCCAAGCCACTAGATAGACATGTGTTCTGAAATTCAGAAAGTCTCCCTTTGTTGCCAAGGTATGGCCTGAGGACATCTAACATCTCTTTTGCTAAGCTAGATAAGAAGATGGGCTCTTGACTTCTTGGCAAAGGTGTTGACTTTAACCCTGTTCTAGAGAGAAACTGTAGAGATGAAACCCCAGAATGCACCTGGCCTGACTCCCCAGTCCATTGCTGAGACAGCTCCCCTAAAGAGCAAATAAAACCTAGAACAGAGAATTGTAGACTTGTGGATCTTAAATCCAGCAGGAAACACTAGAGGTCATGTGACTTGCTCTTCTCCCTACTGACCCACTCACTGTTCAGCAGAATGGAGCTCACAGGAAAACTAATACATTCTGCCAACAAACATTCACAAACTCTTGTAGGCATTTAATGCTTGTGACCCTGTCATTTACACGTGCTTAATGAAAGACTTCAAGACAGTAAAAAGGAGGATTTTCTCTATAAAGGTATAAAATCTTCAGGATGCCTGTTGCCCCACACTACTCTCTCTTTTTTTTTTTTTTTTTTTTTTTTTTTGGTGGGGGGAGGAGGTTGAGACAGGGATTCTCTGTGTAGCCTTGGCTGTGCTGGACTTGCTCTGTAGACCAGGCTGGCCTCGAACTCACAAAGATCTGCCTGTCTCTGCCTCCCGAGTGCTGGGATCACAGGCGTGTGCCACCATTCCTGGCTCACACTACTGTGTTCTTAAATCATCATCTATCAGAGAACAGACATCACAACAGAACTGGAGATAGAGGAATATCCAAGATGGACAGAGGAGCAGGAAAAAACCCCAATCCAAGGCAGAGGTAGAATACGAAATGGCCCAAGTTATCTTTGAGTTCCCGAAGAGGAAGGCAGGAAGCCAGCTTCCTGGCCATAGAAAATTGGTTTCTTCTGTCACTGGCCTTCCTCCAGCTCCACATTAGCCTACTCCACAGCGTCCCACAGCCTGAGTGGGTTAAACAGTAAGAATGCATTGTCTTCCAGCTGTGGAGGCTACAAAGCTACCGAGGATGGCATCAGGCTTAGCCCCTCTCAGGCCGGCCTCTTTGCTTTGCAGGTGACAGACTCCTTCTTTCCTGTGACCTCATATGATCTTTGACTTTATAAGGACTGGGTCAAACTGGCTTATGGTCCACCTAACTGACCTTGTTTAACTCAGTCATCCAAATACAGTAACATTCTGCAATATCAGGGCTTCAATATATGAGCTTTTTTTTGTATGTGTATATGAATACAATCCAGCCCATAACAGTTAAAAGAGTTCTTTTCAAAGAAATATGGTGCTGATAACCAAAATATTTGTAGGGTTCCAAAGTTGGGTTTTTTTTTTTTGCTTGTTTATTTGTTTGTTTTGTTTTGTTTTGTTTTGTTTTTGACAAAACAATTAGAAGTATGATTGAGTTTACACATTGTCCTAGGCCTTGAGCTAATAGGGAGTAGCAGACGGCTCTGTTCAACTAAGTCCCTTCTCAAGATCTAGATTCTGACAGTCTCCAGACAACAGTCTAGGAATGAGGGCCCAGGACCAAAAGGAACAAAATGTGAGCCTCTAGGGTCATTTAAATTTTCCTGGAAACCATATTAAAGAAAAAATTAGTGGCTAAAAAGATAACTCAGTGGCTAAGAATGCTTTCTGCTCTTGCAGAGGACCCCAGATCAGTTCTCAGCGTCCATGCCGGGTGACTCACAACAACCTGTGACTCCTGCTCCAGGAGACCCAAACCCCACTTAGCCCCTCTGTGGGCATCCATGCACACATCACACACAAAAAACAAAGTAAAAAATTTTAAAAATAGGTGCAATAAATATTTAAATATATTTACTATAACTCAATATACCCAGTCTTTTTCTTTCTTTCCTTCCTTCTTTCTCTCTTTTCTTTCTTTCTTCCTTCCTTCCTTCCTTCCTTCCTTCCTTCCTTCCTTCCTTCCTTCCTTTCTTCCTTCCTTCCTTCCTTCCTTCCTTCCTTCCTTCCTTCCTTCCTT
>NW_026596064.1:9618124-9622483 GCF_907164565.1 Psammomys obesus
TTCCTTCCTTCCTTCCTTCCTTCCTTCCTTCCTTCCTTCCTTCCTTCTTTTCCTTCCTTCCTTCCTTCTTTCTTTCTTTCTTTTTTTTTTTTTTTAAGACAGAGATTCCCTGGCTATCCTAGAACTCACTCTGTAGACCAGGCTGGCCTCAAACTCAAAGATTCACCTACCTCTGCCTCCCAAGTGCTGATACTAAAGGCACATGCCACCTCTGCTCGGCTTGCTGTTATGAATTATCAGTGAGAGAGTCCATATTCCTCCTGTGGTGATGTGCCTCCGGGCTATGGCAACTATTCTGACTTAAAGCTTATTTCAGTACAGACTGTCCAGTGCTCACAGTTTGGGAGCCAGAGGCTGCTACATTCCACGGTGCAGATCTGAGGACTCATGGGATCGATAGTGGCCCAGGTAACTAACCTATAAAATGCCTCAAAATGAGGCAGAGGAGGTATTCCATAAATGAGCAAAGATTAAACTTAAATCTTCATGGGGTCTCAAGAGCAGCCAATGCCTTCTGAGATGCCCACAGAACTCTTCAAACTGCCTAGTGCATGGGGCCTTGGTATCAAGGGAGTGTTTTCAAGCCTTAGGAACTCACCAAGAAGATGAGTAGCCTAGGAGGAATATTTCCTTCCATATTCCACTTACTCAAGACCAAGAAAGAAGTCTTCCCTTCACCCTCAATGCTGCAAGCCACTGGTCAAACTGTTTCCCCACCAGGAATCAAATAAGTTTATTAAGAAATATCTCACATATCACCTTCCTGTCCCTCTTTCCTTTCAGCCCAGACTTTTCAAGACTTCAACCCGAACAGAATAGAAAGATGGGTTTTTTAATCTGAAGGCCAGACTGTGTGTTATGATGGTGTGAGACAAGGAAATAGTCACCGGGTCTTAGAATAAGGGAGCAATCGCAACTGGTGAAAAACTTTGCAAGCCAGTAGCTTTACAGGATGAATACCAGGGAAAGTGTGAGAAGAGAGATGCTCCCAGACCCCCCCCCCCATAGGGTTTAATCCAGATAAGAAAATATACCAAGCTGCCTGACAGGCAGAACCTGCTCTTCACCACAGCAAAACAGGCTTTCTCCTATTGCCTGCCCCAATTCAAGTCACCTGAATGTGTTTTCAGTCAGAAAGAACCCTAAGGCTATCTGTACCTAAGGCTTTCTCTAGAAGAATATTTCTGCAGAGATCCCCCATATACATATGTACTATCTATAATGTATATTAAGTCAGTGACTTCAAGAAGCTCCCTGTGAGGTTGAAGAGAAAGCTGAGGCACTCGGAGTTGGAAAACAGTGGATACGGAGGACTTTAAATTGATCCCATAACCTCCAGTCTACATAAATAATACAGGGATACTGGGATGTTAATGTACTTCAGTGAGTAGTAAATAATGCAGCCTTAATGTAGTTGGTTGAATGGATAAATGAATGAATGAAAAGAAGACAATGAACTTCCTTGAAATTTCTCAAAGGACACTGTTTTTAAATTTAAGTATGAGATCACAAATCCTCAGGAAATGGACCAAAATATCTTCCCCTGATTAATATTACTTAGGGACATCAGAAAGCCTTTCTTTCTACTACAGCCCAGTGGGACAGCATTTGCCAAGTGTGGCATTTCCCAAATCATTATGCAGAGGACGTTTGACAGCATCCATCTCTTGTTTTTCTGCAACCATATTTAGACAGCCCAGTAGCAGGAGTTTATCATTAGGCAAAGCAGCCTCCATGGGGAAAACCATGATCTCGGTCACACACAGACAGACAGCCACTTACAGAGGGACTGGCCTACTCAGCCTGCGAGAATTCCCATAGCAGGTACCAAAGAGATTGACAAAGGAATTTGCTGGTGAGAATTGGTCTTCTGAGGGAGAAATGTATCTGCCTGCAGACCATGTTTGTCTCCCAAGTTCTAAGCACTCTCCTCTCTGGATTGACCAATCATTCAAAGGATCTAAGGCACCATGGTCAAATTTAAAGACATCTAGAGCTAACAATGACCAGTACTCACTTGTTGGCATGACCTAGGTGTCACCCCTTTATGTTCTCTGCCACTCCCTCACCAGATACTCCTATCTTTCACTCTGCCTTCAAGTACCTTCCATGTGACAGGCCCAGGCACCATTTTCACAGTCTTTGAGAGAGCGGCTAAGCAACATAAGGCACTCTGTGATCTTGTAGACCTACAGCAAAAGAAACATCACCTGGTCGGTACTTTCATTTTGTTAATGGAGAAACTGATGTTTGCTTTCTCACCATACAGCCAGCTATGGCCAAAGGTGATTCTATGAACTGGCCTTCCTAGTTCTGGGTCTGGTGCATTTGTGGAGTGTGGTGGTTTCTTTTTTTATGACTTTATTTATTCTTATTTTATGTACATGGGTGTCCTTCCTGTTTGTATGTGTGCGTGTGTGAGGGCCTGAAACTGGAGTTATAGACAGTTGTGAGCTGCCATGTGGGGGCTAAGAATTAAACCCAGGTCCTTTGGAAGAGCAGCTAGTGTTCTTAATCACTGAACCATCTCTCCATCCCTGAGTATTGTGGCTTGAATGATAATGGCCCTCATAAGCTCAGATATTTAAAGTCCCCAGTCAGTTGAACTGTTCAGGAAGGATTAGGAGGTGTGGATTTGGAGGAGGCATGCTGCTGGAGATGGGTTTTGAGTGAGGTTTCCAAAGCTCATGCCATTCCCAGTTACCTGTCTCCGCCTCGCCACTGTGTCTCAAGATGTGTGCTCTCAGCTACTGCTCAGCCACGCCTGCCTGCCTATCGTCACACCCCTCATCATGATGGTCACAGACTTGGACTTACTCTCTGAAATTGTGATTCCCCCAATAAACTGTTTTGTTTTCTATAAATTGCCTTGGTCGTGGTGTCTCTTCACAGTAGCAGAAAAGCAACTAAAGTGGGGAGCTATGAGGGATCCCTTCCTAAATATCGCCAGCCGCAATGGGAAGAGACACCAGTAGAGGTAAACGGGGCTTTGGGGGTGGGGGCAGATTCCACCTCCACATTCTGTGGCAGGATGACCATTGGTGTCCTTTTGCTCACATGCCCCCCTCCGAGTGCTCACCGCACCTTTCCTCTTGGCAAGTTTCTCTCCCTCAGCTGAAGAGCAGAGATACTAAGAGGGCTAGTTCCTGGAACGTTTGCAGGAACTAAGTCAGTTAATGCTTCTGAAACAACGAAAATAATGCGTAATCCAGGAAGCCCACCTGGAGCAGGATAACGCAGTATTTCTCAGGTGTGGTGGCACACACCTTCAACCCCAGCCCAACAAAGGCAGCGGCAGGTGGATCTTTGTGAGTCTGAAGCCAGCCTGCTCTGAAGTGCAAGTTCCAGGCTATACAGGGATACATGGCGTGACTCTGTCTCAAACCAGTAACAAGAAAAAGTCAAATAATCAAACAGCCTCATCATTTTGTTCTCCTTCAATATCAAAATACTCTTGCTAAAACTCCAGTCTTTAAACAAAACAAAACAAAAAAATTCCCTGGAGTGTTTCTTTGGACAGCAGGGTGGGGCACGGTAGGAAGGAAAAAAAAATCTGCATTTTTAACATCTAAGTGTTATGATGCTACTGTCTGAGACAGAAAGGCTTCTTGGAAAATCTGTTTTAACACAGCATTCAGCGATCCTGGTCATCTGGTGCTTGTCCGCCATTCCCAAACTCATAGCTCAAAACTCTTTGGCCTAATCCTCCTGCAGGTTCCAGACCATCTTCAAGAAAAGTTAAAAAGCCACATCAAGTCAATCCCACTCACTTCTCCTTAAAACTTGTGCTGTTGGGGGCCGGGTGGGAGCTGAGCTCATATTCAGCAGAGTAAGGCCATGCTGGAAGGTCTCCATGGGAACTCATCTCTGTGACTTTGCCTAGAGAGAGCTTAAACGCCGAGAGGGACAAAACATCTAGAGTTCCTGTTCTGTTTCTGAATCTCCCTTAGAGACCAGACTCCTTGCTGGCCTCTCTAAGTAACTCAAGAGATGTCAGGTCTGTGTTTGAGAAAAGGAAGTTGAGAAGGGAAGGCACAGGGACAAAAATGAGCCCGCAACCAGTGGAGCAGCTAGCTGAAATCAACCAGGACTTTGAAATTCTGTGCACACCCATGCCTCCCAAACCCATTAACTCATCAAATGAAAAGAGAGTTTTGTTTTTCTTTCCTCATGACAGAGCAAACTTAAACTGACTCCTTTAGAAACCAAAGCCTGACATATCCGTGGCCTCGTCTGAGAACTGCATAGCTTCCTTGCGCAGCTGTGAAATCCAAGTGCCTCTGAAAGGTGTTTAGAGTCAGAGGAAGAAGAGGAAGAAGAAGAAGAAGAAGAAGAAGAAGAAGAAGAAGAAGAAGAAGA
>NW_026596064.1:9622493-9663793 GCF_907164565.1 Psammomys obesus
AAGAAGAAGAAGAAGAAGAAGAAGAAGAAGAAGAAGAAGAAGAAGAAAAAGAAAATCCCTGTAAATTTCACTGAAGGAGGCTTCCCCTGATCAAAAAAACATGATCAAAACCATTGGTATCAGCCAGGAGTGGTGGTAGACACAGGTAATCCCAGCATGCAGAGAGGCGGAGCAGCAGGCAGACCTCTGTGAGTTTGAGCCCAGCTGTGTCTACAAAGCAAGTCCAGGTCAGCCAAGACTACACAGAGAAACCTTGTCTTGAAAAAAAAAAAAAAAAAAAAGACTCTCTCTAGCACCAGGGAAGAAAACTCTATTCTCTTTCATTATTGGGTCAACTATTTTCCCCTAAGGAGCATGCCTATCTAAAAAGAGGGTATTTGACACCTGTTAAAAGTCATCCATAGTATGTTACAGTGGGCCCTAAATCTGGTTGCTGGTATGCTTTAAAAAGAGAAAAAGGCCTTGTGACGTCACGGATACTCCAGGCAGTATCCACACTGATAAAGGAGGCAGAATCTGGAATAACCCAGTGAGAAGCCAAGGTTTGCAGACTACTACCAAAACCTAGGACGAGGGAATACAGATTCTCTCCAGGGTCTATGGAGAGAAGACCATTTTCCAGCTGCTGTTCCCATACTGTGAAGTACAAACATTTCAGCTATCTGAAGAAACCTTTTGTGATCATTTGTCACAGCAGCTCTGGGAAACTAAGATACTGCTTCCTGGGCTCCTTTCCTGATAACGGACTACTGGGCAATCCTCATGTCAGTCTTGAAACACCCCCAAGACAATCCAGCTAATAAAAATCTGTGGAAAACAGGATCTGGTGTTGAATCCAGAGGTTTCCTTAAGCTAAAGCAACCTGCCTGGCACTGAGTTCCTGGCTGGAACTAAAGTTTTCAAAAAGGGCATTTCAACTTCATTATAGGGCGCCCTCTCTCCCGGGGGAGTGAAGTTAGGGGCAGAAGTTATCAAATTTCCTAAAACAGCAGATCTCAAACTGTGGGGTATGACCCCTTTGGGGGTTGAATAACAGATATTTACATTCAGATTCATAACAGTAGCAAAATTATAGTTGTGAAGTAGCAATGAAAATAATTTTATGGTTGGGGGTCACCACAACATAAGGAACTGTATTAAAGGGCCGCAGCACTAAGAAGGTTGAGGACCATGGCTCTAAGCAAAGAAGCCGCCATGGGGTGTGAGCTTTGCCACGTGGGGCTGTCCTGAGCACAGGGATTGATGCCAGAAGGAAGAGCTATATGTCACTGGCCTGGCGGCCGAGCTCAGAAAGAACCGTCCACTAGAGCTGAGCGCTATGTAGCTCTGCTGAGTGCTGGCCATTAACCAGGAACAGCTCCGCTACTCCACCCTCTGAAAAGTTTAGCTTTCTGCTTGAGATGGCTAGAAGCAGTTTTCACCATCAACAAGCAAAACAAGGCAGAAACACCTGCTTGTACCCAGTGCCTCCTCTCCCCAAGCCCCAACTGCTCTCAAACACGGATGGAGGGTAAAGAAATTCCTAGGGGTATCGAATACTACGCCTGACCCCCCACACACACTCATACACACACTCACACACATACACACACGTACACCATACACACATACACACACATACATACAGTGGCAGCCACGGATATAGTCCTTTGTCTTCTAGTGTGCTTTATATACAGATCTTTAATTTTTTTTTTTTTTCTCAGAAATCAAAACAGTGTTGGATAAAAGTTCTCTCCTCTAACTGGCGTGAGTACTTCTTCCTACTCAGACAAACCTCATGCTTTGACCTGCCACCTCTCTCTGGCTTTGTTTGGTCCGGAGGAACCACTCTAGCCTAGGCCTCGAGCAAGTTTATCCTTCGAGTGTCCCTCCTTCCTCTGCTCCGTTGTGATCTTTCCGTCTCACACAGAGGATACCCCTAAAACATCCTGTGGAAACCAAAGAGGTGCACATCACAAGTAAGGAGACACGCAGGCATCTCACGCAAGATCATAAGGCAGCTCAACTCAGCTTCCAGGAGCATTTGATGCGTTTCAGCGTTTCATTAAGACCAGGAAGAGCATGGACCAACAAACCGCCCTTCCATGTCCACTTCAGGCTGCTGTTGACATTGACAAATCATTCCTCAAGTCTGCTTGAAGATCTGCTTGGACACTGGCATATGTCCCCTGCACATGTTCAGCTGGATTCGAAAAATAAACCTGAAGAATTCCTAAAGTTCTCAGGGGCAAAACCAGCTTTCACCCTCAGAAACCTGGGAAAGGTACGTGTCTCGGAGAGTTATTAGGTCTTTCTTTCTTTCTTTCTTTCTTTCTTTCTTTCTTTCTTTCTTTCTTTCTTTCTTTCTTTCTTTCTTTCTTTCTTAACTAAATCAGTGTGCTCACCTGAAAAAGCCAGCCTATGGGGAAGGTGTTTCATTGGGTGACCATTTGGCTAGAGAAAAGTGAGCTTTGTTTTCCAAACCCTTGTCCTGTCCCCAGGGCTGCAAACAACACCAGTGCCAACTCCTCTCAAATCTGAGGCACCATTGTACCAAACTGAACAAGTCAGTTACTCTTCCTGTGCCTTGGGGAATAGAAACACACACACACACCAAAACACCAAAACACAGACAGGACTGTAGCATAAGCCAGACCATGGGACTGAAAAGATTAATATTTTCCATGGTCACATGAAAGACAGTGTGGAATGTGAAGGGCTCAGTGTACAGTATTGCATTTCTATTGCACTTGAATTAGTTATGGGGTGACACTTTGACTGCTTCCTCTGTAATTCTCATAACTCCACCTGTCTGACATTTCCTTCCTCCCTGGGGCACATGGAGAACAGGTCCCACTTTGTGAAGAGAGGCCACCCTGCAGGGTCTCAGGAGCACGCGGCAGAGCACTGGCAGGAGGAAGTCTCTAAGGCCCTCGGACAACAAGAGGTTAACTGCCCCAGGACCTGTTTAGGAAGAACAGAGACAGCTCCTCATAAAAGAGAAAAAGAAGCTGAAATCCTTTCGCTGCCTTGTAGCCCTCAGGGACAACACTTACTGAATCACCAACCCGACTCCTCCTTCCGGATCTGAGTGGCCATTCAGAGAGAAATCACAATGGCCAGAGGCTTAGCACACATTGTCCAGAAGAAAGGCAGACAGAGCTAAGTGGAACTCGAGGAGGGATGAGAATGCCAGGAATGGAGGCGGGAGATGAACCTAAAACACCATCCCTGCAGGGCCGCCAGCTGCAGGCAGAATGTCTGCAGGTTGACAGCCCCGTCCTCACTTTCCTTGGGCCTGAGCCAGAGTTTCAGCTGGTGTTGCTCTTGAGAGCAGACAGATGCTGGGAGCTGCCCCACTGTGAGATCACTAGCTCAAGCACGGAGGCAGAGTCTTCCGTGTTAAGTAAATTTTAGGGAGATCACCTTTGCAAAGCTCCTGAGGACCTCGCCATGATGTGACGAGGAGGGGAGTTGCTCCCCAGGAAAACAAGGCTAGGGGGTGATGGGAACTCTAGGAGGTGTTTGGGTCATGCGAAACCTGCCGTTGTGAAGGAATTGCTCTTGGAGACTAGATTAGGTGCCCTGGGTGCTGGCTGTCCCCCTATCTTGTCTCTCACACGCCCCACATTCCTGTTTTCCGCCCGTGCACTGACTGACTCGGGCACAAGGCCTTCAGCTGATGTGGCCGTCTAATCTGAGGCTTCTAGCCCCTCCCCCCAGAATCATGAATCAGAATAACTCTCTTTCCTTCATAAATCCCTCAGCCTCAAGCATTTTGAAAACGTTTCAAGATGGACACCGAATGCAAACTGGCACTGTAGACCTGGAGGAATCGATGGGCGGGTGCACATAGCAGTGCTGAGGGAAAGGAGAGGGAGGATATGAGGCGCTGGGGAGATGGCTCAGTAGATAAAGTACTTGCTGCTGTGCAAGTGTGAAGCGAGCACACACACAAACACTCATAAAGGCAGGCACACACAAGTACACACACACACACAGGTGTGAAATAACAATGATAATTAAAAGAGGAAGGAAGATATTAATTTCCTCACAAGAGAACATGTGCCAAGGCTTGACGTGAAAGCAACTAAGACTGTTCCCGTGGTGTGTGGCGTCTAAAAGGCGCTACTAAAATCTTGGACAGGCTGCATCCTGCAGAGAGATGTGACAACGGCGAAACCCCTTGGAGTGGGGTAAGCTCCTTAGATGATCTGCTTCTGAGGCTCCTATCAAGCAGGGGCTTACGCGTGAAGGCATGGACACAGAGGCCTCCGGCGTGAGCCAGGGAAACCTAGTCTCGTAACTAATGGGCTCCAGACTTGTGGACTCACACCTTTGCACTTCAGAGCCAATAGGCACAGATTCTAAACCCACGTAGAAACGAGGGGCCGAGGGACTCTCTGTAGCTTACGTCTATGTGACTTATGGTAAGTATGCTGATCTAGAAAATGGACCCCAAATTCCCAAGAACTCAAATACAGCATTTATTTCTGGTTGATGTATCACTTTTGGAGCAGGTCAGTGAGTCAACTGGGTGACCCCTTGACACTGACTTCGGCAGGGACGTAGCCTGGATGGCTACTGCCATTCACCACGTGGTTCTGAATGATGGCTTGGCTATTATTTTTCTTTGGCTAAAAGGGCAAAGAAGCGAATGGGCAAGTACTTGAGATACTGGGGGGAGTGGGCATACCTGCTCTCCTACTTACCTGCCATTGGCTGTAACTCAATGACGTGGCTGTGCCCAGCTGCAAGGGCTTATGGGGACTGTAGTGTGGCTGATGTGCAATAAGAAGGAAGCAGATCTGCCTTGGCTGTTCATAGTCTCCGCCATCATGTGATGGTTTTATGGAGCAGGGTTCAGAGCATGACCACTGCCTACCCCATGAAGACTAAAATCATCTACTTTCCCTTTAGTTCTTTAACTGTTTGTGTTAAGTTGATTCTGAGGTTCAGCACTCAGGTCTTTAGGGGATATACCATGGCCTGTGGCAATCCTGCTCTGGTTCCTGAGCCACACCCAGATCCAACAGGGATTGGAAGCTCTTTCTCCGGGTGCCTCAAAACACACCACTTTCCTCATCCTGCTGTGAGTCACAGACTATGGGTACAATGTAGCCCAAAGGCCGAGGAAGGGTCCCCAGGCTCTGAGGAGGAACTCATGGGATCAAGAATCCTACCCAGAGTAACCAGACTGGCCTAGCAAGCTTAAGCCCTCAGACAGAGGTCACCTGGCTCTAGGCAGAGAGTACAGAGAGACATTAGTGCCTACCAGAGGCGTGGGTAAGGTTGAATCTGGCAGACAAGGCTTTAAGCCAGACCTGACATCAGCTGTCTAACCCTTTTGCCATGCCACAAAGAATATGAAGAATTTGGGGGCAAGAGTGGCCTACAAGGGCAGGTAATGAGGGACCTGATTTCCTAAGAAAGAAGAGGACTCTCTGTAGTTTGGAAACACATGGAAGTATTCATGTAACCACAGGCCACCTCTGACATCTTACTGTCTCCATCCACTCTAGCTCAAATCAGGTGATGTCTCACAGAAAGGAGCTATGGACTCTTCTTCATGCTCTTGCATCTCTCCTGGGTACCAGAAAAAAAAAAAAAAAAAAAAAAAGTCCTACTTCTATAAAGCAGCAGCTTCACCCATCTAGAAATAATCTCTGAAAGAAAAAGATAGCAGTGATAATTTTATAGAGTACCCGGCACCCAGCACCCTTGGCAAACATTTGAAGCACTGTTGTGTAAAGTCCCATGATGATCTATGAGTTGGTATTCTAATTTCCAACAAGGAAACTAAAGCTCACGTAGTTCAGTAACTTGCCTGTGCTCACACAGGTGGAAAGAGGTTGAGTCAGTCTTCTGGCTGACTGCAGAGCCTAGGAGCCCAGCGCTAAGCTCTGGGGCTTTGGCATACACGTCACCCCTAGCAGGGCCACAGGACTTCCTACCTGCCTGCCTTACCGCACCTGCAAGCCTCCACCTCCGCAGCTGGGACCTGTTTCCTCTGTGCTAGCCGTGACCTCTCTGTCACCTCCTTCTGCCCCCACGTTTGCTGGGCCTCCCCCTCACAAATGCCCTGTTGGGCTTCAGCTGTTCTTCCCGGTGCTGGCTGGGCAGCTGCCCGACCTCCCACACTGAAAAAAAAAAAAAAAAAAAAAAAAAGAGTCTCCAAGATGTAAGTGCCTCCCATGCCTGAGTTAACATATACACGCTCTTCCGCCGTCTCCACCTCTCAGTCTCTTCACTTCAGGAAGCTCTTGAGGAGACTTGGAATTGTGCCCACATCTATGCTGCGGCTTCCTGTCACCTCTCTCCTGGAGCCCAAAAGGTGGGGAAGCAAGTTCATTCTTAGCCTGCTATCAGGCCAAGGTCTGCTCTGTGCCGCGACCTGGCAGGCTGCCATTGTACCTGCTTGAGCAACACAGAGGTGCAGCCTTGATCTTCACCCAGGCAAACAGCCACACGGTGAGGTTAAGCCCTAGACAGGCAGGAAAGACCAGGGGTTACTCTTGACCCTGCCACCACCTCCGGCCTTGATCTCAGACATTAGCCGTCCTTACTCCATGCCTGCATCTTCCCTTTAGATGGTAGGAGAGCAACAGGCCCTGTGGGAGGAGCTGTTACTTCTGGAACTCTCTGGGAAAAGATAACATTTTTTAAAAAGCAAGTCTTTTCAGTGATTTTTTTTTTTTTTGTGGGAATCCTTACTTGACACAACCAGTAATGGTCTCTTCAGAGGCAGTCAATAGGTTCTGGCTCTATCTGAATCCTTCCTATTTTGTTTTTTCTAAAGGTTAATTCTGCAGATGAGTGCGGGAAGGAGACAGTGAGGGTCTTCCTTGTGAGGACATGTCATTTAGTACATTTCTCCTTGACCTTCTTTCTGGAAAGTTTGTGCCCAGGCCAAACCTTTGTGATGGTGACAATAAATGTCCTTAACCCCCCCCCCCCCCCCCCCCCCCCCCCCCCGCAATCAGCTCTTCCTAAGCTATGGAAGACTTGGCAGAACAGGGCACTGGGCACCACAGCTGGTGTCTCAAGGAGCTGGCTTTTTAAAAAGCTGATGTGAATGACGGCACATTCAAAAGATTTGCCAAAAAATCACCAAGATGGGTGGCCTTCCCAGAGGACAGGGGCAGACAAAGTAGGCCAAAGGGTACAGGATCAAATCCAGAGGCTGAAGCATCTAGGGAGCCAGAGAAAGCACAGTTTAGATCCTGCTGACTGGCTCTCAGGAAGATCTTGAATGCATTCCCGCACCTATTCTACAACTACTTTGCAATTCACACTCTTAACAAACAAACAAAAGAAAAAACAAACCATGTCTCTCTATCTTCCCATTGCACAGACTGCTGAGGGCATAGGAAACCCAACCTCTAACAGCACCAGGTTCTGCCTCCCCTCTCCCCAGCTCCTCCTCCATTCCCAGCCCAGCCTACGCCAAGAGAAATGGAATTCAACCTTGAATTTCATTCAAGGGAGACCACAAAATAAATGGCCTTGTGTAAGGGTTTGGGGGAAGGAGAGGGTTGTCAAGTCATCAAAGCCACAAGGGGAGTCTTCAGATTTTCAAGACTTTTCTCTCTTTGGGGAAAAGCTTTGTTCCCCCAACATTCAAGTCAGTAAGTTTAAGTGTACTTGGAAAAAGCCCAGGAGGCTGGATCTTAAAGATGCCTCCCCCTGTCAGCCTTGACTACAAACCTCCCAGAGAAAGGGTGTAGGGAACACGGGTCACGCCCACTGCCCTGTGACATTCTTATTCTCTCAGAGGGGAGAGCCAACCGGTCCTACGGGTGTCAAAAAGTCAGAAGAGATGGCTCAGAGCTGGAAAGCACGTACTGCTTTCCCAGAGAACCCGAGTTCAGTCCCCAGGACCCATGTCCAATGGCTCGAGGTAATCCAAAGCCTCTGACCTCCACAGGCACCTGCACTCAAGTGCCCGCATGTGCTCTTGAGCACACACACACAGAGAAAGAGAAGTAAATAAAAATACACCTTTGGAGGGTTTTTGTTTTGTTTTGTTTTGCCTGAGCAGAGATCATTTTTTTTTACATACTTATCCTCCCTCTGGCTCAGGCTGTAGAAGTTACCAGGAAACGCCCACTGTCTAGTGCTACATACTCCAAACAAACAGCCTGACCTCTGTCCTGGTGCCCCAGGCAGCTGTGGAGGCAGGGAGGGAGGCAGTGAAGGGGTGCGGGGTGTCTTCCACTATACTCAAGGCAGAGGGCTCCTATGCTTTGCAAGGGAAAGACTGTTGGGCGGGTAACCGGGCTGCCACGGTGGGCTGCCGGTGGGAGTCTCGGAGCTCAGGAACACCTTCATTGGAAGTGCTTCAAGAAACAATCGATTCCCTTCTCTTCCTGGCCCACCCTGCAGGGAAGCTGTTTCCTGGGACCCAGCAGCTCCTGGAGGCCAAGGACTGGGGTGACATACCTGAGGCTACAGGCCTTGGCCAGTTTGAGAACTCAATTCACTCATCTGTCTGCTGCGGCCATGCCAGCCCGTTACATAAGATACTGACCATAGCACAGTGGCAAAGCCTATCCACAACCTCATCCCCATCCCGTGTTGCTAAAACAAGGGCTTTGGGAGCTCAGAAGTGAGGCCTGGAGGTCTGGGGGAGAATGGACCCCCTCTGTGGATAAGTTTCAACTGATCCTCCATCCACCTCCTCTCAGCCTGGCCAAGCCAACCGGAGAGGTAGCTTGTCAGAGAGAGAGAAGGAGACTGCTCACCCATTTGACTGGTTTTGGCAGTGAGGTTTCGTTCTTAGGGGGATGGGGAGGAGACAATAAGGTCACACATTGCAGAGAAGCCCTCCTGTTTGGAGACAGACCTCCTGACTCTATCAGACGCAGCCGTATGGCTTTGGATAGGATGAACCATGCTCCTTCTCACAGCCTAGGAAGCTGGCAGCTGACCAAGAGGGGGGAAGGTTTCCTCGGCATCTCTGGGTCTCCTACCTTTACATTCTTACATTGTACTTTTGTGCTGACATACTTACATACATTGTACTTTTAACTTACATGCTTACATTGTACTTTTCCTTCTGGTGGCTCCGGGACAGTGACTCTTAATCTCTGTGCACCTGAGTGTACTCTGGGGAACTTTGAAAATGTAAAGTTGCTGGGTGGTGGTAGCACTCACCTTTAATCCCAGCACTCCAGGAGGCAGAGGCAGGTAGATCTCTGTGAGTTCAAGACCAGCCTGGTCTACAGAGTGAGTCCAGGATGGCCAGGGATACACAGAGAAACCCTGTCTCAAAAGCAAACAAACAAAAAACAAAAGAAAGAAAGAAAATGCCTTGTGCCAGTCTTTACTCTGAAACTCTAAAATGCTTGAGCAATTACCACTGTTTCTTTTTGTTCCATGCTTTTCATGACGATGTGTGTGGTGTGTGTGTGTGTATGATCTGTGTGAGTATGTGTATGTTTATTGTGTGTGTATGTTTGGTATGTGTGTGCATGGTGTGTGTGTTTTGTATGTTGTATGTGTGTGTGTATATGTATGGTGTGTGTAAGTGTGTGTGTGTGCATGGTGTGTGAGTGTGTTATATGGTATGTGCATATGTATATGGTGTATGTGTGAATGTATATGGTACGTGTGGAGTGTGTGTATATGTGTGTATATATGATGTTTGTGTGTTTGAGTGTGTGTGTGTGTATGGTGTGTGTATACGTGGTGTGTATGTATGATATGTGTGAACAGAGTATGTGTGTATGGTATGTGTGAGCGTGTGTATATGTGTTTGTGTATGTATGCTTGCACATTTTATATGTATGTGAGTGCGTGTGCGGGCACACGTGTGAGGGAGTATCCATGTATGTGGGTATGAGTGCATGTGGGAGCTGATGCCCAGAATAACCCTCCACAGCTCTTCCACCTTATTCAGTATGGCATGGTTTCTAAATCAAACCCAGAGCTCGCCGTTATGGCTGGTTCTGTCCTGTTTCCGCCTTCTGAGTCTGGAGTTACTGCCGCCCATGATGCTGGCACTTAGCTAGGTTCTAGGGACCCTAACTCCGGTCTCCACTCTCAAGCTGTGAGCATTTCCCCATCCCCTCAAGTGTCATTGTTTGTGCTTCCTGAGTAAGAAAAGCCAGGCAAACGGAAAGAGAGGGAGGGACGGTGGGAGAGGGGTCTGGAGAAGGGGAACAGGAGGAGGAAGAGCTGAGGAGAGGAAGGTCAGCGGGTGAGCGCACAGAATGTGGTGCCCACTGGATCCGAAGGAAAGTGGAGGCAAAGTTCCAGGAGGAAGGGGGATGACTTTGAGAACTAATGGTGAGAGGGGCAGTTCGGTGACTCCAGAGGCAGTAGGAGAGGCCAATACAGGGCTGCACCAGAAGCCGGGACAGGAACGCCAGCCTGGTCTCAATTTCCTGGAAAGGCAAACCTGACTCAGGCCGAGCATGTCCCAAAGAGGACTTAGCCCCAACAGTTATTGTGTCTGTCCCCAGACTCCTACTCTCCTTGGGGTAGAGACAGTAGTGAGGGAGGGGCAGTGTGACCCTTACTCACTAAGCAGTGTCTCGGGCTGTGCCCCACCCAGGCCACAGGAACAGAGGTCAGGCAGGGAGCTGTGTTGTCAGGTTCAAGTCTGCCCCAGGCCTTGGCCTTTCCCTGCTTTTGGGATAACAGAACGTGACTCCTGAGGAGTGGGTCTCCTCTCTGGCTGCACGCCCAAGCCATCTGGGAAGCTTTAACAGAATCTCTTCCAGGTGCACACCCATGCCAATTACAATCACCTCTGGGTGGGACTCAGGGCCTGAGATCCCTAAGGAGCTCCAAAGCTTAGAGCAGCTGAGAATTCAGTCCTGTAGGGTGTGTAAAGAGGACCTCAAATAGCACGTTATGAAAATGGCATTTCCTCTCCCAGAATAAGGTTTGGACTGTATCTCACTCTGACTGCCCCACCCCACCTCGCCCTATCCCCCAGCATACCCTTCCTCCCTCCCACACCAGTGGTAGGGTCAAGGACAGGCCTGACCTCTGTGACCCACGGGCCTGTTGTGCAGCTGGGGCAGGGCCTGTTTCCCACAGCTGTGGTTTGTGAGACTGCAGGCCATGTCTTGGGAGGGAGAGGCTTGGAGGCCCCGATTTCAGGCAGAACTTCATTCCAGGAGGCCGGACAGGAAAGAAGAGACGTGGTAGATGATGTGTGAGGAGGGATGGGGTGTGGCTCGAAGCCAAAACCAAGAGGGTGATTTTCAGCACTCAAGAAACCCCGTGGGAGGGACAGAGGGTGTGGGCAATGGGAGAGGTTCTTTGTGCCTTTTGGCCAAGGCAGGCTTCACCTCACAACAGGCAATTTCTCAAGCATTTGTGAACGAGAAGCCAGGAGAGGATAGACTATGACAGGTCTCATCTCTGAGTCCCAGAGGGGACACTTAAAAGATGAGGGGGTTCCCCTGGGAGAGAAGTGGCAAAGAGATATAAAGGGACTGGGAGAGCCAAAGCTCTGTGATTTGAAGGGCTGTTGTTGGCTTTTGTTTTGGGGGAGTGGGGCAGGGTGTTGCAGAATACAGGGTGAGATAAAGGCCCTGGAAGGAGCCTGGGTAAATGACATGGCCCCAAGGTGAACCTGATCTGGCCAATAAGCTTGAGGTTTGTGATGAGGCATTTCCTTGGTGTTTCATTTCTAAGTCTTGACACACCATACACCATTTTGTCTATAAGGGACTGTGATCCTTGAGACACCCTGTCACATCTGGGAGACCAATTTTCCAGTTTATTTCTGGGGACACAAATGAGTAGAAGACTGTGTGGCCAATGGTCAGTCACCCAATGTGTGAGTGCTATGCCTCAGTTGATGCCTCCAGTGTTTGCTGTGAATACTGTTCCTGTCTACACCTGGTAGTATCCCTACTGTGTGTATTGGGCAGCGCCAGGCTTGGCATGGACATCATGTCCTTTTATTTATTTGTTTGTTTGCTTGTTTGTTTAGGCAGGTAATCCCAGAGTGAGGATTTGAGGTAGGAAAAGTGCTTGTTGCCTGTGAAGGTGTGAAAAAAGAGGGAGGTGCTTACCTGGATAGTTAAGGTTAGGAACCCCATGAGCAACAGTGGGGGAAAGGAGCCAGGTGATCCATTTTGATGCTCCTTCCAGACAAGAAAAGTCCATCCTGGAGAGGAAACAGCCATATTTTCTAAGTGCCTGCTCTGTGCTAGGCCTTAGGCTAAGCTTTGCCTATAGGACACCAGTGAGCCTGCCTAAGAAGAGCACACCGTAGGTCCACTCCGGAGCCCTGCTATACAGATAAAAAAAAACAGAGTCACTGAAAGACAGGGTAAGGGGCTCACCTTTCACCTCAAGCCATATAAGGGTCTGAGTGTCCGGCCCAGGTGGCCGTCCCAGGTCTACCAGAGCACAGAGCGCACTGGGAGCTGCAAGGAATTCGGGTTCTTACCCACAAGAAGCACAAACAAAGCCAGCAAAGAAGCCTACCTGGAGTTGACATCCAGGATGGAGTCTAAAGGCTGAGAAGAAAGGTCAAGGACCCACCCTAAGAGGCAGGGCAGCCGCTGAAGGTGGTCAAGCAGACGAAGGCTTGAGAATGCGGACAGACGTGTGTAGCTGTGACTACAAAACAACATTTTGTAGACCTTTCCCACGTGAACCACTTTTCAATGGAGAAAATTGTACTTGATCCCCAGAATATAGGTATATAAAAAACATACGCAAAACAAGCGCTTGTGGATAAATCACAGAAAAATTTATTTTAAAACAATTCTTTGATATACATAAACGTTTACCACTCATTAACACAAACACAAATTTGCTGACTGATGAGATAAATGAGTTGATTTATTTTTACACAAAGAATTAAATCTTGCCCAAATATTTAATATTGTAGGTTTTTGACAAATTTTAGAATTAATCAATGTTTTGATTCTATAATAACTAATACTGAGAATACAACTTCACATAAACACATAGCACAATTTATGAAATTGTTGGAAATTTTCTTCCAATTTCAAGCCAAAATTCACTGAATGAAATTTTATTGAATTCAAGTCTACAACTCAAATGGCAAATTAAAAAACAACAACAATTAAAAAAAAAAAACATTTTCAACACAAGGTATATTATAAAAGTCTTTGTTCTCTGTATATAACTCATTGTTTCTATAGTAATGTATACAATTATATAGAATTATATACAATGTTATATAGAAACATTGTATAGAAACATTGTATATAATTATATGTAGAAACATAATTATATATATAATTATATAGAAACATTGTATATAATTCTATATAATTGTATATAAATTGTTTCCATACAGTAATGTCTATACAATGAAAACTCTGAAACTCATACATACAACCATCTCCAATCTGAGTCAAGATGTTTTTCATTTGTTTTGTGTGGAGTATAGCATGTATAAAGTGTTTGAGTTTATGTTCAGGACCAAGGCTACAGCGAAGCCAAACAATTCAAAACTGGTAGGTGCCGCCAAGATCACCTCGGATTCACTCTGCATTGGATTAATTAATAAAATTAATTATTCCTCATTATGCATTCAGAAACCATTTACTGCTGCTAGTTGTTTTTGGTTTTTCACTTATCACATTCAGTTACACAACCCCATATAGGATCACAACCCACAGTTTAAGAAGCTGAGGTATGGAATTGTGGTTAGGGGTCATCAGAAGAAAGGAAGAGTATTGAATCCTGCAAAGACTCATGGGATATGCACCAATGTCAAAGAAATTGCTCAGGTCTCTTAACATTCCAAGCCGAGCTTTTACTAGCATGGACATCCTGGGAAGGAGAGGAGTTTTCCCCATCCTGCCCCAGAAAATCAGACTTGGAGTCAGGACACCTGAGTTCAGTGGCCACAGTCGTACACCCCACCTTTGTGATTTCTGTGTCATGATTTCCTCCTCTAGAAAATGAGCAAAATGTCTGACTCCTTTAACTTTGATGAAATTCAATCAATATGAACAATATGTAAAAATGGCCCACAAATATTACCAACAAGACAACAGGAGCTTCCAAATATCTGCACAGTTGACTAGCAAGATAATTCAGAGACCACGAGCTTCATGCTTCATGCTTCATGCTCTTGGGCTCTAGATTCTCACAGCTTGCCACATCTTTTCTTCCTACCTCCACAGGATCCACCCAAGCCTTCCTTCATCCTCAAAGCACAATCCACGAGCACATACGCACCCTCTTCGGCAGCTCTAAAGAAGCTCTCCCTTCCCCACAGGCATACCCTTCCCCCCCACTTTACTGTGGCTCTGCTTTCTATCTTCAATTTAACTCTAGTTGTTTATTAGTTGCTTATGCTTCCCTCCCTGTGAGCTGACAGAAGTCTGGAAACTTCCTTGTTCCTCTTCGCATCTTCCTTATGCATGAGCACTTGGTACAGTTTTATGGACAGTTTAGAAGACAGTTCCTTACTGAATGGACTTCGGTTCCCTCGATGTGCACAGGCAGCCAGCAGCCTGGGAAAGAGGACAGAAGAGCATTTGTGGCAACAAGGGATCTAAAGCCATGAGAGGGGTCTAACAGCCTATTCTTCTCCAGTGACCAACACTGGAAAAGCTATGACGAGAACAAAGTGTTCTTCGAGTTATCAAGTCCTTATTCCGTCTGCTGAGTGTTTTAATGAACTACCTCGTTGAAACTCCAAAGCTAGTCCATAAAGATTTACCCAGCGCCTAGCACTGTGCACAGGGCACAGGCCGTCCTCAGCAAACTTCTCGAAAGAAAGCAGAGGTAGTCAGGTGGCTTGCCCATTGAGGGTGCATTTCTATTTCCACATAGAAAGGAAATCTCTTCCTTCTGCCTCAACGGAGGCTGGAGACAAATCCCAGTGCTCAGGGAGTAATGGATCTACATTTGTTTGAGGGTCTTCTAGACATTTTCTTACCTGCATTTCTTCTAGAAGGATCCAGGCAATCAGCTCTATCACTGTGCCCAGCTGCTCACTTAAAAAGGATGTGGCTTGGGGGTGTTTTGGAATATCACCTCCTCTCTCCTGGCTGGATCAGGCCTTGACGTGGGGGACAAGGGAGACATCGATCCTCCCTCGGCCCCCCTCCCCCATTGCCTTTGCTGACATCTGAAAAATGCTTCCAGTGGAAACGGTTATCTAGGATGGGACTCATCACCATGGCGCTCCAACCACAAGGGACTGTGTTGGTCCCAATGCCTGCAGTAGTCCTGCCACCACCTCCCCTTGCTGGCAGCTTGAGAAGGTATGAAACAGGTCAGATGAAGGATAGGCTGTGAGCAGACAAAGGGCCTGTAACTAGGAGACCCTGTCTGTAGAGCACAGCCATGCTGGCTGGTTACCTTCAGATCCGTTCCCCTGTCCCCCGATTTCTTTTAAATCAAGTTAACACCTGCCCTTATGTCATCCAGGAAGTTCAGAAGGAGTCCCTGGGAGTTGACCTCTTTGCATTTTTCCCTCCTTTTCAGGGCATGGTGATGTTACGGTCATTGTTACAGTGGGACTGAAATCTGGGTACAGAGGTGATTCCTACCTAGAAAAGCCATTTGCCTCCCCCAACAGTCAGGGTCTGCTGATTCCAGCCTTCATTGTACCTTTTCTAGACAGGCTATCAGGTATAGTGAAGTAGTTCTCCACAGTGCACAACTCAGCTGAGTACAGACCTGTGCTCATACAGAGCCTGGGATCAGGTCTAGGACCTTGTCTGAGCCCAGACTTCCTCACAGGAGCGGTTAGGGGTACTGTGTATGTGTATGTGTGTGTGTGTGTGTGGCAATCATATTATCCCAAGCACAGGTGCCCGTGGGAGCCAAAAAAAGGGACACATGTACCAGTGCTTGTACATTGATTTAGGAATCGACACCCACTTGCTAGTTTTCCTTAAGCCAAGGAGCTTGGCTGGGTTCCCTGTCCCTAAAATGCACATAACAACGGGTGTCCCACTTTCCTGAGTGTCAGAAGAGACACTCCGAGACAATATTCACACCCCTGTAGCAGGGTCAGCTCTCCATTTCACCAACACCCAAACACCCCTAAACTTCTAAGCCATGGGTGCCTCTGCCAACAGCTGTGCCCTGAGGCGAAGTAACAAAAGTTCAGTCAAAGCGTCACTGTCTGCAAGTTCTTAACGCTTACTTCAAGTTTAGCAACTGGGTTCCCAGCAGTGGTTCTAAACCCTCTCCAGTTCTGCAATGTCTTGAATCAGAAACTGGGGTGTGGGACGCAGGAAATTGCATGCTGGCACTGAATACTAAGGCTGGAAGGCCCACGGTGTGCTCTGCCGGGCAGTCACAAATATCCCTTTCAGCCACTCTCTGGACCCTGGGAAGAGTAGACTTATGCTCAGAGAAAACTCCCCTGGTTCAAGCCATGTGGTCCCAGCCTTCCTGCCCACAAGGTCATGCCACTGGTGGTGGAGGGCAGGTACAGCCCTCCAGGGGCCCCTTCAGCCCCATGTGTAGACCGCAGCAGAATCTCAGAGGGTAGCACAGCTAGGGCACAAGAGAGAGATGAGGGTAACCAACAGGGGACATCGGAGTCCAGGATTCCAGCGACAGTGCTGGGGGGGGGGGGAGCAGAAGGTGCCTATAAGAAAATCACATCTTCAGACGGTTTCTGGGTTCCATCTTAGCCGACGCCAGTGGCCTCTGAGTTTCTGAGCATAGCTCTGAGATCTTGGAGCCCTGGGAAAGGAGGGAGCGATGTAGGTGAGGCCAGCCTTTCATTTGACAAGGTCGATGACTCCTTCTACGTGGTATTGGTGTGTCCCCTGAAGCCGGCCTCCCACTCGCTCACCAGGTGACCTGGACTTTGCCATCTTTCATGACAACTGTTCAGATCACCTCTCATCATCCTCCAGGAATGCCATGAACGCCTGCAAGGGAATACGATCTCCGATTCCATTCTGAAGCTTGACAGGAGCCACTGCTCCTTCCTTTTGCTTCTTGGGTGGGATAAATAAGGCCCAGAGATGCCTTAATAACTGCTAAAGTAACACACACATAAAGTGCTCACAGAGGACTCCAGGCCCTATGGTTCTTTCCAAGGCAACTTTCCATTCAGCCTCAACAAAGCGGTCTTGGAAATAGGTATGGAAGTCGTTGTGGGGGTTATTTTGTTCTTCCGCACCTTGAAAACCAGTTCTTCTTGATTTCTATTTAAAAACAGCCCCGTTATCTTGAGATAAGACGCAGGGTGACCAACTCTCACTCTTTCCCCCAGGACTGTTCTGAGAAGTCTTGCCTCCTACAAAAGCAAGCTGACATTTACACTGCGGTCATTTACACGGTGAGCCTCCAATCCTAAGCAGCTAAGCAGCCCCTTCCCCCAAAGGACTAAACAGAAGCCAGGTGTGGCAGTGCATGCCTATACCCTCAGCACTGAAGAGGCAGGAGGATTGTGAGTTTTAGGTAAGCAGGACTACGAAGCAGGGACCCTGTTTTAAAAACCACATATACCAAGACCAGGGTGTGTGTGGTGTGGTGTGGGGGTTGATTAGAAATTGAAGCCGAATTTGAAAGCACCAAACTGTAAAAGCTGGAAATGATTTCTTGGTCCCTCTAGTTTAATAGCTGCATTGTTAATATTCCCACGAGGCTGCCACTTAGTCATCAGTGTGACCTAGACTTCACATCTTCTATGACAATTATTGAGTGCAGCTTTTAGTCATCTTACAGGAACTTATTTTAATAATGTCCCAGAACTAGGTGTGGTGGTGAACACCTGCAATCCCAACAATGGAAAGGTGGAGGCAGAAAGTTCAGGAGTTCAAGGCCAGCCTCAGCATAGTGAGTTTGAGGCTAGTTGGGGCTAGGCGAGACCTTGTGTTGATACAATAAAATGATAAAATAATGTCCTAGGCTGGGCTGTGGTGGTGATGACCTTTAATGCCAGGGCTCAGAAGGCAGAGGCAGGCAGATCTCTGAGTTCGAGGCCGGCCTGGTCTACAGAGCTAGTTCCAGGATAGCCAAGGCTACACAGCAAAAACCTGTCTTGAAAAACAAAACAAACAAAAATAATGTCTCAGGCTGATGATTTATTTCACCTGATGCTAATATAGTTAAGTAACAAGAATTTTCTTTCTTTTCCAAATGACTTATAACTTATGTTACATATCTCAACCCATTGTTCTAAATTTGGGCTTCACAGCAGCGGGCTGGTTATTTCTGCTTGGTTGGCCTTCCGATAGTTGAGCTAGTCATTGGGTCACGTGATCTCTTATGACTCCCTCCTTCCAATAGTCACAAGCCACTTATATCTCCCTACTGAGCATTTGTTCTTTAAACAACACACTTTTCTTTCAGCTGTTCATAAATTGCTTTGTTGCTGGGAAACACTCCTCTTTGACGATATTGCTCCTATATTGCAAGCAGGCCTTACTCTGGTGGGGATGGTGAATTTCCTCCAAAGGCCCAGGTGGAGCAGGCTTGGTCCCCAGGGTGGTGGTACTCAGAAATGGGTCCTAGTGAGAGAACTCCAGACCATTGCATGTGTGCCATCAGAGAGAATCACGGAACCCCTCCCTTTCTTCCTCCCCTCTTTGGCTTCCTAGCATGAGGTATATGTTTTGCCGATGCCACATCTCCCCACCACAGCGTGCTGGCTTACCACAGGCCCATCGGTGATAGGGCCAAGTGACCATGGGCTCCGGAACTGTCAGCCAAAGCAAACCTTTTCTAAGTATCGGTTGGTTATCTCGGATTTGTTTGCAGCAGCAGGAAGCTGACTAACTCTGGCACCTGCAATGGATACTGAGGTTTGGGACTTTTCATTTGTTTTGTTGGTTTCCATATATATGTGACTGAATTCAGAAAGAAGCTGAGCTCGGTGACTGACCAGTGTAACCCTGGCATTTAGGAGGGCTAAGGCAGAAGGATTGGGAAGATTTGAAGGCCAGTATGGGCTACATAGTCTGTTTCAGGCCAGTCTTGTCTACAAAGTCAGTTCCAGGCCAGGCTGAGCCTGGGCTACACAGTTCCAGGCCAGCCTGGGGTGTGTAGTCAGTTTCCGGCCAGCTGGGGCTGCAGAATGAAACCTTGTTCCAAAGGGCAAATAAAACAACAACAATCATAATGAGTCATTTAGGAAATGCCTATAAATAATTTAATGCTTGTATTTATCTTTTATTTTAAAAAAGCATAAAACTCATCCATTTCAAGTATGTAATTCAATGGGGTTTAGCATATTCCCAGCCATGTAACCATTACCCCTGTCTTTTAGAATAGTTTTCTCACCACAAAAAGAAATCCCGCTCATTACTAGTAAGGCCCTTCCCCACTCCTTAGCAGTGAAAGCCCGTACCCACAAACACTCACTCACTCACTCTATCAGTCTATCTACCTATCTATCTATCATCTATGTATCTCAGTTTTGAACATGCTTTCTATCTGTTCCAGAGCCGGACATCGCCTTTAAATGGAGTGTGTAACTAGGCATATATAAATGCTTTCTTTGCTGAGTACTGATGCTGAAAGGGGAAAAACTAACTTTTGGCACAGACACTGCGCCCTACTTTTACTTTTTTAAAAAATGGAAGTAATATATGCAGTCACTGTCATGGCCACTAGAGCAGACTCTGGGTGAAATCCTGCTCCTGCCACTTAACTGTTTAGTGAGCGCTCTCTGCCTTTTGTCACCATCGCTAAAATGGGAATGCTAATAGAATCTTCCTCCCCAGAGTTCTTCCCTCAAAGCTACAGCTTCCTCAATGGTTCCTGACAGGAAAACATCCTCTTCCTTGCTTTTGTCTCTGTCCATTCCATCATTTGGGCCTCTCCTCCCTTCCCAATATGTTCCTCACACCCACATCTTTTCCCTGGGGCTATAGCTAAGACACTGATGGGAAAACTAAGACTCAGGAAAATCATACTTTTTGCATACTGAGACGATTATACGCATATGCATAGCAGTCGACTGTGAAGATCCTGCCCAGTCCTATGCTCACCCTAACCTACTTAATCTAACCTAAAAAAATTAGGGCAAGGTGTGGTCTCAACTCTGATGAACTTCCTATTGCTTTTAGACATCCCATGTGTCTCTTCAAAATAAGGAGAGAGATGATGTTACTAAGGAGGAGGTGGGGTTAGGGTGGGGGGGGGGTGGACCCAGACACTGAAGCACAGGCCTGTAATCCCAGCACTTGAGACAGAAGAAAAAAGGATACAAGTTCAAGGCCAGCCTGGACTACGTAGTAAACTCTTATCTCAAAGCAACAGTAACAATCAGGCAGCCCACATGGCCCACAGGGAAGGCAAACCAAGAGATGGGAAGACGCCATTCTAGTATGTGGAGTTGCTGGGGGAGACGCCCAGGGTGGCGTGTTCACGCATGTCTATGGGAAAGATGTCGGACTGGAGGCTCCATTCCAACTTCCTGCTGTTTTCAGGAAGCAGTGGGCGGAGGCAGCTTGCAGCTGTTGTGCTGGGGGAGTCTGAGTTGGGGCTGAGTGTGCCCCTCTGCTGACATGCCATAGGTGGGATTTCTGGTAGCTTCTCCAAGGCTCCAGGAACTGTCACTAAACTCAGGTGAGGATTTGGCCCAGCGAAGAGGTTAACCTGATCCAAGTTTTGAGCAAAATGGAATTATCACGGGCTAGAGCAGATGGTTGGGGTAAATCATATGAAATCAGCCTAAATTTGTCTAAAGCAGACGGCCAACATTCTTCTATTTATGTCGAGCGTTCTAGTTATCTCCTGCTGCATAATCAACTCCCCCCCACCCCTCCAGACTTAGTGCATGAAAACCAACACCATCTTCTCACGTTTCGTGATTTTGTGGGTCAGGAATCCAGCCGGACTTGGCTGGGAGATTCTGTTCCATGTGGCATTAACTAAGGCCACGTGGAAAGGTTTGGACATGCGGGTCTGAGGTAGGTCAGTCACTTGGCCGCAAGGCTGGGCTCATTGGGCACTATTGATCAGAGAACTGTGCTTGCCCTGGTGTCCTTAGGGTCGCTGAACTTCTCACCCAGTGACGTGTACTCCAAAATTAAGTGTCCAGCGAGAAAGGTGAACCTTGCTTTGAGGTCATACAAGATCACTTCTGCCACCATACTTACCAAAACAGTCACAGGTCCACCTGGGGTTCAAGGGGAAAGGACTTAGAAGCAAGGGATCAAAGAGAAAACCAGATTAAAAGCAACATTCACTTTGGCTCAGAAGCAAAACAAGGAAGCCAGAGCTGCAGCTTCCTCCGAATCTCAGACTATAACTAACCACGGGGTCTGCGACCCACGGGGCAGGAAGAGAGCTGGAACAAGAGGTACACAGTGATGTTGAGGTCCCTGGAAACCAAACCAGGCTCACAGCAAACCCCTCCCCCCAGGCCCTGCCACAGTGCCTTCCCGTTGAAGTGAGACACAGTGCCACATGATGTCACAACGCTGCGCTGGGAACAGCTGTGAGTGGGGTAAAGCTATTGCACATGCATGGGAAGAGCGGTCCCTTGGAAGACAGTGAGGAGGAGAGGAGGCCGTCACGGCAGGGGCCATTTAACCTGGCTCTCTCAACCAAGAGAACTCTGTGGACCTCAGTGCTGATGGCCCATCGCAGTCACAGTCACTCAACGGTGCTTCGGTGTCCGGCACAGGTACGTCCTTGGAACAGCGAACTCAGTAAATATGGACATTAATTCAGTTGAGGATAGCTTTTACATCATGTGTGGAGGGTTTTTGTTTGTTTGTTTGTTTGTTTTTTGAGGGGGTGGCTTTTTTGGGGGGTGGAGATAAAACTTTTCCTAGGGGGACATAGCACACACATATCCTCACCCCAGATAGGGAGCCCACAACAAGCCAAAGTCCAAGTTGGTGAACCACTTTTACTGGAGTTACTTACAGGTACAGAAATGACTCGAAGACAGTTACATCACTAAAGCCTTCTCCAGCATGAATGGCAGCTCATTCAAAGCTGGGAGGGTTGGAGAGTGTCTTTTCTAGGTGCCGAAGTTGGTCTAAACCTCCTCCTGGCAGCTCTGCTAGTTTCTGCTTCTTCCAGGCAGCTGGACTTGTCTACTTTGCAACTTGGCTTGTCTGAGAGTGACTCTTGGAAGTTTTATTGCTAACTCTAGCAGGGAGGGACCTAATGAATCTAGTCAGTTTCAGGGACTTCCTCAAGCTATTTGAGTTGGGTTGTTGTTGTTTTGTTTGCAATACATGAGGAAACTGTTATGGAGAAAGGGAAAAGAAGGGAAAGAAAACAACCCTGATGCTTCAGGAACTTTCAAACCCTGAAGAAAATGGAAATGATCTGACCCCATAGAGGGTATCTCTGTCAACTGAGATCTCTTTACTGAGGTATTTCCCACCTGCTCATTTATTTACTAGACCACTTATAGCCCTCTAGACTTGCATAAAATTAGCAATAGAAGGATAAATGAAATGATAAAGAAATAAATGATAAATGAAGGACAAATGAAATTAACCAGGATCTGACCTTGTAGCTGAGGTGTCCTTTAGCTCTTTCACAGATACAAATTCCATCAGTCCTTATGAAACTTGAGGCATAGGTTCATTCATTCCTTATCTTCACTTCTTTTTTTCCCATGGAAAGGCCAGATTTCCTCCCCAGGCTCCTTCTTGTGTCTGCTCAGTATCTGAGGGAATTCTTCAGTGGCCAGAACAACAAGAAACCTCAAACCTGTGTGGCTGGAACTTGGATTTCACCATGTAGACCAGGATGGCCTTGAACTGACAGAGATCTACACCTTTCTTCCTCCAAAGTTCTGGAATTAAAGGCACATGGTCTTTATGCCCCATGGTCCAGCCTCACACTGTAACAGAGAAATCAAGGGTGCTTACTCACAGTCAAAAGGCTGTGTCACAATCTTCCTGTTGTGATCTCCCAATCAAATTTCCCCATCTTATCTTCTGCTATGCCCTTTGACCATTGTTTCACAAACCAGAGTCTGCAGAGCTCTGAGTTCTGGGAGAGGAGAGAAGTTCCTATTGATAATTTTGGAATTATCTGTCTTTGGTTCAGTAGTAATTAGGGGGAAATATATATACATATATGCCATCCACCTTCTGCTCAATCCTGCCTCTCTATTTTCATCTCTGTCATTTATACTTGCATTTGCAATCTCTAATGTCAATTTTTAACTTCCAGTACAGTCTCTCAAACTTCAGGGATTATAGTGCTATGGGTCTGATCATTTTCTTCGTCACAAAAGAAGCTTTGGGGGATCTAGGGAGACGGCTATACTAGATGTGGTGTACATGGATCAGGTCACATATTCCATTTTGGCCATGCCCCTGCTTCATCACCTGCACTTGTGCAATCCCCTTGGCTTAGAATACCCTTCCACGTCCTGCACACTCAGCTCCCAAATGGCACCATTTCCAAGCTTGCCCGTGTAGGTCCCTAGGACAGCTCTGCTGTGGCTCTCAGATGTCAAGCTCTTTCCAGCTGCAGAGGGTGCAGAAAGCCCTCGGCTTGAAGACACTGAACAGTTTTCTAAGCTTTAATGTGGACTTTGCAGTGGGTCCCTGAAATGGCTGCATACAGGCAGAGAACATCCTATGACCATAATATCTGACAGCACCGTAAAGCCACAGTAATTATGGGACAAGTTCTTATGTCTGAAGCACTATAACGAAGAATCCCAGGAGGCCTATTTCACATCCCTGCACTGAGCAAGGGAGGTAGCTTCAATTAATGCTAATCAGACTCCTCTACTTGAAGGAAATTAAAAATTAAATACTGATTTATTGTACTTATTCTAATGTTCCAAAATAATTTTTTTTTTTTTTTTAGCGTTTCCAAAAACCAAGGTAATATGGCAATTAGTTCAGTGCTACAAACCTGATGGATGTGCAGTAAGTGTAATCTGAACGCATGGATGTCTCAGAGTCTGGGAATCGAGATATGTGAATCTCAGTTTTATTCTCCCACAAGTGCGTTTTGAGGCATTGGTAAAAATCACATCTACTCACCAAGCTTCAGTCTGCTCACCTGCGAAATGAAGGATTTGGAGCAACCCAAGTTTTTGTTTGTTTGTTTGTTCTTGAGACAGGGTGTGTTTCTCTGTGTAGCCCTGGCCGTCCTGTAACTCACTCTGTAGACCAGCCTGGCCTCTGCCACTGAGTAATGGGTTTAAAGGTGTGTGCCACCATTGCCCAGCTTTGTAGCAACCCAAGTTTATCTTTCTGGGATAAATCCCCTGTGGCCCTAAAATTCAACAATTACTTGAAAATGCTTAATGCATCTATAGCACCGGTGTCAAATCAAGGAAAAGAAAAGGAGCAAAAGTGGAACTAGTTTTCATTAGCTTTTCTTTCTGACCCGGGGATTGTTTCACATACCGTGTAGGTGGCTGCACACCTATACTGTTCTCCAGTCAGCAGAGTTGATCTTTTCAGGAATGTAATTTTATGCTGTTTCTACACACGAGGCAACTGGCATTTCATTAACTTTGAAAGAGCTTGGCTTCCTGTCTTGATAGCATGACTGCTCTTTTTGGATATTTGGGAAGAGGTACTGCCAGACTGAGGTTAGTAGATGAAAGAATCAACTAAATGAACCACAAAATGACCCTGGCTTTACGCTCACAGGCAATTCCCAGGTCATATCCCAGTTGGATAGCTTCATTTCACTTAGCTAAAAAGACAGACACTAGAGACTGGGAAAGCTGAAATATCTAGGAATTGAGGATCATAATTCCAGAAAGCACGGAGATATACATGGAATGAACCCTGCTAAAAATATTCTATCAAGTCTTTGATTAATGTGAAACCAAGCGTAAGACTAGACAGAAGAAATGAGAAGGAAAAGTGAATGTGTGGCGGGGGGTGGAGGTGTGGGGGTGGGGGGGTGTTGCTGAACAACCCAGAGCTCTCACAAGGTGGGGGAAGGACTACCTGAGGCCTTGGTAGTCCTTTGAGGTACCCAGTGAAGAGACCAGAGTAGTCAAAGGGAATAAGATGTGAAACATCCCTGCAGTGAAAAGCTACTCCAGACCCTTTAGAGCAAAAACTAAAGGCAGGACTCAAAGCGATCAACGGATTCCTATGTGACTTAGCTCCGAACGAAAATGAAGCTTAACACTCTTTAAACGAAGACATAGAAGTTCAAATTCTTCTCCACGTTATAAAATCCTGGTGTTGACTATCTAACCAGGAGATTAATAAATGTATGAAGGGGCAGGAAAATGTGGACCTATAATCAAGGGAAAAATCAGCCAGTAGAAACGGACCCACCAATGACAGAGGCAAGATATAAACATTTAAATCAGAGGGGCAAGACCTGTCAGCAGAGAGGCCCAGATTCAAACCCAGGTCTCCTGAGGCTTCATATAGTCCTCCTTTCTTCATAGTGTTCATCTGTCCTATATACTTGTGAAAAGGTCCCCAGAACTTTCCTGCGCTGCTGGTCTACACAGGCACAGCATCTGAGAAGCCTGCAGAAGCAGTTCAGACCTGAACCCCTTGCCAGCCATCCTCAAGCATAAAATTCCAACAATGTTGCAACTGAACTCCCTTGTACTTTGCCTTCTTCATTACTGAACTTGGCTGGGAATGACTCAGGGCCAAGCCCTCGTGGTATCTTCAGCCAGAGGCCTCTACTGGCTTCTGGGAGCACAGTCATTCGTGTGCAATCTGTGAGAATATGTGCTAGGAAACCAAGCCTCCTGCTTCAGGCCCACACTGGAAAAAGTTAAGGAAAGATTGACATAGAAAGCAACAAGGCACAAGCCCCACTTCTTTGTGGGGATGGAGGGGCGTGGTCTCATATGCGTGCTGCCTACAGGGGTGTGAGTGAGAATGGCGCAAGGAGTCTAGACCTAAGGTCACTTCCCGGGCTGGGGGCGCAGTTTTCCTCCCTGCAATTCACTGCACACGTTGTTACCAAAGCAAATATCAAAGCACTGCAATTTGCTAATTATAGGCGGGATCCTGGGCTTGTGGGCCCAATTAACCACTTGTTCCTCATTTTCTCTGTGTGACCCGTCGTCTGCACCCACAATTAGCCACTTGTCTTTTAACTGCCCCAGGAGCTGGCTGACTCACCTCTAATTCACTCCAACTATACCTCCAGATGGCCTTTGGTGTCTCGCTGCCTTCCAGGTTGCCCTCACTCATCTGCACAGACCAGCTCTCAGGGAGGTGGGGGTGAGCACAGGACACTACGAGATTTCCTGGATTTACCCCTTGTCTCTGAACAGTGTCTGTGAAGCCGGAAGCAGCTCCTGTTGGTCTGGGCATCTTGCCTGGCTCCACAAGGATGAACAGTGGCCACATCGGCCTCTGCTCTCAGACTGTCTTCGAAGAAGAAAAGTGGAAATTATGGCTTCTCTGGAGCCAGCCGGCTGCCAGAGCTCCTGCCTACATCCTGGTCAGTGTCTTCTCAGTTCCCCCTGCTCAGTGCAGCCAGCTAGGGCTAAGTCCAGCAACACTTGCTGCCTGCCTGAGAAAGGAAGACCAAAAGTTGCAAGGGTAGGTCTCCAAAGAGTCACAAATTGGGAAAGGAAGAAAACCCTTCATGACCTTGCAGACTATTCGGCAAGCTGATGGTTCCCACCCAACTTCTGAAGGGTATTTGTGTCAATGGTTCCTACTCTCTTTTGTATCACAGACACCCTGGGAAACCCAGTGAAAGCTCCAGAAGTTCCCTGACAAGAAATGCTTAGGTTCAGCCAGGCCTGAGGGTGTACCTCTGTAATCCATCTGCAATCCTAGTTACTCAGGAGGCTGAGGCAGAAAGATCACAAAGGCTTGCATGGGCTACAGAGACAATTCAAGGTCAGCAAGACCCTGACTCAAAATAAACGTTGTAAAAAGGACTGAAGACTTATTTTAGTGGTACAGCACTTGCTAGCATGTGTGAGACCCTATATTCATTCAGTCCCAAACACAGCAAAAATGAAGGCAGGAAAGAGGAAAGAAAGGAGGGAGGGAGGGAGGGAAAAAAAAGAGAGGCTTAAATTCACAATCCATTTTCTTATTTGCTTAGTCATTCGCTAAGTAATTTAGCAGCCTAGGTGCTAGGTAGACATTATTGAGGAAACTAGGAAAACTTAAGCATACAAATTTGACCAAAAAACGGCAACTCTTGGAGAGCTTCTGTTATAACCAGAAGGAACAGGTGATCAAGAGTAAATGTAATAAATAAGTAAAACACATGGCTCAGTAGAGAATAAATACTATGGAAAAAGAAAAAAATAAGACCTAGGCAGCAGAGCAAGGGATGGGAGTGTGGGTCATATTTTTAAATTGCGTGTACCAGGCAGGCCTTAGGGAGATGTGAAATATGGGCAAAGGACTGAAGAAGAGACAAGGCCATGTGGCATCTAGAGAAAAGATATGGCTGTCCAGGAACAGCCTGAGGCCTTGTCCTCAGGAAAAGTGAGAAAGTGGGGGAAGTGGAACAGTGTCTTGAGAGATAAGGACAGAAAGCAAAGAGGGCTAAACGGCTTAGAGCCCAGTAGGTTCCAAGGCCTTGAATTTTACTCTGAGTTAAATCAGAAGCCATGAGTGGGATTTGAACAACAGTCCACATAGCCTGACTGATTCAAGACCCCTGGTGACTGCTGAAAGGGAGCGAATGACGGCAGTGTGAGGCGATGGTGGCGCAGAGGAGAGTGGCCACCACAGAAAGGCAGGGTCTAGAGCTCTGGGAGGATGCTGTGTGACAGAGCAGTGCATGCACACAGAGTCCCACAGTTTGCCAGTCTCCAGAGTCTCGCCTGCGCGTGCACGTAAAGGGTCTTTGTCAAGACCACAAAGAGGCAATTCCAAGGGGAAAAAAGGAAGAGACCAGAGTGGGTAAAAAAGGGGTCTCAGCTATCAAATTTTTTTCATTGATTTTAAAAGATGGGCGTGTGATGAGATGTCCAGATGTCGATTTGTTTAGTGGGTATCCGTTGTAATGTTTAAAATAAGTCATACTTGGAGAAAAAGAACTGCCCTCTTCCACTTGCTTGCCAGCACAGTAGCTCCTGACAGTATTGCCAGGCTTCTCCAGGACAGCCAGGACTGCGAAGAGGAACCTTGTCTTGAAAAAAACAAACCAAAACAAAACAAAAAGCATGTAGTTATCCTGGGTGCTGGGATGGGGAAAAGCCTCTCTCTCGCTTCCTTCCCTTCTTCCCTTCCAGAAGCTCAACCATTGGTAAGGAGATTAGGGAAAGAGCCAAAGGGAAATAAATCCACTCTGTTATAACAAACCCAGATCTGAAAAGGGAAGCTAGTGCTAGAGCTGAGAGGCCCGGGGAGACTCCTGGCAGAGGCGCTTGGAGGTCTGCTGAAGAGGCTGGTCTGGCACAGGAGGGCGGGCAAGCTGAGGCCCCAGCACCTACTCCCTGATGACCATCTGAAGGAGGACGCCTTGTCACAGGAACTAGGTCTCTGAAGTACTTCTCACAGCCCAGCTGTCGCCCAGAGGGCCGGGAACCTTGCGAAGAAGTTTGTTTCTGGGTCTTTGACCAGCCACAACCTGCAGATTGTAGTGACTGTGAGGGCCAGGTGCAAAGGGTAATGAGGACGGGCAGATTCTGCTGCCCTGGATCAAGCTTCCCTGAGGAACAGATCAAGGAGGCTTCCACATCAGCCACCTCCAGACCTCTGTCCCAGATGGCAAACTCCTCTTCACCTCCAGATCTGTCTCTGAGCCTAGGGCGAGATAGATCCCCTGCTGCCACATTTGGCAAAAACTTGTGCCATATCACAGCTCTGATTAGGTGCCAAGAGAACTATTTCCCAGGCCACAGCTTTAACAATGCCATGCTTCCTAATTACTAGTTTTCTCCTAATTAAATAAGGGAGGGGGAGGCGCTCACCAACGTCTGCTCTGCCTTGTAGTACCACCTTCCATTTATAGGCGTCTCTCTTCAGAGGGGCCCCGAAGCGCATTGTGTATTATTGTTATGCCTTCCCCTCGCAACCATCCCCGGGATTCCTAGGGATGGTTATTATCGTACGAGTTTACAGGTGGGAAAAGGGACACTGGCTGGGGTTAAGCAAAGTGTCCGTCAGCAGAGTTGGTGGAGCCCCGGATTCGGAAGCTCTTCCATTTGGAAATAAAGTCATCCCCCGGGAGCAAAACTAGGCTAAAGCAACACAGAGAGAATGGTCGTTTATTGCATGCTTTACGAAGGTAATTAACACAGTTTAGTTCTCACAACAATCCCATAAAGCAGCTAGGATTGCCAACCTTCCCTGTGAGGACAATGAGCTTCAGAGCGTTAGGGTTCCTTGCCTGGAGGGACAGCACCCTTCGCTGTAATAGTAGGTAGCAGGGCTGGGAGACACTGGGGCGTTTAGCCCCACACCAGCCGTCTTACAGTTATTAACTTGTTTTAATGCTTAAAGCCATCTTGCAGGTGATTATTAGGATGATTGCCATTTTTCCTATGATTTCACAGAAAAGCAAACACGATCCAGGTCACGTGGGAGTAATAACAGAGCCAGCAAGAGCCCAGAGGGTCCTATCACGACTGCCAGGGACAGTCCAGGGACAGTCCCAGGACAGTGCTGGCCTCTCTTTCCTGTCTAAGAAGAGAGGATTCCTTACTGCACTTCGAGGACTTCTGTATAATCTGGGTGCACGGAGGAGAACCACATCACAGAAGCTGGCAGGAGAGGCAGTAGACTTCAAGAGTAGTGATCTTCCAAGAGAGACATCCAAGCCAGCTGTATGGGGAAGGGCTGGCTGTGTGGTAGCGGCATTTTGCGCTCTTCGTTTTGGTGAAGTGAGCTCCAGCAGTCCCCGAACTCCATGTTAGGGTTTAGCAGAGGAAGGAAGAGTGAGTACCAGGGTGGGTGGGAGGCCAAAGAACGCCACAGAAATCACACCGCAGGGCAGATATCACGGAAGAGATTTATTGATGGGGGTGGTGGCAAAAGGGACGTGAGAGGGAGGGGCGGGAGGAAGGGACCTTTTAAAGGGGCGTGCTTGTAGCTTTTGGCTGCTGGTGATGATGGTGGCTGCTGATGCAGTCGCAGGATAGGGGGTGAGGGGGGAGCACACCTGTTTCCTAACACTCTTGATCTCCACAACACTCTTGATCTCCACGACCCTCTTCCAGAAGCTCCTCCAAAGAATTAGAGCATGTTTGCCACCTCCCACCAGGAAGGGATGTCCTACATAGGGATACAATTTCTGGCTCCTTGGAATACCAGTGAGTGTCCTGCCAGCCTCAGGCCTCAGAGCAGCAGACGGAAGGCCCTCCAAGGGCCTAGCAAGGATGAACCCCAGCTCCTGCATCCAATCTCAGGTCACGAGATTCCACTGGATGGCCAGGTAGCTTCTCCCCTCTCTCTTCAGACCACCCCAGTGGCTGGCTGACTACAGCCCTCATCTGTCACGGTGGAGCCTGCACCTTCCTCAGTCACTAGGGAGCCCTTTCTGAAGTCAGCAAGAAATTAAACAGCTACTGGCCTGTCCCTAATGGACAACTCCAAAGGAAGGTTGAACAGACTACTCCGTAGCTCCAGCTCTTTTCAACCAAATCCAGGATCTAAGAAAGTCCTGGCTTACCAGCTCTGACCTCCAGCTTTCCCACACTCTTTCTCTGTACCCGCTCAAGGTGTGTGCACTGAGAAAGAAATGTCTTCATCGCAGCTTCTATCTGGTGTCACAAGGTCAGAGCACAGGTGCTGGCTCAACTTAACACCCCAGCCTTCCCTACCATTTACTGTGTTGCCCAGAGGACTAGGAATCCTACTCCCTAGGGTTGCTGTGAGATGGATAAGTGACTGGCTGTATTCACATTGCTCAGTACTGTGCTTAGCATGGAGTCAGCACAGATAAATATCTACTCGTGTGTGAGCTACCCCCACCCATCTCAAGAACCAGTTTTGACCCTGGTTTTGGCTTTGCATGCCACTTCCCCGCTGGTAGATTGAGGCAGCTGGGTCCTGGGGGAAGTCAGTTTGGGGGAAGAAGCATGAAATATGTAAAGCGTTTGTCTTGTCATGCCCTGAAAAACGTAGTCTTCGACCTTATTAATCACAAAGCATCAACAGGAAAGGGAACGAGGGGATGGGGGCAGGGAATGTCTCTAACACAGCCCAGGAGGAGGCAATCCATTCCCCTGGCTTCACTGGTAAGGGAGGTGTTAAGTTCCGGCCCAGGGACTAGGTGGCCTCCAGCGCAGCTTTCCAGCAGCTAAGCGCAAGGCCTGGCTCCCCACCCGCCCTGAGCTTTAAATACCGCAGCCCTTTGGGGGTGACGGAGCTGTTTTGTTGAGAGCTCAAGTTTCTCCCACCACCAAGCCGGTGATGCAGCTGCACAGAGGTCAGGAGGAAACAGGTCTGCATGGCTTCCCCACCCTGCACCCCACCAGCGTCCCCTTCCTGTCTTCCCGTCACAAACAGCCAGCCTCCTGGGAGGTGGCTGTGCCCTGCCAAAGAACAGAGATCACCCGGCAGGCTGCAGCACAAAGGAAGAGAGACCTTAAATTCCAAAAACTGATTCTTTGCAAACACTGTTCACGTACTGTGGCTTCAACAGAACAACCAACCAACACCTGAAACCTGGAGCCATTTAACCTTGAGGGCCGGTCTTCATTTTCTGGTAAGTAATATATTTAGGCTTAAACTGGAGCCCTCTACACATGATAAAAATAGAGACAAATGAACAACACTTTCAGCACCTGTGTTTTCCTTGGATTGCATATTTTCCATGGTAAACAAGAAAGCACAGATTGGAAATCCATTCATTCCTTCATGAAAAGCGCTCCAGTTGGGGGCTGTGTGTGTTTTCAATCAGGGGGAAACTGAAAACAGCCTCGTGAGATCACCATATCCCATGTCTCAAAGCACCAGGACTCCAAACATCCTTTCATCTTCTCCGCAGATGATTTTGCGTAAGACCCAAGATTTTTTTTTGAATGCAGCTGCTAATTAAAATCGCCAGTTAATTTTTCCTATATTTCCCTATTGTCTCATTTGTAATCTTAACAAGACTTTGGTTTCTAGAAACAGTCTCACTGGGTAGGCCAGGCTCGCTGTCCTTCTGCCTCAGTCTCCCCAACACTAGGACTAAGGACTAGGCCTTGAACTCATAAAGAACAGTCTACCTAAGCCTCCCAAGTGCCGGGATTAAAGTCACAAGCCACCAATACCTGACAGGGATGGGTTTGTTTTTAATTCCTGGTTTGCTGAGGAGAAAAGCTCAAAGAGGAAGATGGGTAGTTAATAAATTGCACAGCTCTTCTGTCTGTGCTGAGAGTTGCAAAAATTTGCCCTGTTCACCCGTGCAATCCTCAGTGTTCTGAACCCCAGCTGCTTCTTTCTGTCTGCTCATTTTTTTTTTTTTTTAACACAGAGTTTTTCTGTGTAGCCCTGGCTGTCCTGGGATTTACCCTGTGACCAGGCTGGCCTCGAACTCACAGAGCTCTACCTGCCTCCCGAGTGCTGGGATTAAAGGTGTGCACCACCACCAGCTGCACCCCAGCCTCTTAAACTGTGATAGGTCATGCACGTGTATATGGGGGTTGCAAAAAAACTTGGCAACGGTGAAAGCTTCCGAATTCGCTATTGTCAAAAATCAATTCAACATCTGTCAACTCTGCCTGAAATACCGTGGCTCAGATTTGAGACTATCATGTTTGCTTGGGTTTTCTTCTATTTCATTCTAAAACGTTTATTTATTTATGTATTTATTTATTTATCTTTTAAAACTTTGTGTGGGGTGTGCTCTATGTGTGTAAATGTATGTTTATGTGTGTATATGTATGTGGTTTTGTGTATGTGTGTGTGTGATGTGTGGGGGTGAGTATGTGTGCATCTGTGGGGTGTGTGTGTGTATATGTATGTATGTATGTGTGCATGCGCCTATGTGTGTATACGTACGTCTGTATGCGTGGATGTGCATATGTGTGTGTATATATGTAGATGTGTCTGTGTATGTGTGGGGGGGGTGCGCCTGCTTGGGTATGTGCTCTCGCAGGTGTCTACGGAGGCCAGAGTCATCAGATCACCCTGGAAGTGGAGCTACCCAGCAAGGGTGCTGGAAATGGAGCGTGGTTCTCTTCAAGAGCAGTAAGAACTAACTCTTACCTCAGCGGCCTTCCTAACGCTGCAACCCTTCAATACAATGTCTCATGTTGTGATGACCACCCCCCCACACACACCATAAAATCATTTTCCTTGCTACTTCATAACTGTGATGTTGCTATCGCTGCGAATCATAATGTAAATACCTGTTTTTTTCCCAGTAGTCTTAGGTGACACCTGTGAAAGGGTCCTCGACTCACAGGTTGAGAACTTCTGTCTTAACTGTTCCCTACATTTTAAAAAAATTGTTTGTGTGGGGAGCGTGTGCGTGCCACAGCATAGGTGAAGGTCAGGGGACAACTTGAGAGTCAGCTCTCTCCTACCCTCATGTAGGGTGGGTCACAGGGATTGAAATCAGGTCATCAGACTTGGTGGCAAGTGTCTCTACCTGCTGAGCTCTCTCACGAACTTTTTTTTTTTCCTGACTTAAGGTCTCACTACGTAGCCTAGGATGGCTTGGAACTCACTATGTAGATCAGGCTGGCCACTATGTAGATAACTGCCTGCCTCTGTCCCTCTTTAATACAGTGCTGGATGGAGTTCCAGATGTGCACTACCACACCTGGTTTGTGTAGCAATGACAGCGCTGCTTACCTGCTGTGAGCTGCTGTGTTTTCACTGGACACAGTAAATAGTTTTCTATCCCTATGGCAACTTATGTTTCTGTTAGAAGAAAGACTTTTTTTGTTTGTTTGTTTTGTTTTGTTTTAGGACAGGGTTGCTCTGTGTAGCCCCTGCTGCCCTGCAACTCACTCTCTAGACCAGGCTGGCCTCAAACTCAGAGATTAGCCTGCCTCTCTGCTTCTGCTGGGATCCAAGGAGTGTGCTACCACCATGCCCTGCCTCAGCACAAAGACTTTTAACATTTGTCTGTCATCATTCCTCAGTATTGAAGTGATTAGGATTTATTTAATTATCAGTATGTAAGTATCAAAGGCTTTGTCTGATGGTATTGTTAGAATGTTTGATTTTTAAAACTGCTTCTCAAATTGTAGACTTGAGTTTCAAAACTAAACATTCAGTGGATACTGGCTTGGACTTAGGACAGACTTTTCAGCAATCTCTGAAATCAACTGTGCATGCTTCTGCCATTTTGTACTGTGTATTTTGTGAGTGTTCTCATCATCAATGGTTATAAAACCAAAATATTAGCCAACTCTGAAAACCATTAAAAACTGAGTCATGCAGTATCAAGACCCAACTCTTTATGTAAAAGTAAATTTCATCATCTTTAGTCAGAAAAACAAAAAAACAAACCACATTTCTGTTTGCCTCTAAACAGAAAATTTTATACGTATAAATTTTATATGGTAAAATTTTATACGTATACCAAAGAATTGTGTTTTTTAAATAAATTCCTTATGGTTTATTATCAGTAAATGGTGTAAATATCTGTATACCCAGGGGTGTATACACATTTCTTGGGAAGAGAAGGATAGTGAGTGAGAAAAGTTGAAGAGCTATTCTAAATGACAGGAAGGCAGGTGCATTCTGTCTGCTCTGATCTCTTCACAGTAGTTTGGGGAAGATGTGGATAGTGAAAGGTATGGGTTTCTAGAGCAGATTCTGCCTTCCTCTTTCTATGTGGCCTTTGTAGGCCTCAGGGCCTCAGTTTTCCCAAAGAGACAACACCTAGGGTCCTTTCCAGCTTTGCCATCTAGGTATTTCTTTAATAAGAAGCTCGAAGTCACCGACCTGTCATTGAATGGCACAGCAGCCATCACCCCTGACCCAGGGTCCATCTGTCAGACTCTGTAGTTCTCATCAATGACTGCACAGCAGACTCTCCCAGAGGGCCTTTAAAAAATACTGCTGCTCAGCCCACCGCTACACACACACACACACACACACACACACACACACACACACACACACACCCCACTCACATGTTTCACTCTGATTAGCCTGCAGTGTGATCCAGGTATCAGTATTTTTCTAGAGCTCTCAGGTGAACGTATGGCCAGGTTTAGGCATTGATCTAACCCAGCAAACTACTCCAGTTTCATCCACCTCAGTCAAGCTTTTGTAAACGTAGTCACTATGCCTGAAGTGTCTCGTTATAAAATCCAGTACTATTAATTCCCCCAGAGTCAACCTCAAAACAGATGAGAGTTTTTTTTTTCCTTTATCTCTTTGGGTACCTTGCCTAACTAAATCATAGCATCAGGTTTGTGGATTACAGTTAGTGTAGTTGTGTATGCTTGTGTGTCCTGTCACTGCCGTCACTGGTGATGATGGACACTGATTTGCTCCTCGGGAACAGAGATGAATGAATTTTATAAACACCAAGGGATTCGATGGGTGGTGAGAGTGCATGCCTTTAACAGCCCAGGTGCAATGCCAGGCATAGAGCAAACCTGGGCCTATGCTAATAAATAAATAAACAAATAACGCAAGCAAGCAAAAAAGAGGTCAGTCCAGATGAGAGAAAGAGTCACTGAAGTAAAAAGAATTTATCAGTTGTGTGAAAATGAATCAGAAATGTTGGCCTTGGGGTGGGGTTAGGGTGGTTAATAGTACAAAGAAGGCTGTCGAGGAGGATATGGGAATGAATGAACTGGGGTCCCTGGTCCTCCAGAGACTTTCAGCCAGGTTTCCAGATAAAATGGAACTAGATGAGTTCACTGGGAGAGGGGGGAACCACTTGCATATGGCAAGAAAATCACCATTTGTGGTTGGTTCTCTTCGAGGGAAACTGCTGGGAGCGTTTCTGAGCCACTCTTGAAGAATGACACGTTCAGCACGGCACAGTGGGCTCAACACCAGCAGGACAAGTCATCATTCAGGACCACCTTCCTACACACCCTGTGCTGCCTGCTGAAGCAGATTTTGAAGTAGCCATTGTTTCTGGCTGTACCCCTTACAAGTCAACCCTTGGGAACTATGGGTTTAGAATGCAGTCAGCTCAAAATTGCGGTGAAGCGTGGTGAGCAGAGGCCCACGCCGTATCCACAGCTGCTCAGCAAGCTTAGATGGGATTATCTATCAGCTGATCAAGTCCAGCCTGGGCAACAAAGTAAGATCCCTTCTCAAAAAGAAAAAAAAAAAAAAAAAGGAAAGGAAGGAAGGAAGGAAGGAAGGAAGGAAGGAAGGAAGGGAGGGAGGGAGGGAGGGAGGGAGGGAGGGAGGAAAGAAGGAAGGAAAGGAAGGAAGAAAGAGGAGAATGGGAGGAGAGAGAGAGCAATCAAGAAAAAGAATGGTTGAAAGAAAGAGAGAATGAGCCTTTAGTAGCCAGTAGGCAAAAGTTAGGCTACTTCAAGATATCACTGAAAGAGACAACTAGTTTCCATTGCTTTGTGCTTGTCCATGTGAAGCCTTCAGCTATCCAGCCTGGGCTGTGTTCCTACGTCTAATTCTCATGGGACCTGGGCCAGACCCCTAGACCTCACATTCCAGCCAGGTTGGACAGGTCATGGTTGTATATATGACCTTCCTCAGGAGTCTGGAGATCTTATGCCTGAATGGCACCCCCACCCCCACCCCATCCTCTCTCTTTCTTCCTCCTCTCTCCAAGTCCTCTGGGGTTCTTCATCTAGGGTGCTTATATGGTGGGCTGAGCCCTGCCTTAACAGTGAACGTCTTAAACTCTGACCGAAAGATTTGAAGACTGGGTCTGGTACAGCCGCTTATCAACTACTGAAACTTCAGGTTGGGCTTTAGTGCTTCTGTGCACAGGGAGAGGAGGTTGAGTTACATGTTCCATGAGGCTCAGCCCTAATCCTGTATGATCCTATGGTTTCTGGCACATGCTGGAATCACACACACACTCACACACACACACCCTCCCTCCCATCATTTACACACGCACCCCTTTTTCTTTAATCTCTCCAGATTTCAACTAGCAGGATAGTAGCGCTATTTTAAATAAGCCAAACACGTAGCTTCAAACATACAAATTCCAAAGTTACACCTCTCTGGGTAAATGATCCTAAGCTGGACATTTTATCCCAACAGTTTCAACATGAAAACTGACCCTAATTCTAACACAATTTCTCGGACACTTTTACATTTGACCCCCTATACTTTGATCATAACCCATTATCTCGGAGGAGGGGTCCCATTTTACAGAAGTTGGTTCAGTACAACCACCCAGCTACTCAACACCTTGTTCCCATGCAACAAAGACCAGCAGTTCACTCAGAGGAGGGAAGAGAGGGAAGGGGGAAGAAGAGGCAGAGGGAAAAAAATGAGGAGGAGACAGCAGGAAAAGGGAGGTGTTCAGTAGACAAGAGCCAGAAGAAGCTGTGGAAAGAGGCAGGGGGAGTGGAAAGGCCCACTCCTGGGAACTTGCACCTGGTACTCAGGGCTTCGGGTTTTTTACCTCTGAGCTGCTCTTGTTTCCCTGCCCTCTCCTGCCCTTTCCCCTACTAAGGCTTCCCTAAAAAAGAACACCCTGTCCATCGCAACCGTCCTCCAGCTGTTTGATCTTTTTAAATGCCTCTCACTTGTCTGTGGCATTTGCTCCAACCAGAAAATAGATCTTGGGCCTTCGGAATGGAAAGAAGTATTAAATGGCAATAAGCTGCCTCGGGCCAGGGCGTGGGCAGTCTCCCAAGATAGTGGTGATGGCTGGAGGGCCTGGGGTTGCTGGGATGGTCTCGGTCTAAAACAGTTTCCTCTCTTGTCCCCACCAGTGCCCTCACATATGTGAGACCATGTGTCCCTATTTGGAGCTTGGAAAATATAGCTTCCGCATTGGCTGTTTGACCCAGTGTCCACATCATGGGGTGGACAGAGCACAGATAATGAAGCCAGATGGGTCTTGGATCAGCAGGCTCAGCCACTTACTGTGCGAACCTGTTCTGGTCCGTGGCTCCTTCAACTGGAAACTTATTTCCCTGTAAGTCGATTTCAACTTATCGGAAGAACCACTGCTCCTGGCCATATACTTGATTCTGGTCCATAGCATCACATTGCTTCCTGTTGGAGCCAAATCTGACTCATTATTACTGAGAATGCTCCCCTGTGTGCACAGAGTACCTTCTTCAACAGTCATTGAAACAGCAACCAGGACACCCAGATAGATGAAAAATATCCTGCCTTCCCGTTCAGCATCTTCTCCAACTTTTCAGAATTCAGCCTGGGTCCACTGGCCAGTGTCACATGGGCTGACCCTGCCCCATCCATGCCAGCGTATATGGGGGGATGGGAGGGGTCTTGCCAGGGTCACTGTTAGACACTCCAGGTGACATGTGCCTCTGCTTTCATTGTCTGCCACTCACTGGTCACACAGTCTAGCACATAGACTAAGTTCCTACCTGGTACTTAGATTCCAGAAGCATCGCCAACCATGGAGTCAGACAAGAGCCACGTCTGACTCTGTCTGTCTGTGTAAACGGCTAGGTAACCCTTAGCCGGTCACTTGACTTACCCTAGCCACGGTTTTCCCATCTGTGAATCAGAATTCGGTTTCCTGTGCCCTGTGGAAGTATTTTCACAGCTTTACTGTGGCCACACCATTAAAAACATCTGTTTTTAACCCTTTGACCTTCTCCAGCTGTTTTCAGGCATGTCACAATGTCACACCTATAAACCCAGCATCCAAAGTTCTCCAGAATCTGCTGCACCCCATTTTTTTGAATTGTCTTCCCACACAGCAGTCTTCTGAAACAAACCACGTATACCCCTCGATGCTTGCTAGTTCTGGCCTCTGTTTATGCCCATAGTTCCGTCACCAGACAGGCCAGCCACACATCTATTTCAGCATTCACTCCTTCAATTCCGCCTAAGTCTACTATTGCGGACTGAATTCTGTCACCTCAAACACAGGCCAAAATTTAACCCTAAACGTAATAGTATTTGGAAGTGGGCTTTTGTAGAAATCACTTGAGGTCACAAGGACAGTATCCCAATCTGACCAGACTGCTGTCCTTATAAAAAAGGCATGAAAGAGCTCTCTGCCATGGGAGGGCAGAGAGAAAGTAGCTGCCTACAAGCCAAGAAGAGAACAAGTCACTTGTCTTCTTTGACTTCAGCATCCAGAACTATGCGTCAGCCGTGTCTGCCACCGGCCTATAGTGTTTTAGCACTGACAGGGATATCTCACTGATGTTATCGTTCTGGGAACTTCATAGAGTATACTTATACAAAGCAAGCCGGCTACAGTGTCACTAGATGATATACTTTTGGGGGACCACTGCCCTGTACGCATCCCATTGTTAACTGGAGTTTCATTACTCAGAGCTTGTGGCACACACAAGGACAAATACAGCATCCAAATACCAACTGAATTCCTTCCCTCTCTCTTTTCTTCCTCCCTCCCCCATTCTTTCTTATCAGAGGCTGGACTCAAACTTGTGATCCCCTTGCCTCGGCTTCCTAAGTGCCGGGATCGTGGGTAATACGCCACCACGCTGTACCGAAATTTATGTTTTACAGGTTGGAGGTTTGAGACTGCAAGCTTAGCCTGCCCCAAGGTCACATGCCTGGGCAATGAAGTTCTGAACCTGTGATAAATTTGTGTGCAGGTGCACTCAGCCGGCGGAGTGGCTGCCACAGGCAGGATCTCGTGTCGTGGATGGGGGATGCACAGAAGGGTAGCACGTCCGGAGAAGTTGCAGGAGAGAGAAAGGATAGCTAGACAGGCCGTGAGTGACGCCATAGCAGGGACAGGAATCAAGTGCATGGGACTTCCAGGAGAGGCAGCTGTTGAACTGGATTAGGTCAACCTGAGAAGACCCACAGAGGTGAAACCTCAGGACCCACAGAGGACAAGCTGGGGGAAGAAACAGAAACTGACAGTACTGGAAGAGAGCTGGGTGCAGCAGAGACCCCACCCACCAGGCCCCAGGCCCCCACGCCACCCTCAGAAAACCTGCAGGAGGCTGATATTAGAGGAAGCACCTGGAATCCAAGACCCGAGGTTTGGCCCCTATCCCCATCTACTGGGGTCCCAACTGCCCTGGAGGGCAGGGGCAGCACTTCGGAGCCTTGACTGCCTAGAAGAGGCACTTGGCCCAGGAGAGAAGAACCGGACTTGGCACAAGGCGCACTGAGCTGCCTCCAGTCTTGGATGGCTGCCACCCAGAGCGTGACTTTGCCTACGTCTCCCTGCATGGCTAGGCCTAGAGGACCTTGGCCTGGGTGACTTCAGGATACATGTGACTCTCACTGGGGCTCTGGAGGGGAGGCTAAGCCTGCAAAGAGGTACAAGGCTCTTGCCCAGCTCCCAGGGGAAGAGTCAGGCGGAGTGGAATCTCCTGCTCAGAACTGGCGAGGGTGGGGGGTTCTGGGGAGAGGACCAGACCCCGAGTTGTCAACAAACCCCCAGTGAGGCCAGTCCCTTGCCTAGCCGTCGGTTCTCTAGCCCTTCCCGGAAAGAGGTCACCGCCAAGGAGCGCTCAGAACAGGGCCTCTCTGTGTCCAAGCCCTGCCTGGTTGGAGCAGTAGGACGCCGAGGGCCAGCGGGGGCAGGAGAAGGGCGTGCTGGGCCGCTCGCTGCGGGTGGCGCCGCGGCCCCGGGTCGCGGGCAGGGCCGGCGTGTGGGCGGAGAGGCGGCGCGCGCTCGGAAGTGGCCCCGGGCGGCCTCCCGGGCGGGCGGCTCCTGTTTCCCGGCTCCCGGGCGGGCGGGCGCGGGCCAGCTGCTGGGAGGTGAGCGGAGCAGCGTTTTCCCACAGTCTGGGGCGGTGACACATGGCGCTCACACATTCCACAGCCGGCGGCCGCGCCAGGCCTGGCGGTGAGTCAAGGCAACGCGGGGAGCTGCCGAGAGCAGGTTCCGACTTTGGCACCCGGCGCGCCGCCTTCCCGCCTTGCCCAGCGGGGCGGGGGCGGAGGGGGACGCCGTTTAACCCTTGGCTGCCTAGGCGTGCCTCAGCTGAGGTTCTGATGCATGCCCAGCGAGCGAGTAAAGGAATGCACCGCCACTGGGGAAACCAACTCACGCCTGCTACACACCTATCCGCCAACCGTGTTCCCTGTTTTTGTTTGTTTGTTTGTTTGTTTGTTTGTTTGTTTGTTTGTTTGGACAGGGGCTGTCACTCTGTATTCCAAACTACGCTGGCTCCACTGTGGCCTCGAACTCGTGCCGAGGCTCCTTGGTTACAAAGCAGAAAACTCGACTCCGGAGAAGTTGTTCCTTAGGGAAAGTGCCTCCTGGCTTCTAGATTCAGACTGGAACTGCCAGAGAGGCTGGAGAGGGGGGAAGGCTACCAGGACCCTCCACCAAGACTCACTTCTGAATCTGACCGCTGTGACCGGGACGCGCTCTCACAAAGCGTTCGTGGACTGGCTCCAAAATCTAGATCGCAGCTCGTCCTGGCAATAGTTGTACAGACAGAAGAAAAAACAGCTGGAAGCCTGCGCCAGCAAATGCACGCCCACATGCCCGCACACAGAAGCGGGGGGGGGGGGGGG